>NC_134839.1:2577732-2899949 GCF_965363235.1 Mytilus galloprovincialis | reverse complement strand
AACTTTAGATAAAAGATCAATTTAGGGAAAATCTTACTGCTGTCTTCATAACTAAATGAGAGACAAAAGATACCAGAGGGACAGTCAAACCCATAAATGGAAAATAAACTGACAATGCCATGGCTAAAAATGAAAAAGGCAAACAGACAAACAATAGTACACATGACACAACATAGAAAACTAAAGAATATGCAAAACAAACCCCACTAAAAACTGAGGGTGATCTCAGGTGCTCGGGAAGGGTAAGCAGATCCTGCTCCCCATGTAGCACCCATCATGTTGCTCATGTTATAACTGGTAAACAAATCAGGTAAATAGTCTAATTTGGTAGGTCACATTCATGAAAGGAAATCTGCACATGCCATTCATACATTTACAATAACTCATCATAAAAGTATAGACTCTCTAAAATTTTTAACCTGCAGAACTAGTTCTGGCTGATGGTTATTTATTAAAATTAGTGGCACTATATTTTATCTTACAAGGAAGCAAAGCATTAATATAACCAAATATTATAGTAACAGGTTTCCTTTAAACTGATTCATAACTTTACTTTAAATCAACCATGAAAATGTTTCTAAAGAAAATTCTAATAGGTAATAATCCTAAATGAAATGAAATTAATATTTATGAAAATGAGGTCAAGGTCATGAAAAAATAACACATCACTATTCAAAAAGGATTCTGATAATGACTTCATAGATTCATGAAATTATCTTTTAATTCAGTCCATTCTGTTAGAAAAAAAGATTTTTTGTATTTCGACATCCATGACAATTGTTTTTTTTTTACTTACAGATTAATTCCAGCCATAAGATCTTGCCAGGTTTGAACACGAACTCTGTTATACATAGTTTCTAAAGGTTCTGGACTGTGGTCATAAATGATACATATACTATAATCAATATCTTTCTTTGAAAACAAGTCTCTCTCCAAAGTTCTTGAATCAAACTGAAATTTATCATATGCAACTGCTGTAACATGTAAATCTAGAGAAAAAGCTTATTTTACAGAGTAAACCTGGGTTCAGGGATGTAACTCTTAAAATCAGTTATGCATTTGTAAAAGTATAGTTTCATCAATATATTTTTTACGCATTTTACCTAAAACAATAAATTAGAAATTATCTATGTATCCTAGAAGCTTAGAATACATTAATGAAAATGGTTTACACAAAAGTACTGATGATTTTTAGAGTTATTTCCCTTGATCTAGGTCTACCTCCTCAAGTTATAATTCTTCAATGCCATTCTCTTATCTCATTTTACCAATGTTAATATATTTATACAAAGCGTAAGCAAATACAAAATTTTGAATAAAAATAAACCAGATGCTCCGCAGGGCGCAGCTTTATACGACCGCAGAGGTTGAACCCTGAACGGTTGGGGGAAGTATGGACACAACATTCAAGCTGGATTCAGCTCTAAATTTGGATTGTGATTAAATAGTTGACACAGCATAGGTTTCTGACACAGAATGAATGTGGTCTAATGAACTTAAAATACTTTTTTTTCCTTTGAGCAATTCACTATGCTGTTGAATATTAATCCTCTCAAAAAAATGTTTGAAGAAATTTTCTTTTTATTTATGAAATCTGAAATGAGAAAAATTTAACCCCCCCCCCCCCACCCCATTTTTTTTTCACATCCCCCTTTCCCTTTTTCCAAAACTGATCTCAATTCAAATTTCTAATGGAGTTTGCAACAATAACTACTCATTTAAATACATCATAAAATATTAAAATGTAACAAAAGGTGCTTGTTATCACTGAATGGTAAAGATTATTTAAATTTATCAGTTGGTAGTAAAAGTGAATATACATTGTATATTGTATAAAACAATGATTTAAGTTGATTCAACTACTATTCTGGACAAAGAAAGATAACTCCAATCAATTGAAAATTTCTTGCTATTGCACAATATTGTGCAATTAGATATTTCTTGCTATTGCACAATACTGTGCAATTGAAAATATTTGCTATTGCACAATACTGTGCAATTGAAGATTTCTTGCTATTGCGCAATACTGTGCAATTGAAAATTTCTTGCTATTGCACAATACTGTGCAATTGAAGATTTCTTGCTATTGCTGAATACTGTGCAATTGAAAATTTCTTGCTATTGCACAATACTTAATATAATAATTTTGGATCCTGATTTGAACCAACTTGAAAACTGGGCCCATAATCAAAAATCTAAGTACATGTTTAGATTCAGCATATCAAAAAAGCTCAAGAATTCAATTTTTGTCAAAATCAAACTAAGTTTAATTTTGGACCCTTTGGACCTTAATGTAGACCAATTTGAAAACGGGACTAAAAATTAAGAATCTACATACACAGTAAGATTTGGCATATCAAAGAACCCCAATTATTCAATTTTTGATGAAATCAAACAAAGTTTAATTTGGACCCGATTTGGACCGACTTGAAAACTGGGCCAATAATCAAAAATCTAAGAACATTTTTAGATTCAGCATATCAAAGAACCCCAAGGATTCAATTTTTGTCAAAATCAAACTAAGTTTAATTTTGGACCCTTTGGACCCCTTATTCCTAAACTGTTGGGACCAAAACTCCCAAAATCAAACCCAACCTTCCTTTAGTGGTCATAAACCTTGTGTTTAAATTTCATAGATTTCTATTTACTTAAACTAAAGTTATGGTGCGAAAACCAAGAATAATGCTTACTTGGGCCCCTTTTTGGCCCTTAATTCCTAAACTGTTCAGACCTCAACTCCCAAAATCAATACCAACCTTCCTTTTGTGGTCATTAACCTTGTGTTTAAATTTCATTGATTTCTATTTACTTTAACTAAAGTTATTGTGCGAAAACCAAGAATAATGCTTATTTGGGCCCTTTTTTGGCCCTTAATTCCTAAACTGTTAGAACCAAAACTCCCAAAATCAATCCCAACCTTCCTTTTGTGGTCATAAACCTTGTGTCAAAATTTCATAGATTTCTATTTACTTAAACTTAAGTTATTGTGCGAAAACCAAGAAAATGCTTATTTGGGCCCTTTTTGGCCCCTAATTCCTAAAATGTTGGGATCAAAACTCCCAAAATCAATCCCAACCTTCCTTTTGTGGTCATAAACCTTGTGTTAAAATTTCATAGATTTCTATTCACTTTTACTAAAGTTAGAGTGCGAAAACTAAAAGTATTCAGACGACGACGACGACGCCAACGTGATAGCAATATACAACGAAAAATTAATTTTTTTGCGGTCGTATAAAAATTGCAGAAAAATAAAACTCAGAAATTTGAGGTGAAATTTGAAATAATAAAAACCTGGATAATGATGTATGTATTTACTTATCATTTGTTTGATGAAGAAAAATTAGCATCTGCAATCCAGAAAATAAGTACCCACAAAAATAAATGTATTCACAGTAATTAATTAATAACGGTTTAAAAGGTTTTGATACAAAACTAACCTGATGCATTGGCCTTATAAAGATAAGTCTGCTTTTTCTACTCTGAAGATCTCCTATTTGTCTGACCATGCCATTCTCATCAAGTTTCTTACACTGGGTGAAGTCTAGTCTGTTCAGTACTGGTGCTTTCTTCACGGTCATGGTTTTCAATACCCTGCTTGCATGACCTGAAAATATACATCTTGCTGTAGATAAATTGATATATATAAGGAGTGCCTGCATGCTGATTTTAAAGATATTTAAAACATATATATATATCAAGTTATTTCCAAGTTGATGTTCTCACTTAAACAGTGTTGTTTTTTTTTAAAATGACATGACAAATGAGTTAAGCATGTCATTCAAAAAACCTATAAATTGCTTTGAAGAAAGTCACTATAGAACAGCAATATCCTGCAGGTAAGTACATTTTTCAGAATTAAGCTTCACTGAAGTAAAGTTGTCATCTGTGAAACAACTGTTTTGTAGTGAATACATTTTCAAGTGGGTGTTCATTTTTAAGGACATTAAGTTAAATGGTAATTAGTTGCTTCAAATTTTGGTGAATACCTTTATTTTGACTTAAGACAATAGAGGATTTTAGTTACACAAAAAGAAAACATATCTTATACCACAACATATTGTGCTGGTGTCAAACTTGTATGCTATTTATTCATTATACTTTATTGCTTTTTTTTGTAAATATAAGACTTGTTGCTGAACTTTTTTCTTCAATCAACTTTGGTGTCAAATATCATTAATAATTTTTGATAATGTTTTTTAAGATATTTATAACACCAATTTAAATTGTCATGTAACCAAAAAAAAAATCAAAAAAAAAATCATTCAGTTCAATAATATCTTCAGAAGAATAAAATGTTAAATTTGTCTAACCTGATAATTTACTAAGTTTTGGACAGTCCTCCAGTATCAAATCTGTAATGCCTACCATATTCAGTGTCATACACTGTAAGGAATGAGACTTTAATTTAAAAACCTGTAACAAAAAAACATAGGATAATCATGATCAGTACACAACAAATATTGGTCAAGTTTCTGAAAAAAAACCAGGGCCTTTTACAGCTGTCTATGCAGTATTGTCTTTGTTCATTGTTGAAAGCCGTACCATTATCTATGGTTGTTAATTTCTGTACCATTTGGTCTCCTGTGGAAAGTTGTCTCATTGGCAATCATATCACATCTTCTTTTTTATAATTAATCAGGTTTTTTGCTCCAAGATGGTCAAATCTTACCTACAAGGATTACAACCTGGGATTATCTCATTTGAAACAAGCTGTAATTTGTAAAAATGTTCAAAAACCTTACTTTAAAGTCCTTTTAAGGTAGTACATTTAGGCACTACAGGATGATAACTCTTAAAAAATGCCACACATGGGTTGTTGAAATTAGAAATTATAATTTCCCAATAAATGGTCATTTCCCATAAGACGGTAACTTGTATACATACATGTAGCTGGCCAAGGTTATTTAGTGACAGTTGGCATACCTGCACATGTTATAAAAGTCATCCTCAATGAATAGGCTACAATGTATACCAATGTTTCAAAAAAACTATATCATATTACCTGTACATTTTGTTAAGGTCATCCTCCATGGAAAGGTCATTTATACCAATATACCATTTTCATTAGAATCACCGGTCAAATCACCTACCTGAACACGGTCATCTTCCATTACTGGGTCACTGGTACTGGTCATTTTATCACACATAACTGGAGACTTCTTAGATTTCTGGACAATCTTAATATAACCACTTGTGCCACCTATAGCAGTTTAATGAACATTTGTTTAGCTGATATTTCCAGGTTCAATTGGGTGTCAAATTCATCATTGATAAAGGGTTTTATTTTGTGTTGTCACATTGCTGTCCTAGAGTCACTGATGCCTATCCTATTAACTTTTTGTATCTTTACACTCAAAAGAACTCACCTCCAATGAGTAGAACTCGGTTTAGTGTTGCTAAATCTTAAGTTTTCTATGTTCCTCATGTAGTTATGGTTTGTATAATGTTGTTCGTCTTTTGGTTGTTTCAGTGTTTTGGCGATGGCATTGCCAGTTTGTCATCAACTTGCATGTATGAATGACCTTTGGTAACTTCCATCTCCCTTTCAATAAATATATCTTTTAGTGTATTTTTTAAATTTACTATTGCTGCTATTATTTTAAGCACCTTCTGATTAAAATGTAGTTCACAGTCAAAATTTGCTCCTGTGAATTTCATGTATAGTTTCAACTCACATTACTTTTATGTGAAAATTCATGCAAGCAAAATTTGCCTATGTACTAGGTATAGTATTCATTAATATTACTTACATGAATTGTGTCCGTCTTTACTTGCAGTGCCTGCAGTTTGTCTGAGATCACTAACATTGACTTGGCACCATCTATCAAACATAATCTTTAATGTTATTACTTTTCGTGCAACGCATTTCTTTTTAAAATTAATTGGTGTATCAAAGTTCGACATGGACTTCCTTTTTCTGTACTCTAATCCTTCTTCTTGTTGGTCACTCTCTTGTTTCTGACGTGATTTTGATCGTGTCGTGGGACATGAATACTGCTGTTCATCATTATCATTCACTACACTAGAATCATTGGATTTAGTATATGCTGGGTTCATAAATACTTCATATTTCCTATCACTAGATTCTTTTCCATTTTCTTCATTTTCATTTTCTAAAATAAAAATTTCTCTTTTGTCATTATCTTTTTTCCTAGGTTTGTGTACATTCTTTATGTAGTTTATGCTCTTTTGTGAGGATTTTGCTTCATTTTTAGATGCATCATTATCACAAGTTGAAGTAAATGCATTGTTCAGCATGACTGGATCTTTGTCCATGCTTTCAACACTATCTGTACACCCATCTGCTCCTGAATTCTGTGATTTCTTTTTTCTTACCAATCCCTTTTTCTTTCCATACAAGCTTTTCCCATTTCGTGTAGTCACACCTGAAGAGATACATTCCGAATTAGCAGCAGACGATTTCAAACTTTTCCCATTTTGTGTAGCCACACATGAAGTGCTACATTCAGAATTAGCAGAAGACGATTTTAAACTTTTCCCATTTCGTGTAGTCACACCTGAAAAGCTACATTCAGAATTAGCAGCAGACAATTCTGTTTTGGGGTCACTTTTGTCCTGATCCAGTACCGGTACTTTCTGTCTGAACTGTTCATTCAGTTCACTTGATTGTACGTCCTGTATCAAATTATTTGACTTTAAAGCACTATTACATTGATGAACGGATTCATTTTTATTACAATCACCTGTCTCTTTCTCTCCATCATATTCAGCAACACATTGAGATTTACTTGTCCCACATGATTTACTTGTCCCACATGATGAATTATTTGACACATTTATAGTTTCTGTACATTCATTGAATATTTTGCACGTTTGTGTTTGTGATGTCACAGAACTGTTTTCAATTTTATCATTACTTTCTGAATTTGATAAGGGAATTGCACTTTTACTATTACACTCAACACATTCAGTATTAATATCTGACGTTTCAATTTTATTGCAGGAGTCTGAATCACATTTTTTGCATTTATATGGGTCATCAGTCACACACAGAGGAGGATTTCTATCACATGTACATTTACCTTCAACAGAAATTGGTTTTACCTCTGTTGATGATATTGTATCTTCAGAGTTACTATTTGTTACATTTTCATCTGAACTAACTTTATAAGAATTAGAAAGTGAAGATAGATTGTCTCTAGTAACACATTTCCCCCCATTAGAAGCTTGGTCCCTATGATTTTGGTTTCCACAGCTATGGATATCTGACTGACATTTGTGCCTGCTTGTTGGAAATGAAATATTGTAGTCAGAAATATAAGTGGAACTTGTTGCTGCACTGTTATTCATTAAATTCTTCTCATTTTTTATTCCTACTTCATTTTCAGTTTGTTTATGGAATGAACTTTCAGTGGAAGTTGCAGTCTCCAACATTTCTTTAGTATTTTTGTTATTCTTGGATGAATCATCAGTTTTACTGTCAGATGCTATGTCTTTCATTTCAATATTGTTATCATTGAAACTAGCAGCATCAACATTAACAGGACCTGGTTGTTTGTTGGCTAAATTTGCAGTGTTAGCAGTATTCTGATTGGATGAAGCATCAATGTCCTCCAGATTGGCTAAATCAATATTGACATGGATATTCTGATTGGCTTGAGCATCAGCATCATTATTTCCATCTGCAACATTAGGTTCTATAGCATTTAATTCATTCACTAAATTTCCATTGACTACCACAATATTCATATCATCGCCTGCTATGTTATCTGCAATTTGATTGGCTGCAACATTATTCAAATTGTTATTTGCGTTTTGATTAGCAGCAACATTATTCAAATTGTTATTTGCATTTTGATTGGGTGCAATATTATTCAAATTGTTATTAACTTCATTCTGATTGGGTACTTGGTTATTCTGAACCACAGGAGCATCTGGTATAAGAGAAGATGATAAACCAAATCCAGTCCCTGCACTCAAACCAACCCTGTAATAATAATAAAAAAAAATATAAGAGTCAATAGGTCTGTATGCAACATCCATACTTTCTATTTCTGTCTTGTATACCACTGTGCTTAAACAGAGGTATATAACTCAGTTATCTTTAACAGAAACAATGAATTTTTAAATAATAAGGCTTTTCTACCTCAGGCAGGAATAGATTACCTTAGCTGTATTTGCCAAAACTTTTAGGAATTTTTGGTCCTCAATACTCTTCAACTTCGATCTTTACTGTGGATTCATTAATATTCGTTGGATACCGATTTTGTGGCTTTCGTGAATCACAAATTCAAATGTTCAACGAATATCAAATTTTCAGTAGGCTTTGTATATAGAAATTGGCAAAACCACAAAATCAAATATCCATGACTATGCAAGTTTTCAACAATCCACGGAAAAATTGATACACACGAAAAGAAATGAATCCACAGTATCTAGCCTTTTTAAAAACTCTAACATTTTTTTTATTCAAGCATCACTGATGAATTTGTTGTAGATAAAACCTGCGTCTGGTGCAAATACAAAATTTTAAACTGGTATCTATGATGAGTTTATTCATAGTATAAAAAAGATTTTAACAGTTTTCAAGAGACAATACATTTTCCAGCTATGTAATAGATAAATAAACAGCACATTTCTATTGGTGTTAAAGGTACAAAAGTTAAATTGATTAATGTATTAATTCCCTTTGTATTCATACCAAAGGCTATATAGCAATTACCTAGCGCATCCTTTAGGGGGTTCCCTAAACATTAGTTCTAAGTGAATGGCCTCTATCACAGGAAGTGAAGGTATGAATGCACAAAATTCTTCTAACTTGATAGAATGACATCGTCTTAATACCAGCTCACGTAGACAATCCCAGGCATTGGCATCTAAATAATAACAAAATAAATATTATATTGTTGTTCATTATAAGAATAAAATTTCATAACTCGTATGGGGCCTAGGCGGCTGCATGTTTTAAATAGTTACTAGCCAGTTACACTGCGGTTGCGAGTTCCTAACACTCTCATGTGAGTGCACTGGACTCCATTCTTAATTGACAAGGGTTGTCAGTCCTCTAAACACTCTGGCTTCTGTAAAAGTGGTTTAAAACACCAACAATCAACCAAACATCAATCATTCAAAATAAATCAGCTTGATGTCTAATATAAAGGCTATCAAAACAATTTTTTTCTTGAAGTCCGATAACTACATTGTGGTAAAAAGTATTAGATATTTAACTTTTCATGATACATGGCAATGCATATGTTCCCCTAGAATCATGTATACACTTTTTATCCTCAATAGAGAAGAAAATCATTAAATTCAATTTAAGGTAGCACAATACAAAGATTTTTCATCCCCAATCAGACATCTTTAAACTGATGTTATTCCACTCATCCTTCTTTAAATTTTATAAATGAGGTACCAAAAGAAAGAAGAATAATTTATCTTTCAAATTGTGATAATTTCATGATGACATAATTATTACATAATTAATTGTTATGTAATTAGTTGCTATATTGTGATGTCCATACTTGAATGAATTTAGCTTCTTTGTTATTCATAGCATCCCAAAATATTTTATAGATGTTATAAAGTGATATTACTAAAAAACTTTACAAGATACGCCACTTAAATTGAAACTAGATCTGTGATTTGTTTTGGTATTCAACATTGTGTATAAGTCTTCTAACATTTGTTTGAGGCAAACTAAAGTTAGAGAACGAAAACCAATTTTGGACGGTAAGATGGACAGACAGACGGACAAGTGTATGTAAAATTATGGTTCAATGACACGAGAACATACACATGAACACATACTTCGATCCAAATAGTACTGGTCATTTGCAAACTTAAGTAGTGTGTTTAATATGACACGAAAGGAGATGTGAGATAAATGTAGATTATAGGCAAAAGACAAACAAAGAGAATATTTCAAAGTTTGTTGCATATTATCCCTACTTTTTTCTCCATCGTTGGTTTTGTTCCGTTATTATAGTGCAAACAGTGCATAGATGTGAATATCTAAAAAAAAAATGTATATAAATTCCAACTTATTTATCTTTCTTTTTTTTTTTTTTTTGTTATTCGGCTTCGCAATGTTTTCTCTGGATACCAATCTGCTCTATCCCCGACTCAGCTATGTGTTGTTATAAATTGTTCAACATAGACTTTGAACACACTTTATACGATGTTCAGATAAATGTATCCAGTCTAGATTTTGTAAGCTATAATGATCAAGCTAACAATATACTTAATAGAAAAGCTGCGTGTGATTTTGAAGAACTGTCTTCGAGGGATTTTAATGTATGTATTAGATGTTGCAGAGATTGGAAATCGCCAACAGCATTATGGACCTCGTAATTTATGCCAACAATATTCCTGTTCGTACTTTAGAATTTTTGCAAGTTTTGCGAAAATTGAGAAGAAATACGTAAAGCAAAAATAAAAACTCTAATTCTAAATTTTTATAGCAGCATTTGCACATGTATATAAACAGTATCAACTGAAATCTAAATAACTGTAATTCCGAAATTTTGCGCAATTTAAAATGAATTTCTATATCTCCAGTGTAATATATATCTTTGCTAATTATTTTATATTTGAAGTGGCGGCCGGTAAACCGTAATTTTCAATCAGCGGATCTATATTTTTCCCTTGCCGCTTTTTCATACTGAAAGCTGGTAATTAACAATGTTCCATTCAATTCAAATTGACTGAAAGGCAACGTGTATTCATTTCTTTTAAATTTTCGTTCATTTTGAAAGACAGTTTTACTTCGAAGTTTCCGTTTGTTCATGCGGAAGGTCCCATCACCATTAGTCATTATGATTCTCGTTCAAGTTTATTGTCACTTTCTCTTGCTTACCCGTCTGAAGTAATTTCCGACATTACATTTTACAAATTTCATGTCACACAGAAAGCAATTAAACGCTTTTGCTTTTCAATATTTATTTTTACTCAATATAAATTATTTGTCACTAGTACTTTCATTTTCAAATTCTATTTATAGACCATATCGCGGACGTGAAAGAAAGCACTGTAAAGAAAGATTTATATGTTTATATTTATATGAGAAAATGGTTAATAAAAGATCATATAACAGTTACAACAGGAATATCAAAAAAAAAAAATATAAGTATTAACCTCTTTTTTTTTGTGTCGAGGATTGAATACATCCTAGCCGTTTTCACTCACGTTGACAGTTGTTTTGGGAAAATTTATTTCTTTGAATGCAAATGACTGAATTATGTAAGTCCCTGACAAAGTTTGCTTTGGAATTTCAATGAATAAAATGACAATATATAGTGTAAGCTTTAGTTTGTTATTGTGGGAGTTTACGTGTGTAATGCATGTACGTGTTTATGATATTCTTATCAATGTACTACATTTCGTTTACTTTTTACGTCACATATCAACATTCCCGATTTTTTACGTGAGTCTACAATTACCGGCGTAATATAGTAAGTTCATGAATGGGCAGTTACCCCAGGCCAAGGTATAAACAAATAGTTCCGAGACCCATTCTTTGTACTTTAAACAGTTTTGCAGAAACATAATTTATATGCAAGCTTTAAGTTGGTCAGCTAGTATTAGTAAACCCAACTCAGTCGCTCTTCGGCCATCACGACATGCCAAGTTTCTTTCATTTTTATGGGCGGAAAGCACTGTTTAACTGTTACAAGATATCTATTTTACATTATTCAATTTTAGCTATATTTTTGATGAGATGCATTCAATACTCTTCCACCAAATTGACCATTATTCCGACGAAGCGGAATATATTCCGACATCTTGAAAATATTTTTTATGGTGTACGGGAGATAACTCCCATAGCAACAAACGACTATTTTCCCGTTTTCCGCTAGAGGCGTTCATTTACGTACCTCTCACCTTAAAACCTTATTCTCCAATTTTATGCTCCATATCTGTTAAACATTTTTTTTTTTAAAAGGCCAAAAGAGACAATTATGCAGTTAAACTTTACACAGGATTACATTACACAACTATACACGGAAAAAAGTATAGAAACCATTTAGAAATACCAACTTTCCAGTTTTACCCATATTTTTTCCTCTTATGTAACAGTTGTTGTTTTTGGAAATGCTAATTGATCAGTAAAAAGTTTGAACCATATTACTTTACACACTTATAGAATGTATTTGAGAAATTTTGGTTGCATTAATCACAAAACTAAAAACTGAGAAAAAAAAACTACAAGTTTGACCAATTTGAATGGAATCCTTTTAATAAAAATATTACTTATACCGTAGCAGCAACAATATCTTGACAAATTTGAAATAACAATTCATAAATAATTTTTGAGTGTTAAAAATAATTATGAATTTATTCTCACTATTCTATAAGCAATACACTTTATCATTTTTTTCTATTTCGCAACACACCATTGTGCATGTACCTTAATATTTAATTTGACCAAAGAATAGTCATACCAGATGAATCAATTAACAAAATCCAATAAATATTCACTACCTAAACATTCTAAATCATACACAACCAGGTGCTCCGCAGGGCGCAGCTTTATACGACTGCAGAGGTCGAACCCTGAACAGTTGGGGCAAGTATGGACAAAACATTCAAGCATGATACAGCTCTGAATTTGGATTGTGATCAAATTTTTGACATTACATGGTTTTTTTTTACACAAAACAAATGCCAAGATTTTACAAATCAATTAAAGATTTCTTCTTCAAACTTTTTAAATCTAAAATTAAATAGTTGACACAGCTTAGGTTTCTGACACAGAATGAATGTGGTCTAATGAACTTAAAAGTTTTTTTTTGCCTTTGAGCAATTCACTATGCTGTTGAATATTAATCCTCTCAAAAAAATGTTTGAAGAAATTTTCTTTTTATTTATGAAAATTTAACCCCCCCCTTTTTTTTTCACATCCCCGTTTCCCTTTATCAAAACTGATATCAATTCAAATTTCTAATGGAGTTTGCAACGGGACCAAAAGTTGAGAATCTACATATACAGTTAGATTCGGCATATCAAAGAACCCCAATTATTCAATTTTGATGAAATCAAACAAAGTTTAATTTTGGACCCTTTGGGCCCCTTTTTCCTAAACTGTTGGGACCAAAACTCCCAAAATCAATACCAACTTTCCTTTTATGGTCATAAGCCTTGTGTTTAAATTTCATAGATTTGTATTTACTTATACTAACGTTATGGTGCGAAAACCAAGAAAAATGCTTATTTGGGTCCCTTTTTGGCCCCTTATTCCTAAACTATTGAAACCAAAACTCCCAAAATCAATCCCAATCTTTCTTTTGTGGTCATAAACCTTGTGTCAAAATTTCATAGATTTCTATTAACTTAAACTAAAGTTATGGTGCGAAAACCAAGAAAATGCTTATTTGGGCCCTTTTTGGCCCCTAATTCCTAAAATGTTGGGACCAAAACTCCCAAAATCAATACCAACCTTCCTTTTATGGTCATATACCTTGTGTTAAAATTTCATAGATTTCTATTCACTTTTACTAAAGTTAGAGTGCGAAAACTAAAAGTATTCGGACGACGACGACGACGACGACGCCGACGCCAACGTGATAGCAATATACGACGAAAATTTTTTCAAAATTTGCGGTCGTATAAAAATTGTAAGTAAATTCTAACCAGGTGAAAACCAATCAGTTGGTTTATGTATGTGTGGGCTGTTGTAAAGTTCTAGATATCTTAGTGTAGGAAAGCATTCTCCTACTGCCTTCATTCCAACATCTGTTATAGTAGAGGGAGATTCTGTTACACTGTCTAGTCCTTCAATTACCAGGTCTTGATTAGTCCAGTTACCTGGAAAAAAAAGTACATGGCAATTTGTTACACTGTCTAGTCATTCAATTACCAGGTCTTGATTAGTCCAGTTACCTGGAAAAAAGTACATGGCAATTTGTTACATAGTCTAGTCCTTCAATAACAAGGTCTTGATTACTCCAGTTACCTGAAGAAAAAAGTACATGGCAATGTGTTACATAGTCCTTCAAAAACCAGGTCTTGATTAGTCCAGTTACCTGGAAAAAAAAGTACATGGCAATTTGTTACATAGTCTAGTCCTTCAATTACCAGGTCTTGATTAGTCCAGTTACCTGGAAAAAAGTACATGGCAATTTGTTACATAGTCCTTCAATAACAAGGTCTTGATCAGTCCAGTTACCTGGAAAAAAAGTACATGGCAATTTGTTACACTGTCTAATCATTCAATTACCAGGTCTTGATTAGTCCAGTTACCTGGAAAAAAGTACATGGCAATTTGTTATATAGTCCTTCACTAACAAGGTCTTGATCAGTCCAGTTACCTGGAAAAAAGTACATGGCAATTTGTTACATAGTCTAGTCCTTCAATAACCAGGTCTTGATCAGTCCAGTTACCTGGAAAAAAGTACATGGCAATGTGTTACATAGTCTAGTCCTTCAATTACCAGGTCTTGATCAGTCCAGTTACCTGGAAAAAAAGTACATGGCAATTTGTTACATAGTCTAGTCCTTCAATAACCAGGTCTTGATCAGTCCAGTTACCTGGAAAAAAGTACATGGCAATTTGTTACATAGTCTAGTCCTTCAATAACCAGGTTTTGATCTGTCCAGTTACCTGGAAAAAAAGTACATGGCAATGTGTTACATAGTCCTTCAATAACCAGGTCTTGATCTGTCCAGTTACCTGGAAAAAAAGTACATGGCAATTTGTTACATAGTCTAGTCCTTCAATAACCAGGTTTTGATCTGTCCAGTTACCTGGAAAAAAAGTACATGGCAATTTGTTACATAGTCTAGTCCTTCAACTACCAGGTCTTGATCAGTCCAGTTACCTGGAAAATCAAAGAGCAGAAAGCTCTGAGGGATACGATTGCCATTGTTTTTATTGACACATGTATACATGTAGCTAGATAATATTATTTTCAAAACTAATTCAACTGCACATGAAAAATGTAATTTACATAATATGAATAGTTACAAAATAGCCAATCCCGGATAAAAGTGAATGAACAATGTACTTGGGCCTATTGTGTTTTATTTTTGTACAATAAATTCCAAGTTTACTTTCCACAGCAGTCATTGAGACTCAGAGTGAGAGAAGGTATTTCACTTGGTATCTTAATTATTAGTCCAAATAATTATGACGTCTGGCAAGGCTATTTTAATTTTTTTCTGGGACGCCTTTCTACGACTCCGTAGAGAACCTGAGATCACTTCCAGTTTCTGGCAGTGATTCGTGTTGCTTAGTCTTAAGTTTCTAGGTTGTGTCTTGTGAACTATTATTTGTCTGTTTGTCTTTTTATTTTTTATCCATGGCGTTGTGATTTTATTTTGGACTATGAGTTTGATTGTCCCTCAAGTATCCTTCACCCCTCTTTTCTCTTACTTACATGTATCATTAATAGTCAGAAAAAGACTACTTAATTATCATGTCGTAGGAAGGCGTCCCAGAAAAAGACTACTTAATTATCATCTATTTTCCTACATTAATTCTAGGAGGAACCCCATTCCTAACTCTTTAAATGTTTAATTTCCTTTGGGTCAGTTGTCATGACTCCTTTCCGTACATATTCCTTGGTTTAAATTGCGATCGTTTTTAATATAATACGATGTTTATCGACAGAACGGGTTAATTATTCTCGAAGTCTATTTACATTCAGAATTGACGAAAGTTACTTCCGGAAGGGAGACAACTCGAAATGATAATATGGAAGACTCCATTTCGCTTGAAGGGGTGTTGTAGCTATAAAATACATTTATTTTAATTTAAATGATGCATATGATTTTAAATTATGCAACAACAATAACCCTCAATAGCAGACATACAAAGAAAGGATCCCATGAGTTTTAAATTATTCAATTGAGTGTGGAATCCAGAGCAACCATGCAATCTATATATATCTAATACCCCTTCAAGTCCAGAAAACTATACGCATGCGCATAATTACCTAATTAAACCCTGGAGCAAGAACGTATATTAAATTTTAATTAAACGACCTAGATTGTTCTCTATTTCTTTATGGAAGTACAATATCAAATATCAGTTTCATAACGGTGACATATAAGAAAAACTCCACTTCAATTCTTATATGACAGAAATAAATTTATCGGAATTCAGAGAACTCTTGCATTTTTATCAAAACTTGGGACTTCCCTCTGACGTGTTTCTAAATTTATAAAAACACTAAATATAAATACTGCTTAATTCTGATTTTCCGTTTTGTTAAAAAAAATCATATAAGTAAAGGGAAATATCAAACATGAAGATTATGAAAAGAAATTTATAGGAAAGTTGTTCAAGTTCAATCCCTTTGTTTGTTTTTACCTTTTAAAGCAAGACAATCATGAGAATCTGAGATGTTCCTTAATGTTTAGAATAAAAACGGTTGACGTGAGGGCATTGTAATGAGCCACTGGTATAAGTCTACAGATTGCTTGACAGCAATCGTATCCCAAAAAATACATGGCAAGAAAAAAGTACATGGCAATGTGCTACATAGTCCTTCAAAAACTAGGTCTTGATTAGTGCAGTTACCTGGAAAAAAAATACATGGCAATTTGTTACATAGTCCAGTCCTTCAATTACCAGGTCTTGATTAGTCCAGTTACCTGGAAAAAAAGTGCATGGCAATTTGTTATCCATAGTCTAGTCCTTCAATAACCAGGTCTTGATTAGTCCAGTTACCTGGAAAACTAGAGGCTCTAAAGAGCCTGTGTCGCTCACCTTGGTCTATGTGAATTTTAAACAAAGGACGCAGATGGATTCATGACAAAATTGTGTTTTGGTGATGGTGATGTGTTTGTACATCTTACTTTACTGAACATTCTTGCTGCTTACAATTATCTCTATCTATAATGAACTTGGCCCAGTAGTTTCAGAGGAGAAGATTTTTGTAAAAGATAACTAAAATTTACGAAAAATGGTTAAAAATTGACTATAAAGGGCAATAACTCCTAAAGGGGTCAACTGACCATTTCGATCATGTTGACTTATTTGTAGATCTTACTTTGCCGACATTTATTGCTTTTTACAGTTTATCTCTATCTATAATAATATTCAAGATAATAACAAAAAACAGCAAAATTTCCTTAAAATTACCAATTCAGGGGCAGCAACCCAACAACAGGTTGTCCGATTCAGCTGAAAATTTCAGGGCAGATAGATCTTGACCTGATAAACAATTTTACTTCGTCAGATTTACTCTTAAATGCTTTGGTTTTTGAGTTATAAGCCAAAAACTGAATTTACCCCTATGTTCTATTTTTAGCCGTGGCGGCCATCTTGCTTGGTTGGCCGGGTCACCCCACACATTTTTTAAACTAGATACCCCAATGATGATTGTGGCCAAGTTTGGTTTAATTTGGCCCAGTAGTTTCAGAGGAGAAGATTTTTGTAAAAGATTACTAAGATTTATGTAAAATGGTTAAAAATTGACTATAAAGGGCAATAACTCCTAAAGGGGTCAACTGACCATTTCAGTCATGTTGACTTATCTGTAAATCTTATTTTGCTGGACAATTTTGCTGTTTACAGTTTATCTCTATCTATAATAATATTCAAGATAATAACCAAAAACAGCAAAATTTCCTTAAAATTATCAATTCAGGGGCAGCAACCCAACAACAGATTGTCCGATTCATTTGAAAATTTATGGGCAGATAGATCTTGACCTGATAATGTATTTCACTTCATGTCAGATTTGCTCTAAATGCTTTGGTTTTTGAGTTATAAGCCAAAAACTGCGTTTTACCCCTATGTTCTATTTTTAGCCATGGCGGCCATTTTGATTTGATGGTCGGGTCACCAGACACATTTTTTAAACTAGATACCCCAAAGATGATTGTGGTCAAGTTTGGATTAATTTGGCCCAGTAGTTTCAGAGGAGAAGATTTTTGTAAAAGATAACTAAGATTTACGAAAAATGGTTAAAAATTGACTATAAAGGGCAATAACTCCTAAAGGGGTCAACTGACCATTTTGGTCACGTTGACCTATTTGTAAATCTTACTTTGCTGAACATTATTGCTGTTTACAGTTTATCTCTATCTATAATATATAATATTCAAGATAATAACCAAACAGCAAAATTTCCTTAAAATTACCAATTCAGGGGCAGCAACCCAACAACGAGTTGTCTGATTCATCTGAAAATTTCAGGGCAGATAGATCTTGACCTGATAAAGAATTTCACCCTGTCAGATTTGCTCTAAATGCTTTGGTTTTTGAGTTATAAGCCAAAAACTGCATTTTACCCCTATGTTCTATTTTTAGCCATGGAGGCCATCTTGGTTGGTTGGCTGGGTCACCGAACACATTTTTTAAACTAGATACCCCAATGATGATTGTGGCCAAGTTTGGTTAAATTTGGCGCAGTAGTTTCAGAGGAGAAGATTTTTGTAAAAGTTAACGACGACGGACGACGGACACCAAGTGATGAGAAAAGCTCACTTGGCCCTTCGGGCCAGGTGAGCTAAAAAAGTACATGGCAATTTGTTACATGGTCTAGTCCTTCAATTACCAGGTCTTGATTAGTCCAGTTACCTGAAGAAAAATACATGGAAATTTGTTTCATAGTCCAGTCCTTCAATAACCAGGTCTTGATTAGTCCAGTTACCTGGAAAAAAAAGTACATGGCAATTTGTTAAATAGTCTTGTCCTTCAACTACCAGAGATCTTGATAGTCCAGTTACCTGAAATAAATACATGGCAATGTGTTAGTCCGGTTGGCTTTTTTAAGATCGAACATTCATTTTCATCTGTTGCTATGCATGCCTGTATTTTTACCTGGCTTTGCTCAAGGAAAGTTATTTCCCTTATTGTACATGATTGATTCCTGCCTTTTAAGTTCAATATCAGCAGGTCTTATGCAAATTTATTTATTTCCAGGCCAGGATATTACCCCTCCAGAATATCCAATGATCATCCCATAATAGATATAGAAAGATGTGGTATGAGTGCCAAATAAGACAATTCTACATCCAAGTCACAATTTGCAAAAGTAAACCATTATAGGTCAAAGTACAGTCTTCAACACAGACCCTTGGCTCCCACCAAACAGCAAGCTATATAGGGCCCCAAAGATGACTAGTGTAAAACCATTCAAACAAGAAAACCAACAGTCTAGTTTAGAAAAACAACAACACAAAACAATGAACCATATCAAAAAACAACAACCACTGAACAACAGGTTCCTGCTTTAGGACAGGTGCAAACAAATCTAGCTGGTTTAAATGTTTTAACAGAATACAACCTTCACCCTAACCTAAAATAGTAGTGTAACCACAGGGGTTTGTTACAATTTGCCCGATTTACTATCCATACGATCACAACATAGAAACATTATAAAATATCAATTGAATAGGTTTACTAAATCAAAAGACATATTAACAAAAACAAGTAAACATGGACTGAAATAATAAATTTGGTCTATGACACAATGTAAATACATTTTTATACAAAAGTGGTAGACGTAAAACCTAATCAGCCATTTTAATCTACCTGATTCTTGAAAAGGTTCAGTGTAGCCAAGGTAGAGTCTGTCAAATACTGGAAACTGTACAAATGCTGTCTTCAAAGCTATGAACAGACTGTCCTTTGTCAGGGATGGCTGAAGATATATCTCCTCTAAACTGTTGATAGATTATAAAAATAACATGACAATTTAACATGACAATTAGGACATGAAAAGAAGGAAATAAAATAATGTGTCAGAGGATACAAATGTCCTACTCAAGTTGGCTTATAAAATATGAAAATATTGTTTGAGAGCATTTGATGCATTGCACTGGTTGTGGGGGAACAAAAACAATATATTTTTCCAAACTTTTAAGGGGCATAGAACAGTAGAGGACTCACTGCCAAAATTTGAATTCTGAGTCATAAAAAAAATCTTTGGAAGATACTGATTACTTACATATGAACATGTGCAGGTATAACACAAACATTTTATGGTTCAATTTTAATTTCATTTTCTAACTGTGGAGAGCTACCTTACAAAAATAACAAACAATACTGTGGTTTCATTTATACAAGTTGGATTCCAATTTTCGTGGATTTCCTGGGTACAAGGGGAACCACAAATTTAAATGTTCAATGAATTACAAATTTTCTAATGGAATGTATGCTGACTTTACCAAAACCACGAAATTAAATATCTACATGCACATATGCAAGTTTGTCTCAAAGCACGAAAATTGGTACCCACGAAAATAGATAAATCCACAGTTTGTCAATTGTTTAATTCTATGATTAACCAGTATTCTTAATAATCTTGAAAGGACTATGTGTGGATTCATATGGACAGCCATTATACCTTTCTGCAGATGCTATAGCCAGGAAGCCTATATCCATACCAATAACATGTTTACAAGCTCCAAACTTCATGGTCTGCATGTTTTTAAATCTGTGACCCCTCAAACTAGCTCCTCCATCATGTATAACATGGTGTAATAATCCACCTGAAATGACAAAAAAAATTACAATCACACTTTAGCAATTCAAATGTCATGCATGTCTTTTATTCAGTAATACTTTTTGCTACAGAATAACAAATTATCAGTAAGGATCAGAAGGTATGATATGCATGAGTGAGCATTTCTTTCTCTTTTCTGGAGCACTTGAGATCACCCCCTGTTTTTGGTGGGGTTGCTGTGCTAATTAGTCTTTAGTTTTTCTGTGTTGTGTCTTGTATACTGTTGTTTGTCTGTTTGTCTTTATCTTTTTAGACATGGTGTTATCAGTTTGTTTTCTATCTATGAGTTTGAGTGTTCCTCTGATATCTTTCACCCCTCTTTTGCACAGAACCAAAGTTAAGAACTGGTCAAGACTTGTATTTTACAGAGTTTCAGAAAATGTTCATCTAATATGTACAGTTTGTCTTATTTTTTGTCATGATTGCTTGATTGTTGGTTGCTTACCGTCCAGTTATTTTGTGTCATGAATAAACCTACCCAGAAAAGGAACTCTGATAAGTTCCATACGCTGTAAGCTCCTTGCAGATGCCAGTCCAGCTATCAGTGGAACATACTTTAGAACATTTGTAGGTCCTGCACAGTTAGCCATAACAAAACTCTTTAAGCTAGGTACTGCAAAGTCTTTAAATGGTTGTGGATTAATGAAATGTACATATCGCAACTGTAGATGTTTCAAATGTATCAAGGGGGGTAACTTTGGAATAACTATCCCTATTAAATGCATAGAAGTTATTCTGGGATTTTCAGGGATGCGAAGTACATTGAAATCATCAATCGGGAAACACCCGTCTCTATTACGAAATGTTCCAAGAACCTCAACATGTGCAAAATATGTGAATAAAGTTCCTAATACAAGTGTGTCAGAGACCTCTACCCCTTTCAGATGAGTTAATACTGACAATGATTCAATAATTCCAGGTATACTCAGCTTCTTTGTTCCACGCTGCCGTCTTTTGGAGAGATATGGCGGATGAAATCCATAGATGTATTGCAGGTCATGACAACGCTTAAACAAATGAAGGAGGGAAGAATCAGACAAGCGATCATTCATCCAACTTATCAACTCCCCTTCAGAAAAATCTAAGTTTTTTTTTACTCGCAGATGCATAGTAACAGCATTGTGGAGTTTTTTACTCAGATGATCGAGTTTGAGAAAATCACGCAGGTGGAGGTATCTCATGATATTACATAAAACCTCCAAAGACAGCGTAGACACATAATCCAGGTCTGCATGCTTAATATTTTCATTTGGTTGATAGGAAATCTGCTTCTCAACAACTTTGAAAGTCACTTCATCGTTCTCAATATCTTTTTCCTTTTCTGTTGGAACATCAATTTTATCTTTCATCTTGTCTTTCTTTCTTATTCTTTGTTTCTTCCTTGGCTTCATTGTCTTTGATTCTGTAATATAAAGTACAAAATCAGTACAATACCAAAGTACAACATGAGTTCCATACCAAAGTACAACATAAGTGTGGTACAAAAGAACAAGATGAGTTCCATATCAATTGAACATGTTGAAGTACAACATGAGTTCCATACCAAAGTACAACATGAGTGTGGTACAAAAGAACAAGATGAGTTCCATACCAATTGAACATGTTGAAGTACAACATGAGTTTCATACCAAAGTACAACATGATGTGGTACAAAAGAACAAGATGAGTTCCATATCAATTGAACATGTTGAAAAACAACATGAGTTCCATATCAAAGTACAACATGAATTCCATACCAAAGTACAACATGAGTGTGGTACAAAGAACAAGATGAGTTCCATACCAATTGAACATGTTGAAGTCCAACATGAGTTCCATACCAAAGTACAACATGAGTGTGGTACAAAAGAACAAGATGAGTTCCATATCAATTGAACATGTTGAAGTACAACATGAGTTCCATACCAAAGTACAACATGATGTGGTACAAAAGAACAAGATGAGTTCCATACCAATTGAACATGTTGAAGTACAACATGAGTTCCATATCAAAGTACAACATGAGTTGCACACCAAAGTACACAAGAGTGCACACGCTGAAATGTCTCGCCTTCTATACTAATCATTGATATTATGTTGATAGTCCTAAGTAAAAAGCTAAGCTTTATAACAACTGTACCATAAACTTAACATTAACCAAGATAACTAAACAAAGACCAATGAACCTTGAAAATGAGGTCAAGGTCAGATGAACCATGCCAGGCAGACATGTACAGCTAACAATGCTTCTATACAACATATATAGTTGACCTATTACTTATAGTTTAAGAAAAATAGACCAAAACATAAAAACTTAACACTGTGCAATGAACCGTGAAAATGAGGTCACGGTCAAATAAAACCTGCGCGACTGACATAAAGATCATTAAATATTTCCATACACCAAATATAGTTGACCTATGGCATATAGTATTAGATAAAAAGACCAAAACTCAAAAACTTAACTTTGACCACTGAACCATGAAAATGAGGTCAAGGTCACATGACATCTGCCCGCTAGACATGTACACCTTACAATCATTTCATACAACAAATATAGTAGACCTTTTGCATATAGTATGAGAACAACAGACCAAAACACAAAAATTTAACTATAACCACTGAACCATGAAATGAGGTCAAGGTCAGATGACACCTGCCAGTTGGACATGTACACCTTACAGTCCTTCCATACACCGAATATACTAGCCCTATTGCTTATAGTATCTGAGATATGGACTTGACCACCAAAACTTAACCTTGTTCACTGATCCATGAAATGAGGTGGAGGTCAAGTGAAAACTGTCTGACAGACATGAGGACCTTGCAAGGTACGCACATATCAAATATAGTTATCCTATTACTTATAATAAGAGAGAATTCAACATTACAAAAAATTTGAACTTTTTTTTCAAGTGGTCACTGAACCATGAAAATGAGGTCAAGGACATTGGACATGTGACTGACGGAAACTTCGTAACATGAGGCATCTATATACAAAGTATGAAGCATCCAGGTCTCCCACCTTCTAAAATATAAAGCTTTTAAGAAGTTAGCTAACGCCGCCGCCGTAGCCGCCGCCGTAGCCGCCGCCGCCGCCGCCGCCGGATCACTATCCCTATGTCGAGCTTTCTGCAACAAAAGTTGCAGGCTCGACAAAAATCAGTACAATTCCGAAGTACAACTATTTACAACACCAAAATACAATACTAAAAGTACAAAAATATTACAATTAAAAAATACAAGTCTAGTACAGCATCAAAATACAATAGTAGTACAATTCCAAAATACAACAACAACATCATGAACAATACCAAAGTACTATATCAAAGTACTTTATTAGTATAATGTAGTTTTGTAGTAATAAGCATTAAATATGCATTTCATAACATTAAGTTGAGACAAACCTAAATTAGACATGTTAGAGAACAAAAACAAAAATTCAGCAATTTTTCCATTTGTAAAGGGACATAACCATAGAAAGAAAAAAATGACAACACCAAAATTCATACTTGATCTGTGATTTGTGGAAATTAGCATTGGGTATAAGTTTCATAACATTTGGTTTAGGCAAACAAAAGTTACAGAACAGAAACCAATTTTGGGACGTACTGACGTACGTACTTGGGGAGGTAAGTACAGACGGAGAAGGGTAAAACTTAATGCCCCCTACTCTACGACGGGAGCATAAAATAAGGAAATTATTATTTGTTACAACAATACAGGCAAAATTTTCAACAAACTTTAACATACTCTGTTCAAATAAATAATATTATGCAAGAATAAAAAAAAAAAATCAAGTTGAATAAACTGTAGGTTAACATGTCAAGGGACTTACTGAAATAAGTGATTTTTAAATCACTTATTTGAGTAGCAAATTCGAAGTTTTGTCACAAATTGTGATTTTCTAGTTTTACCAAAATTTTAAACACATAGGTTTAAATAATATCTTTTCATTAGTAAAATTGAAAAAAATGAATTGTTTGCTTCTTGAAGTATCAAGGTTTATGCCTTTGATGCTATCATTTAGCTGCAAATTCTATTTTAGTTGAAAAAATGCTATAATAATGGCTTTACATAATGAACTGATACTTTCTTAACAGAAATTTCCCAGCAGTGGGAGCATTTTTCCTGTAAAATTCAAGGTTTCATCTTTCAGATAATGTAATAAAATTCTACTGTTGAGATAAAAATTTCACTGTTCAGGGGTGTTGAAATTAGTGGGGTTATTAAAATAATGATACTTAAAGAAGTGATTTTTGGGAAGGAAATTGAGGTATGATACTTAAACAAGTGATTTTTATGTCAGTATCCTAGATTCAGTACAAGGTCATCACCTGAAATGACCTGGTCATCCTAGACAACACAGATGTTGGTTCTGATAAGTTTAGAAACAAAATTAGTTCCTGGATCATTAGTATTCTATATTTAAAGCTACAGTAAAATTAAATCACTTCTTCTAGTGATTATTTTGTACTACTTATAAATAGGTGATTATTAAAGAAAGACAACTCTTACTTTCAACCTTTATGGAAATAAGTAAGTCCCCTGACTGGTAAAAGGTAATAGGGCAAACAAGTACTAGAGCTAACATGAATCAGTGATTGGGAAGGATGTGCGCCATGCGCCAATTGCGCTTATCAACTAGAAATGGCACATACAGTGACAAATGTAAGCGCCCCCGTGGCACACAATATTTTTCACTTCATTTTGAAGCTTTTAGATATTGACAAATGGATTTCCAATCGCGTTTCTAGTCTCCATGTGTGTGTACACAACTGTGTAGTGTTCCCTCAAATGATAGGAGCACCTATATATTTTTGGGACGTCTCGGGTGTTTTCCTATGGTAATAATAGTAACATGCTGTATAACTGATTACCCCAAAAAAGTAATTAACCATCATTCATGATATAAATTCTTATAAACAACTATTAATTTGTAAAATTGGCTAGTACAGACTTGCGAGTTTCTCTAGTTATAATCTTTTAAGTCATCTAAGTAAGCTTGCTATTATTTCGATTGAAAAACCCAAAAGCATGGTATTAATATGAATACAGTATTTGTCTCCACAATTTAAAACAAAAAGTGTTTAACTGTCCTTGACAATTTTTTTGGTCTTTGGCTTGTTTGAACATTTAACATGTCTTCAGAGAATTGTTGTTGTGTCTTATCAATTAACATTTCTCTCTACTGTTATTCTTTTCATAGTGATGAAGTAATAATAATACAAGAAGTGCAGAGGAAATGCCAAAAACGTCCTCTAATACTGAACGTCTGGAATAGGTACATGTATTGTATCGATATCGATCAATGAAGACCCAAATTTAATGTAAAAGAAAAATGTAAAAGAAACATGAACATGTACCAGTTTAAAAATTGTAAATACTTGTACTGGTTATCGTAGATATTGCCTGGTTTTGAAGAAATTATTGTATATGCATTGAAACTGAAATTATAAATAACAGGAACAATATCCTTGATATCAATCAGAATCATACAGGTAAGTACCACTATCTTTTTGCTGAAATATATACTTTTTTTTTTATTATTGTAAACGAATGGCCCACTCATTTGCCAACATGGCCCATTAATTAGTTCTAAAAATGGCCCTTTAAATTTATTTTTGGGGCCCACCATAGAGAAAAACTCATTCTAGATCACTGATGAATCGGGATAATCAGATCCGTATTCTACTGAACTACAGGGTCCTGAGTGACTTAATAGGGATTGAGAATTGGGACAGGCACATACAGATATAGAAGTAGTCAGCTTAAACAAATCTGCTATCGCCAAACCCTCCCCCAACCTCGGACAGTGGTTAAATGTTTATTTTTAAATCTTAACATTACACATTTATGCAAAAAGCTATTTCATATCATAATTGATTTCTTATTGACTATTCACCGTAGGCATCATCTAATGTTAAAAGGGATTATACTGCTGAACTTACAATTTCTGAACATTTTACACCCAAACACAAGACAGTTATCAATTGAAAAGTTGACTATCCATTTATATTAAGTTATATATAGATAGCCGACCTTTAATTGGATAAAAACAAGACTTATAAGTTATAGTGCCAGTGATCTCAACCTGTCATGCCTGTTTTTAATCAGAAAACTAAAGCCAGTAAAGGGTATCAATATCTATTAAGTTTTTTCCATGCAGCTGGGAAATGAGAAGAGGGGTCTCAATTGCTAGATACAGCTGTTGTGCTTACATATTGGGTTTTAAACATTAAGATTAAGATAGAACTCTAGACCCTGGGAGGTTGCTTTCCTCAATTTTCTGTTGATGAGTTCCACAAAATACTAAAATACACAACAAATACGGAGCATCTTACCTTACCGCTGAATCTTCTTCCGTCCTTCAGGACAACCTCCAAAGGTCTCACTAAATAGCGACAAGAAGCGTCAAGAAGCGACAAAAAGAAACATTTCTTGAAAAGATTTTTTTTCAGAAGGTAACACAATTAACAAAACAGTTCATCCATCCCGTGACCTTTTAATCCAAATATATGAATTCACCACACAATATTAAAAAGATAAAAAATAATCCATGACAAATCGCTCCACTGGCAAATCGTCCCACTGGCAAATCGCCCCACTAGTTTTACCAACTTGGCCAACCTTTTAAAAATGGCAGTGGTTATTCTGCCGGTGTCCTATAGCCATTTTTCCCCCATGCCAATTTTTCCGGGGGGGGGGGGGGGGAACTGGATCATGATCTAACTTTTCCCCCTCAGTGAGATTGGGGGAAAAACAGGATCAGACCAATTGAGAATCTATTTTCCCCCCTTGAAAAATAACGTCGGCGAAGTCAGTTTTATAAATATTTATTAAAAAAAGAGAATAGTAACTTTTTTATTAATTAAGCGGAACCAGAGACATATAATACATATATGTCTCTGGCGGAACCAAACCATCATAGTATTAATATTCATTTGATTTATATATTTCAGGTGTTTTTTAGCTCGGGATTTCGAGATTGACCGGCTTTCGGGATCCAGGAATTCTTTTTCGTATTTCGGGATGTCAGGATTTAAATTTATTTAAATTTGGGACCTCAGGATTTCGTGTTTTTAAGCCCGGAATTTCGGAATCAAGACCCTTCCTACCCCTCCCTACCCCGAGAATGATAATAGATATAAGAAGATGTGGTATGGGTGCCAATGAGACAAATAACTATCCATCCAAGTCACAATTTGTGAAGCTAAATCATTAAAACTAAACTGACGTGCAACGTGCATTTTTGTGGGGATAAAATGTTCCTTAGCTTATAATAAACCCCAATGAAAACTTCAGCTGGCAGTTCAAAGGATTATGGTATTAGTATGGAGTATACACCTTGTAAAGAATAAAAATAATAAAAGTAAGTTGTAAGTTGCCAGGTCAAAAGAATGCATGTAAATGTCAGCATATTGAAGATTCGGATGATCAGACAAAATAATACAAATAAAAATGCAAATACAGACGGCAAAAAATATAGACGGACTGATGAACATGAACACAGACATATTGACATGTAGTACTGATGGAAACGTAAACTGACTTGTAAACATGTAGACAGATTAGTGAACACGGATACAGGCTGGTGGATCTGTAGACATAATAGTAGACATAGACGGACCGGAGAATATGAAGTCCGACTGTTCAACATGCAGACAGACAACAAGGCTGTAGCTTCCCTTGAGGCAAGTGAGGCAATTGCCTCACTAAAATTTCAACACTGATTTTTTTTTTATACATATATATAAATATAATAGTCATTTGTTGTTCTGTCTCAACCTTGATTTCTATAACTTGTCATCATTCCTTTTAAACTATTCTTCCTGGATATAACTCAGCATCTCAACGGGTGATGTTTCTCAATCATCATGGATCTCTAGTTAAAAACAGGCTCTTGCAGAAAAAGGAAAAGCGACACTGAAGGTAAAGAAGGAATACAATTCTAGTAAACTATTTTTGTGAACAGAGTCTGAGTATTGCATATAACTTCATTAGTACAATCCAAAAACGATAAGTAGACTGACAAATGAAGTCATAGTCAAACTGGTCTTCGGAAGGGGGCAGTCCTGTCTGCGTATTCATTTCTCCGTTTCAACAACTTTTGACAAATCAAGTACTGGGCATCGCAAGGGGGCATTCCTGTCTGCGTATTCATTTCACGAACTTTAATCTTTCTCTTTACAGATAAATAAAACATAAATAATATGAAACATGCATGGATTAGTTTTTATCCATGTTTCTTTAACCTTAAAAATTGAAAGAATATCCCATATTCCAATTTGATATTATTGAGGAATGGTAGAATCTTTAACACAGGATTTCGTCTTTACTTATTCGGGACTACGGAATTTCGTTTCTTTATCTTCGGGGTTTCGGAATCGGACACCCCAACCCCTAACCCCTAAATTTATAGATTCTGGAACTAAAATACCACCAACTATTTCCAGAAATAATTGGAAATTACGGACCTACATGTAAACGTCAAAAACTTCATTCCAATTTCCCCTGTACCCATATCAGATATACTTACTCTATAGGTAGAATCATGTACCTGTATCTTATCTCATTCTATCCCTAGTTTGTCTACTCTTTGTCAGCATAAAAGCGAGTTTAATATTTTGTAACTGCGACTTTATGATGGTGCTTACAGGAAAGCTTAATTCTTTTATGCAAACAAAACTGTTACTTCCGATGCTGCTAACGAATTGCTGATGGAGAAGGAATTGGAAGAAGACATTGATCATTGTGTTGATGGTAATGTGCTACCTTTAGAAACACAGACTGCCCTGAAACGACTGAAAACTTGGAAAAGAGCATGCATGAGTGGTGAGAGATTGTGTGGTCTTGCCATGCTCCATGTTCATCGCGATAAGGATATCAGTAGATCAAATTATGATTCTGAAACGATTTGACTGAACCGGCAATAGAAAAAATTGGCAAACTCTACTGAATCGATGTTTGTTCTATGTTCTGGCAGCAGACTCAAATCAGTGTATTTGGATTATTATCTTACATATAAATTTTATGTTAAAAATTTGGTGTTAGTAAAAGTCTTAAAATAATTATGAAAAATTTATATAAAAAGTGTCCAAATTCAAAACATTATCAAACTCTCTAAAAATGTCTAGAATGCAGGATTTTGCACCATTCATTTCATACCCTCCAAAAAAAATCGGCTCAGCTCAATTATTTTGCCTCACTAAAATAAGATGCCTAGCTACGGCTTTGGACAAGTTGACACATAGACAGATCGATGAAAATGTAGACGGACTAGTGGAAATAGACAGACTGGTAAACATGTAGACAGATTTGTGAATATATATCCTGTTGAGAATGTAAACCGACTAGATGACTACTAGAAAACACTGAGGAAAATACAGACAGACGAGTGGACACATAGACAGGCTGATGACCATGTCGACATTGACAAAAAATAGTTGTCAGCATAAAAATCTAATTCCAACTCTGTTGGGTTTGATTTTCAGACTGATACAGATATAGTGAAATCTATTCTATGAGGGAAACATTGGCATGGGGGAAAAGTGATAATATGTTCACGTATTGCCAAATTTCCGCGGGGGAAGAATGGCAAATGATCCAAAATTTACCCAGGGGAAAAATTGGCTCATGCCAGTTTTCCCCCGGGGGAAAACTAGCATGGGGGAAGAATGGCTATATAACACCGGCAAACGGTAGCAAATCGCTATGTAAATCGCTATATTTTGCCCAAGCCGGCAAAATAGCGCCAAGGAGGCTATTTTGCAGGAGCCGGTAAAATAGCATTTAAGAGGATATATTGCCGGGGCCGGCAAAATAGCCACTGCCTTTAAAAAAATCGCCCCACGCTTGTTTACCAACTCGCCCCACGTATAACAAAGTATAAATTCCCATTGAAGTCAAGTTGGTTAAAATGTTATCGTGATTCGTCAGATGTCTCAACTAATTATCCATTACGGTTACTGTTATTTTTTGAAAAATTTGTCTAAATCAGCCGATTTTGCTATTGTCAAAACATGGATGTTGCTATTGTCATAAAGAAAATGCACATTAGTTTTATCGTCATGCACCAAAAAATATCGTTAACGTCAATTGGCCAATCTAATTAAAATATAGATCTGAAGATTTCGTCATACTACATATGAGTATAACGAAATCAGAGATCTATATTTTAATTAGATTGTTCAATTGGCACGATTCTTTTTACCGATATTCGTATGAAGCCAGGTAACCACCCCCATGACGACCCTCTTATAAGGTAATTATAAATCAACCATTACCATTTTGTATCATGGACGGGCGATAGACGGACAAACCAATTGAACACATATTAAGTCAGTTTGGCCTTGAAAAATAGTTAATTGGAGATTTGTTGATATCAGAAGTTCAGTATAATGGAATCCTCTTAATATATATAGCTATTAACATATCATTTATAACTCCTGTGTTGTACTTCTATTCCACAATTGGAATTCAGGATCTTCTATATAGACGAATAGATACATCTGCTAATCCCGATAAAATTATTATGCTATTACCGGCAAAATTATCAAAAAAAAAAAAAAAAAATTTTGTACAAAATAATTGTTTCAATTATGAATCATCCCTTAAGCTTACTATGCACCGTTACATACGATTTATTGGCCGTAACAACAAAACTTTCAACGGTGGTCTGGCTCATATGAAAATTAACAACAAAGATATAAAATATTATTCTAATGACGGTAAGTTTTGTTTTATTGTTAATTTTCAATGTATCGTTCAGTAAATATTAATTATTTTGAATGTTCATTTCATTGAAAAATGCTAAAATATATACGTTTTAGAATTTCGTATAAACTGCTTTAATTCGTATGTTTTTTTAATTTCAGATTTTACTATCAGATTATGAAATCATTTATTAAAACATAATTTTAAGGATTATTACAAAACAGTCAACAGTTACTGTAGCGGATCCAGGGAGCGTGAGAAGTCTACTATCATGATCCTTCTATTTTTTGATCTCTAGGGTGGTAATGCCTTTTTTCTTGAGGCGTCAAATTGGTTAAAATTTTACCTTGATTCGTCAAAATATCCTTATCGTGATTCGTCAGATGTAAAAAAAATAATTATGCTTTACTTACAGTATTTTTTGGAAGAAAAAAAAGCGTGATTCGTAAAACTCAGCAGATTTTTTTAACGTCTAAAAGAAAGTGTACATTATCACGGCCGACACTCGGCTAACCGAGAGATTGGTCGGTTAATCTATATTGAGTATGTGGCTATATCGGCGGTGGGTCTGTTAATCGGGTTGGCTAAAGTCTGTTAATCAGGTGTTATCGAGGAAATCATTGGAAATTCTGCATGTTTCATTGTATAACTTTTTAAATATATGTTTATCATATAAATTATTCATGTCTAACAAAACAATTCAATGTACCGAATCCAGTGGTGTAATTATTATTTTTCTAGCTTCGATGTACGATCTATAAAATGAAAAGGCGTGTTACTCATCAATAAATTTATACACATTTTACACACACAAAATGTACACAAAAAGACACGTTGGTTGAATTTACACGCATGCAATATTTTGAACATCGAACAAAGACAGGTATTATGTTTGTCAACCAAATTAATATCATTGTGTGAAAAATCTACACAAAAATCTGTATTTTGGTGACATAAATCAATCTTTATTTAAAACCTGGTCTGTTAATGGGTCGGATGTATAAAACCCGGTCTGTTAATTGGTCTGTTAAGAGTTACGAATGGCAATAAAAGTATAATTTTATTGCTGTATGGGGTGTTATCGGATAAAATGGGTAGGCTCAAGACGAGTGGCTAAAATATACGGAAACAACACATGAGCAATGAAACATAATATATACGGAAACACTGACATGAACAATGAATTTAGGCCATGAATATTGAAAACTGATATAAAAAAGAGTAATATTAAAGTATTATTATACATCATGTTAAAATGCCATATTTTGATTGCCTAATACGAAGGTTTTAATTTTCTCTATCACATGGCTGAGCGGGTGACAATTTTTTTGGAATGTCACCCTTTCGGCTAGACCAATCAAAAATCGGCATTTAAACGACAATGAATTGAATCTACATCAAGTTATTTTATAGACAATGCTTAAAGTTCTAATTTACTATACAACGAAGCGTGGAACGACTCAAACTTATTTCTTTTACAATTGTTGGAAAAACGTATTTCACTTGTTAATATTTTTACTTTAAAACCTATAAACCATTGTGTGTTATGCTTATTGTTGATATTAAACGCATTCGTTCACCATCGATGGGTTTCAACTGGTAATGTACATTTCATCATGTTCATTGTGGTGTATATTTCTCAGCCAGATATGAGGCCTTTTGAAAGGGGTGTTTACCCAAAATTTAAATAAAATAAATAACAATAACAAAATTGACAATATTTTTTTTCTTGATAGCAGAGCTTTTTTCCCGTTTCGGGCCTAATCCTTGTATCGTTTATATGTCAAGTCAATGCACTACTATTGTCTATTTACTTCACTTCTGATGATTTTTCAAATACCCTAACTAAGTAACTTAACATCAGTAAGTAAAATATATTGGGATGCTAGAATATATAAAGAATAAAGAAATAATAATGAGTAAGATCAAATAAAATGTAGAGAAAAGTAACAGACAATTTAAAGAATATAGAAATAAACAACACCCCCAATCCGGAACCTCATTGTATACACGAGAATCTGGATGGAAACACAGAATATATAGAATAATAGATAAGGACAGTAGGAAGTGTTGCATTAATAAAAAAAGATAGAAAAAAATAATAACTGTTTGAGAATAAAGACATGAAACTTCCCTGGGTGTTGAAACAGTAACGGATTGCTATGTACTCATATTGGTAATAAATGCTAAAAGTTTACATGCGGACAACTGCAGTTCTCCTCTGCACTTATGTAGAAAGGAACTAAACGGAATAAAATGAATTAAAACTTAAGATAACCAAATGTAGCTGCATTCGCTCCTTTCCATTTACTTCTTTAGACTGATTTGTAAACAACAGATGATTCAGTAATAGAAGAAAAGAACCAATCGAATGATGTTGACGATTTAGAGTTTAACGTCCAGTGACAAATATCATGTGCATATGAGAACGACAACACGTTATATGTACCCTGTGTTGTATTAGAAAGACACTTTCGGGCGGATTTGAGAACGTGCTACTTTGAACAGACACAAAAATTAAGGCTGAAGAAAACGTTAATAATAGATTCATGCATATTCCAGCAGGCAATCCATATCCATATATTGAAGTGACACACTCCTTAATAAAATGCAAAGGAAGTCAAAATAAAAATGTTCTTACTAGAAGGATACTGTTGCAGCGTATTGTCATATTTTTTTTACTCAAGAGCATCTCATTCTTAACTTTTTCAAAGGGAAAATATAAAGGTAGCACAACTATTGTCATGGCTAAATAACTCTTAACTGACACAATTTCAATTGTCCAACCCATTAACAGACTTTATTCCCATAATGTTCACTAAAACGTGGTATTACTGACGTTATATTACAATCATGAAATATTTACTAATTTCAATTTATATTTTAGAACCAAAGTACGATTTTGTGTCCTTTAAATGATATCTAAAATTGTTTGTTTCGCCTTTCATTACAAAAAATTGCTATGCGTATAAGCATAAATACTACATACTTGCGCGACGCCTTTTAGTTTTACTGAAAACTGCGCAGACTATGAAATGTTTTTACAGTTGGAAAATGTTCTATGATATATATCATTTTGTCAGACACTTTTCTTTTTTTGATTTGATTCTTATAATGTACCTAAAATCTGTATATTAAATAGATTTTAATATTAAAATTGTGCGTTTTACTCTTAACAGACGTATAACCAACCCGATTAACAGACCAACCGCCGATATAGCCGCATACTCAATATAGATTAACCGACTATCTCTCGGTTAGCCGAGTGTCGGCCGTGATTATATCGTCATAGAATATAATCGTCCAAAGTGTGTTATTCTTGTCCAACTCGATGGTATGTATTTCTTTTACTGTAGTTTACAGGATAAAGACATTTGTGTATGCTCTCAGTTTATCACGACTGACGAAAATCTGCATTCTTTACAAGAGTTATCTCCCATCTACCACAAGTTAAGTGGCAATGAAAATTCCAAGCGCAAAGCTTCATATATAGTCAAATGTCAAAATCAACCAAATCTAAAACTTCTGTCATACTCCGGACTTGCTACAGGAATTTTTTTATGTAGAAAATGATGGATTAAACCTGGTTTTATAGCTTAACTCTCAATTTGCAATATACTCATACTAAAAGACAACTTAACTGTGTTTAATTGTAATTTTATTAATTGTCATTAAACATTTACAATATTTATGGCAATACAAATTTAAATAAACAAGAAACAAACAAAAAAACAAAAAAACAAAATAATATACGAAAGTTAATCCAATAGACACAAAAACATAAGTGCAAAAATTTAAATATTACAATATATTAACAGAAGGATTCAATATCCATGTTACAATAATACCTCTGTCCTCAGTTCTAATAACCCTTTATTGAAGAAGTCAATAATTCTAACATCTCAAAAGGAAGCGGGGTTTAATATATAGAATAGTGTTTGATCATCAGGTAAATGAATAAAATGCTCATCATATAATTGTTTATCATTATATAGATTTTGTCTGATATTTTAATTTACCTTGCAATGAAGAATGAAATGACATTAATCTTTGCGGACTTCGCAGGTTTTACATAGTCTTTATTCTCGAGGAATTTTAATGTAACGATAATGTAACGACTATTTTCTATTTCAAGACCATGGTCACTTATAATAAGTTAAGTTAATTATACAGAAAAAGTTTGTTACTTTCGTCAATTTTTTTCTATTTTACTTTTATATAGATATAGGAAGATGTGGTGTGAGTGCCAATGAGACAACTCTCCATCCAAATAACAATTTTAAAAAAGTAAATCATTATAGGTCAATGTACGGCCTTCAACACGGAGCCTTGGCTCACACCGAACAACAAGCTATAAAGGGCCCCAAAATTACTAGTGTAAAACCATTCAAACGGGAAAACCAACGGTCTAATCTATACAAAATTTAAAAAAAAATAAAAAAAACGAGAAACAAGTATAAATTACACAAACAAACGACTACTGTACATCAGATTCCTGACTTAGGACAGGTGCAAACATTTGCAGCGGGATTTAACGTTTTAATGGATCCAAACCTCCCTTTTTCTGAATCAATAGCATAACATCACAACATAGAAAAACACAAATTTAAATATCAATTGGCAGGCTTAACTCAGTCAAAAAAAATGTATATTAAAACACTATAAACGAATAAATTTGATCTGCGATATCTGAATGCAAATGCACAGTTAATTAAATATTAGGGACAAACATTCAAGGCCAAAAAGCAAACAAACAAGTCCAAACAAAGCCATGTCAAGACACCACTGCGAAATATTTAACCCTTCGAAAATATTCACTTTAGAAAAAACCGGTTTTAAAAAAAATACAAGTAAATCTTTATAATAGCCATTTATTTCATTTTTGATTTCTGATTTTAAATGACTTACATCTGTAATAATCTTACAATTGGAAACTTTCTCTTGGAGGCTATTGTCCGGTAAGACATTTTTAACATAAACATATACCAAGAATATACACCTGAAAAATTATCACACCAGGGCTTTCGATATCACAAACTGGTCAAAACATTTACTAAATTTTATCACCGGTATCAGGAAATAATTCATAAATATAACTCAATATGCAGACATCTTATACGTTCAGGTATTTCACATCCAATTTTTTATGGTAATATTCTTTACAAAGCACAAAAATGTCAGTATTCACCTCAAAAGCTTACAAAACCTTTAAACAGACTTATTAAGAAGGGATATAGTTACGATACTGTTGTAAGGTCATTAAAGATTGCATATTTTGGCTTTAATATTGATTCACTTATTGGGTCTTTGCATCGGAATTAAACACACTTTTTTTAAACAGTTGTTGCAGGGGCGGATCCAGAACCTCGATTCCTAGGGGGGGGGGGGGGGGGGGGCATGAAACCAAAATTTATATATTTTTTTAGAGATGTATACATGTATAAAGTAAAAACACAAAAATACTGAACTCCCAGGAAAATTCAAAAAGGAAAATCAAAAATCAAAAGGCAAAATCAAAAGTCCAAACACATCAAACGAATGGATAACAACTGTCATATTCCTGACTTGGTACAGGCATTTTCTAATGTAGAAAATGGTGGATTGAACCTGGTTTTATAGCTAGCTAAACCTCTCACTTGTATGACAGTCGCATCAAATTCCATTACATTGTCAACGATGCATGAACAAAACAAACATACTCAAAGAGTAAAAATGTCAAAAATAGGGGTACAACAGTCAATATTGTGTTATCATCTTAATATCACTACATAAACAACAAATGTAACAAAGTAGCACAAAAAGGCATACATCAAATTTAACATTCTCATTTTGCTTTTCTTATACGGCTGAATTTATCTATGTAAAGTCTACCCATAAATGAAAGAAGGTTTTCATTACTGGTGTAAAATTGCGCGTTTGAAATTCGCACATGTAGACATAAAAATAATTTTGTCGTATGACGGCATACATAAATGCAGACTCACGTAAAGTAGATATAACAAAAAACAGACTTACAGTAAAAATAATAAATAAAATAATGGTGTGGTTCAAAGTATGACGGGACATATAAGTACAGTTTCACGTCAAATACGGCTGAATTTATCTATGTAAAGTCTACCCATAAATGATAGAAGGTTTTCATTACTGGTGTAAAATTGCGCGTTTGAAATTCGCACAGGTAGACATAAAAATAATTTTGTCGTATGACGGCATACATAAATGCAGACTCACGTAAAGTAGATATAACAAAAACCAGATTTAACAGTAAAAGTAATAATAATAAATAAAATAATGGTGTGGTTCAAAGTATGACGGGATACATAAGTACAGTTTCACGTCAAATGTATATCATAAAAAACAGACTAAACAGAAAAAGTAGTCTTATTGAATAAAATAGTTTAGTCATTCATAGTATGTCAAGATCCTTAAGTAAAAGTAATATCAATAAATGAAATAATTTTGCCGTTCAAAGTATGTGGTTTTACGTAACCACAGAGTCACTTCAAATGAATATCTAAAAAAGACATATAAAAGAATACTATAATACGTAATTAAGATGATAACAAACGTCAGTACGCAAAATCTATACTTCAAGACCATCTTGTATTATTTGTGAAGTTGATACGGAATATTTATCAACAAGTTCTGGGTATCTTCCGATGAACTTTTTTAGAAAAAGGACGAGACGTTCTTTGACATACCCCTGGTTCATCAATTTTCTGCTCGGACACTGGTGACGTTTTACAAAGTCTGAATAGGAGCTGCAAGCTCTTGAATACCTTATAAGTTGGGAAATGTATATTCCATATGCAGGTGAAGTTGGTATATTACTACTAAGGTGGGGGAAATTGATAATTTCAAAATTAAAATCGTCTCGTTTGTCATAGATTCTGGTACTGAGATGACTGTGTATGTCAAATTCGAGGTATAAGTCTAAAAATGAGGCAGAGGAAGCCGTGTCTGTGGTCTCTTTAATTTCTAGTTCTGGTGGGTATATTAATGGAATCCAATCAGAAAAGTTCGGATTGTTAATGGACAGAACATCATCAATATATCTGAAAGTGAAATTAAATAACCTGGCTTCTTTGATCTTCTTGTTTTTGACAAGTGTCTGAAGGAACTCCGATTCATATGAAAATAAGAAGAGGTCGGCAAGGAGAGGCGCACAGTTCGTTCCCATAGGAATGCCGACAATTTGTTGAAAAAGTCTACCTCCAAATTCAACAAATATGTTGTCAATAAGAAACTCCAGCATACTGATCACTTGTTCCTCTGTGTAGTATGTTTTACCCTTTTGTTCCTTAGTAACAAAATATGCCTTATGGTATCCCAAAGTGATAAATTTATAGCGTATGCTACCATTTTTATGATGAAAAGCATTGTGAATTATTTCTTTTAGACGGGTTTTCAATTTCACATGGGGAATGGTTGTATACAAGGTTGAAAAATCAAAAGTTTTAATAGAACTAATTTCAGAAAAAGACCGAGATTTAAAATTATCCAGAAGTTCTTTAGAGTTTTTCAGAATCCACATATGGTTAATACCACTACGTGAGTAAACAGTTTCACAGTATATCTGAAGACCCTCTTTAACTGCGGACAGAATTTTAGTCAATCTAATGGACAATTCTTTAGTAGAACAAGCAGATGAGCCGGCAATGTACCGTTGTTTGTACGGAATTTTGTGAAGTTTAGGTATCCAATACAAACAAGGTAAGTCCTCGGATTTGTTGTTCAATGCAATGTTCATAGAAGCCATGAAGGACTTATGATTCGCCAAAATCTCATCCTTGTCAAATGATATGTTTTTGTATGTGGGATTACCTGAGTGTTCATTTATTCCTAATTCTTTTATAAGACACTCGTAGTAATACGATTTACATACAAAGACAATATTATTTGAAGCTTTGTCCGCAGGAACAACAACATACTTATCTTGAAGAGATGATAGACATTTCATAGCCTCTTTGTCACTGAAAATGGACTTAGGTCGATCATTCACACAGTTTTTCAACTTATGAATGCGACGTTTTATCAGAGACCTGATTGTTTTGACCCATTCTGACAAAGTGTCCAGTTGCACTTCTTCTCGCTTAGCCCATGCTTATACACATGTATATGCGAGTGTGGGTGGGTTTGTTTTGTTGTTTGTTGTTTTTTTGTTGGTTTTTTTGGGGGGGGAGGGGGGTCACATCATCGTTTTCTATTTTTTTATAACTATTTCACTTTATACTTTATTTTCCTGTCAATTGATCTTTTTTATATTCGTCCTAAACATGCATCAAATATTTGCCACTGGACTTTAAACAACCAACAATCGATCAATATTTTCATTATATATATTTCATCACCTCTACCTTCTTTTATCTATACTTTTTGGCCTCCCTTCCAGGCTTACTTTTTTGCACAGAATTCTTATCTCTGTAAAACACCTTCATATCCTTATATATCATGTATATAGTTAACCTATTCATTTCCTTGTACATGTACGTACATATGGTAATTGAAACAAGAAAAATAAACCAATATAACTGTATGCTTGGGCTGTATAAGTCCCATATTCTGTTTTAAAGTAGATCTTATGGAAATAAAATAGCATTTATAAATGTATATTTATTAGAAAATGTCAAGTCATTTTTCCTGGACCTGGTGAAAATGGGAGGGGTAAAACAAATTGTTAATTTCCCTTGAAAATAAGAGGGGAAAGAAATATGACATGCCGTTTAAAAAAAAAATAATCTTGTATGGTATTAAACAAATAGTTTAATTTGTTTGCTGAATAAATTCTCAAAACGAGTTTAAGAAGAAGAAATTTTATTTGTTAGTACTGTATTTTGGAATGAAGAGATACCCAAATATAAATGTATGCCATCCTTATCGACTTCAAACATATATTTGTACCTATTTAAAAAAAAACCCACATCAGAAGTTTCACCTGGTAATCGTAATTATAAACCAATAAAAAATCGTACTATTCGAATCAACATGTAAATGTATTTTACATAAAAGCTTTTGCAAACAGACATTACACACAGGTGTCAATATTTACACACCCACCGATAAGTTGTCATAAATCACACATGTGAACGCTGGTATTAATTACATAACGGCCAGTTTAAGAAGTCAAATCAAGCTGGGATTAATTTCCGCTCTAGATAAGAAGATTTAATAGCAATAAAATTATGTTAATTTTTTTTTTGGTGACCTGAACGGGGGGGGGGGGGGCACGTGCCCCCTGTGCCCCCCGGTAAATCCGCCACTTTGTTGGCATGACACGGGTTATGTTCTTCTCATATATATTATGATAGTATAATACTAAACCCCTAACGGGAAGGATTGTGCCTGATATTCATATGATGAAGACATAATCATTCAATCAGTCTAATTGAGGTCTGGAGCTGGCATGTCAGTTGACTGCTAGAAGTCTGTTGTTACTTATGTATTATTTTCATTTTATTTATTTTCTTTTGTTACATCTTTTGACATCGGACTCGGACTTCTCTTGAACTGAATTTTAATGTGCGTATTGTTATGCGTTTACTTTTCTACATTGGCTAGAGGTATAGGGGGAGGGTTGAGATCTCATAAACATGTTTAACCCCGCCGCAATTTTGCGCCTGTCCCAAGTCAGGAGCCTCTGGCCTTTGTTAGTCTTGTATGATTTTTAATTTTAGTTTCTTGTGTATAATTCGGAGTTTAGTATGACGTCCATTATCACTGTACTAGTATACATATGTTTTAGGGGCCAGCTCAGTGAAGGACACCTACCGTTGGTGCGGGAGTTCTCGCTACATCGAAGACCCATTGGTGGCCTTCTGCTGTTGTCTGCTCTATGGTCGGGTTGTTGTCGCTTTGACACATTCACCATTTCCTTTCTCAATTTTACCTTGTAAATCAAGGGATTTTTCTAAAGTTCAAAGGCCTCTTTCAATAATGGGTTTAAATTATCAATATTTAGTCTAGCAAGGTATACAATAGATTGGGTTGTAATAAAATTTTCAACTATAAGTCTACATAGTTCCAATCTCACTTCTATATTTGGAGAGGCTTTTTTTGTTCCAAAAATATAAAATGATAGATTGATTTTTTCAAAAGGTGTTTTATCAACAAAGTTGAGATGGTCAATGTCACAATTTCCTTGGGAGGCTCTATGCTTTGCCCTATGGCACACAAAGAAATAATATATAAAGGATATTTCAGAGTTTTAAGTCAAAATGGGCTTGACCAATTTATCAAAGAGATTTTTTGACACCGAAATAGGTAAAGAGCCCAGAGAGGCTGTCTTTGCTCTAAGGGAAAATAAAACTTTCCTGGCCTTCATTAGCTGCAGCTCTTCGAGACTATGTTTGAGGTTACCATCACACTTTAATAAGCAACCTAAAAATTTATATTCAGTAACATTCTGTATTATGGTATCTTTAAGTTTTATAAAAGGGGGAATTATACTAGTGTGTTGTTGGATAGGCATTGTTTTGGTCTTTTTTTCCCCCGACGTAAGCGGTATAGTTTCGGTTTGTGCCCTTTGAACTTAAGGACGCTTACCTATGGTATCCTGGTTCCCGGTACTACGTTCCAGGTATTAGCTATTAGCCATACTCTCTCACGAGGTCCCGGTACGGGGTTATTATTTAAATTTCAAAATGGACCGGAAGTCGGCATTTGGGAGTCCGCCTCAAGTAAACAAAAGCTTTAAATTTTGGCCTTAGGAGACAGGAAATAACAAAACGACTTTGCACATTTCTGCAAAAAAGTATTTTCTTTGATTTAAGATATTACTGATTTAAATTGGGACACAGACAAAAAATGTGCAAACGATTTATTCCAAGCACATCCAACGACAAGGACTTGTATGTTGGTCAGACCAATGTCAACCTATAAATTACAACACCCTGTAAGACTTAATCAGTTAATATCAGTAGATAAGTATCGGACAAGAATGAATAAAGAAAAAAAGCAAATTTGTTTGGCTGAATCACCGCAATAGTTTAACAATAAATGTATGACGGCGGGCTATAATGTTTTAAAGCAGTAAATTTTGAAGCAGAATTATATATCATACATTTATGACCAGATATGACATATATGTGGGGAAATGTCTATATTGTACTTTAATATACATAAGACCATCTGTTTATTACAGGGAATTTACACATATGGTCACATTTCAGTCATTTGCACCTGAAAATTTACTATGGGTGTAGACAAACTGGTGCATGACTTAAACTAAAAATGTTTAAATCCATCAGGTTTAATCATGAATGTAAAAAAAAGAGTGACATTTGATATCTCAAGAGATTTGTATCTGGAATCACAGGTTTAAAGATGAATTGCAGTCTTCAGAGGGTTGAAAAGAAGAAAAAGGTTAATTTTTTCCAATTTTACAAAAAAAATAAGTATAATCGATATCTAAACCTATATGTTTAAAATTTTGGTATATTAAACTTCAAAATCACAATTTGTGACGAAACTATAAATTTGCTATTAGATAAAGTGATTTTTTTTATTACTAATTTCATTAAGTCCCTGGGCTGGTGTTCGGATCTAGGATTTTTAAAGCTGGATCTAGCAAACCAACATTTATAATAATACAATGAACATGATGAAAGACATGCATGAACCATATATTGTTGTCGTCGTAATCCGGGGTCATATGGTATTTTGAACCCCATGGTAAATTGACCCCGGGGTCAAAATACCGCTATGGTAAATTGAACCCCCCCTGTATGGAAAATTGGACCCCCATGGTAAATTGAACCCCCCTGTTTTTTTTTCATTCTAGTTGATTATTAGAACATTATACATTATTCTAAAGCTTATCATAGATTAAAAAATCATTCATACAAGAAGGGGAGGTACATTTTCCATGCTTGATTAAAAGAAATATCTTTGCTTGGTATAAGTGCTCTGAAGTCTTTACCAACAAAATGTCATTCAAAATACTTATTGACACATTATAACTAGACCATATGAAGCTTGAATGCTTTAATGATTTGTAATTATAACATATGTATATATATATATATATATATATATAAGGGTAGTTTTGATTTTCCATGGTAAAAAAGGGGGAGGGGGGTCAAAATACCATGGCAAAGTAAAATTTTCAAATATCTTTTCCAGCAAGTTTAATACATACAAACTACCTATTTGTGTATTCTAACTACATAAAAGAGTGAGAATTGCCAGATTTCTGGTATCAAAGGTCTAGAGAAGGGGATTCAATATACCGCAGGGGGGTCTAAATATTATGGCAAAGTAAAATTTTCAAAATATTTTGAACTTCCTCCTATTGTCATAATACTCTAATAAGTAGTTTGACCCCCCTGTGGTATATTGAACCCCCTACTTAAGACCTCTCATTTCAAAAATTCTACCTATTATAACTCCTTAACATAGTCATAATACTCTAATAAGTAGTTTGTATGTATTAAACATGATGGAAAAGATGTTTTGAAAATTTTACTTTGCCATGGTATTTTGACCCCCCTTGCATAGTATATTGAACTTCCAACTATAGACATTTCATTTCAAAAATTCTACCTATTATTACTCCTTAACATAGTTATGATACTTCTGGGGTTGTATGAAGCTGCGCCCTGGAGCATTTTATTAAATTTTGTTATACTTAATTTGTTTGGTTGTTTATTCTTTGAGCAAATTTTAATTCATTTAAAAATATAGGACAACATAGTTGGTGTATGTGGGTTCGATTCCCACCCTAAGCATTCATTTATATCAGCTGGTGCAAAGCGGGCAGTTTAGCTTAGTGGCCCCACACTGACTATGTTGTTCCAATGTAAAAAATAAACAAAACTAACACTTGCTATTTTTGTTTTCTTATCATTTTAGACAATGAAAAGCAAAATCATGGTATGACTTTGAAAATTATACCAAAGATAGTGAGATTTGCATTCCCATAGGTTTCATTATACAGCTATAGGAAGTTATGATAACCTATGAAAATACAATGACTTTGAATAGGTATACATGACATGTCCTCCTCTTAAATTTCAAATAGAATCCCAGTAAAATTGACCAGAACACATACATTGTACAACTCAAATTATTCAAATAACAATTGCTTCTTTTTTTTCAATGGATTTATCATCTATTATTGCATAGCAATATAATATTTCCCACAGAAAGTACCCAAAAGTTAGCGTGCAATAAATTCCAATATTGCACTAGTGCAATAAATCTTCAAAATTCATGACGTCATCAACGACAAAATCTTAGTTTAAACCAATTTTACTTTCAAATATTATATTGCTATACAATAAAAGGAATTATTGAATTACCCTATAATATTAAGAGTTTTTGACAAGGTGTGAACTGCAGCCGACACACGTTCGTGTAATTAAACATTTCAATCGACGATTAATTTACATGCTGTATGTGGAAATTATACTACAAATGAAACAGTTGAAGACCTCTTTATATAAATACAATATAAACAGTTTAAATACATCTACCCGTGTTTATAAGGTCAATTCAAGTCTTGTCCGTTTAGGCTGAGACTACTATAACACATAGTTCAGGTCTACATTTTCAAATTCTGTCCGACTTTTTGAGCTATAAACACTTTTTTTTTATGAATATTCTTCATCATTTTAATATGTTACCTATTCTATAACAAAATTCAAATTTCAAAATGATAGCTTGCCAACTACAGCAGGTATAGAATTTGATCGGAAATATCTGGTCAATTCAGGTAAAATATTTTAATTGGCAGTGGCTATTTTGCCGGCTCTGATTAAAATATTTTGATTCAAGCCGGCAGAATGGCCTATTTCTCTAGAAATGGCTGTTTTACCAGCAATATAGTTAATTTGCTATTTTGTAGGTTCTTTGTAAAGAGTGAACTTTAATATTGACTTTTGGAAAGTACTATGAAAGTGTGCACTGTCAAAATTAAAGAATTAAATAATTACTGATATACCAGTAGTTAAATAGGAATACAGCAAACAATATTTAAGACGCATAATTGTTTCAAAACATTTATCAGTCAAACTTTTAAGTATATATAAATAACTATAAAGAATTTATAATCATAAACAAATATAAGTATTGAGCATCCCTTTGTTCCAATGAAGTCACATCTAAACAATCATGTAGTTGAAATTATTTCTCAAATTAGTCCGTAACACTGACTATATAAATGCCACGGCGCCAATGCTCATATGAGGGGGGATAGGACCTTTATCGGGACTCCGGGATGGGGTTTTTTTAAGCTCGGGATTTCGGAAGAAATCATTTCTAGAGATATTTTAATAGGCAGAGCCGCGGCAACAGTAACTGACAATATTTTTCATAATTTCTTTTTAAATTATTACTTATATATAGGATTTTTGGTTAGTGTTGAAAAAAATCCATTGAAAAATAAAAACAGTTATTGAAGTTCACAACAGGTCCGTTCAGGTCACGGTTCAGGTCTCTTCATTTCACTGTTTAGATCCAAGTTTTGGAATAAAAAAAAAATTTTTTTTTATTCATAACATTTTATTTTTTATTTTCATTTGTTCCTATTTATCTTTTTAATTATGATTTTATGATAACACTCTCGAGAGATTGATCTCAGAATTCATTGTGTGAGGAGCTTCTGCTGGGACGCCAAAATTAAAAAGTTCGCCAATAGACGACGTTTGGTTTAGAAATACCTCCGATTTTGAAGAACGTTGTAAACAAGTTCAAGGTAACGTTAAGCTCGTCCCGGTCGTTATATTGGTATATGTGTAACATACTGAATATTGCGATCGGGAACCAGTCTAACCTATGGCAACACAATACGCATGCTCGAAAATCCTTTCTGTGATTGGACAAAATGCTGTCATGGTGGGGGATTTGGTTGTGTTTGAAAAAAACGTCTCGTTAATTATATGGTGATGGAAAGCAAATGAAAAACTATAAGTATTTGAACTAGATCTTACGAAGATTTATATTTTTATTAAAATAATTGTTTCTCCAATACCTCTTTGTATCCGTGACAGCTGTTTATTCGGGACAATTATATAATTTTTAATGTAAACTTTGTTATACGAACGTAGATGACTTTTAGAACGCACCTACGCATGTGAGATTTCCACGGGGTTTTGGTGAATGTAAACAGAAAGATACGAGGACCGAGAATACTGAACACAAACAGAGAAAACGTTTTTTAAATGGTATCTTTGTGCTTCTGAAGGTTATTGAAATGATAGTTTTAAACATATACTCAAATTTAAATACGTCGGATATCTTTTTTAAAGATAGTTCTTGCCCGTTAACATTTAAGGTTAGTTGCCAATCATCACAACAATTTTTAAGTTTATCAAGACTATTTTGAAGGCCCTCCTTACTTCCAGACATAGTTAGAAAGCCATCTGCAAAAGAAAGTAAACCAATATTAGAGTTTGAATTTTAAAGAGTCGAAATAGGATGAACGGATTATATAAACCGACGGGAATATATTATACAAACCCAAACAAAATAAATATAAACAAGTCTAAATTTAAAACAACGTTTAAACCTTTGATTGCATTGGATAAAAACCGCAATTTCTATACGTTTGCATGTAAAACAAATTTCGTTGTAGAAGGGTCTAGGTGTAATACCACCAAATCATGGTGCGTCACATCCGGTTGCATACGAAAGTAGGTCTAAAAAAATATTCCCTTGAATTTGACCATTGTAGGTAATTAATCCTACATTTTATTGCAGTAAAACTATTTCTGTGTCATAAACATATGTCTTGGGTATTTCAAAACACCATTATTTTTTATTTGTGATTTCTATAGAAAATTTTGTAATCTTGAGGTTACATGGTGACTAAACCTTGTACACAGATAGAATAAGGGGAGAAATTTGATTGGTTAACTTACAATGATGGTTATTTTCTTATATGCAATGAAATGTTATGTGAAACTTTTTCTATAGAACTGGACAGGATAAAACTTTACTCATGCCAAGTATTTCTTTATTTGAAACAAAGATAAATTCTGCACAATTTTTTGAAAAGTGCAAATTTAACAAAGACTAATAGGGGAAAATCAATGGTGGTATTACACCTCTACATACAGCACACACAAGATTTTCAAAAAAGACAAAAAAGAGTGAAAAGTATATTTTAACAAAACGCATTTGACTTACAGGTCAAACAACTGATGTTCTTACACCCTGCTGACTGCCATTGACGATTGCCAAATAAGTTGTTCACAAGATGTAAAAATGGATTTTTATATTAATTTAATATCAAACAGAAAATAGTAAACTTGTGGCAAAGATGGTAAACCACAAACATGAGGTGCTACAATTTATTACACCATATATATATATATATATATACATCATATTCATCTGAATCTATATTATGAATAAAAGCTGTGGCCCGATATTATGGAGCGCCATGACTGCCTTATGTAAATGATCAGCATTATATCAAGTGCTCACAACACTATATGCAGTGCTCACAACATTATGAGCATTATGAGCACTGCATATAATGTTGTGAGCACTGCATACAATGCTGATCATTTACATAAGGCAGTCATGACGTTTCATACGATATCGCCAATCCATCTATATACTTTGTTTTAATGGCACCATCTGAGATAATAAATCAATTAATGTTCGTCTTTTCGTTTCCCAAACATCCTAAACACATAGACTTGTGTCTGAGGCATTTTGTATAGAACTTCCAATTTGATTGTCGGGATAAAGAGGCACCATCTATTGGCAATATGGCGGACTTTAAAAGACAACAATTCACATCTGTAAATAAAGACCAAAAAGAAAATAATCAATATTATGACAATATTTGATGTTGATCATATTTTCAAATATTTACTATATAAATATCATTTCTTATGAATATAAACAGCTTCTTATATTGGCTGCTTCCTTTGGTCATACAGGAAGAACTTATATTTCACAAAAGCTTAAATAATTCTGGTATTTACAAATGTGTATAAAGTAAAAATTACAACATTTAGGGTGATGATTAGTTTTTTCCAATCAAGCATATACAAATGTACCAGGTACCCGACTCTGCCATTTCGGCCAATGTCACTTCTTCATAAATAATCTTTTAAGATGAAATAGATTTAAAAGTCAAAGTGATAATCACAGAAAAAGCTATGGAAACATTCAAAAATGTAAAGTCAAAGTGAATGGCCATTAGCAATGAATTTTAAAGCTTTGAAAGCATACACACAGAAAGCTATTGTAAGAAATTTTTTGCCGATGGTCTGCCGTTTGTCGATTTCAGAAAAATTTTATAAGCCAAAAACTGGGCTCCAAATTATTAGCATTTCCGAGGAATTCAATGTTTGCATTGTAAACATATAATGTTCTTTTTCTGTATTGTTCTAAACGTTGCTGTATGCTATCAACTCCAAGGTTCAGCAACCGACGAAAGAGTGCACGAAGACAAGATTTCTATATCCGCGGACTAAACACTTTGGGTAAGCGTTCAGTAAAAACTAAAATAACAAAAATACAGAACTCGGATGAAAATTCGTAATCATATGTCAAAATCAAAAGCTCTAACTCATCCACGCATGCATAACAACTGTCATAGTCCTGCCTTGTTATAGGCATTTACTTATGTAGGAAATAATGGATTATACCTGGTCTAACATGTCTAACCCCGACACAATATGTATGTATGTGCCTGTTCCAAGTCAGGAGTCTGTAATTCAGTGGTTGTCGTTTATTTATGTGTTACCTTTTTGGTTTTCGTTCTTTTTTGTACATAAATACGGCCGTTAGTTTTCTCGTTTACATTGATTTACATTGTCATTTCTTGGCCTTTTATAGCTGACTATGCGGTATGGGTTTTGCTCATTGTTGAAGGCCGTACGGTGACCTATAGTTGTTAATTGTGTGTCATTTTGGTCTCTTGTGGAGAGTTGTCTCATTTGCAATCATACCACATCTTCTTTTTTTTATATTTACAGCTAGCTAAACATCTCACTTGTCAAGTTAAATGTTTGTTACCGTGATTTGGTGTTTGTTATATAACCGAGTAAGTGTTAAAACTTTAATAAATCTATTGGTAATGGGACAACTATCCATCAAAGGACGAGGATTTAGATAACAACCGATAAACACACTACAATGAGCAATATTAATACTGAATAGTCGGCTACTACATAAGGGTCAGGCATTCCAAATATGAAACAATTAATGAAAGAAGACCCGATTATAACGATAAAAAAACAATACAGAAAAAAAAACAATTATAAGAGACAGCAACTAACGACAATCATTGGATTACAGGATTCTAATTGATATCTGTTACAGCTGTGTACGTTTATTGTTTTGTCATGAAGTATGCCGTTGAATGAATTGTTTAAATTGTTTCCGATTTCGATATATCCGGGCCTTTAATGGCTGTAACCGTGACGTATTATTGCTTAAATCTACGGCATTTGGACTCTGTTGGATAGTTGTCTTATTTGCATTCAAGCCACAATCCCTCTATTTTTATTTTGACTAGGAACAGGTGCATAAGAATGCGGCGTGGTAAATCCTATTATATGGATGGCTGTGATTGAGCGTTCATGATAAAAGTAAATATGGAAAGTTCTTTGAACAAACCAAAGTAATTTTTATGAACTTTTATTTTAAAAACACACATGATGGGAGTTCAAAAAAAAAAATCAATCATATCTATTTCATCTTAATTGTGGATACTGAAATATAAGTAGATCTATAATTTAATGTTCCATTAAGATGGATACCTTTTAGTTGCAGATTGATAGTTGAAACCAATACAATCGTCAGTGAACGAGCATACTGATCCGCAAACACCTCTTGATGAATTAAGTGATTGTAGAATATTCAAGTCTGCTCTGAGATTATCTTCATGGCAACCACTGTATAAACCATTAAATAAATCTGCAAAAAAAAAAAATATTGATGGATTGAGTGTTTAATGTAGTACCAGACACCTTGACAGTAATCAATTCGGGTCGCTTAATTTAAAAAAAAAAATGACATTGGCCCTTTGCCAAAAATAAAAAATAAATAAAAAAACTTTCTCGGAAAAGTTTCATTGGATATATAACAGTTTGACAAACACTAATTTTTATCATTGAGAAGCCTAATATTTCCTTAACAATGCAGCGTGATTAAAACGTTAAGCTGATTTTACAGAGTTATCTCCCTGTAGTGTTAGGTACCAAATTAAATTAAATACCTTTTTCAGCACAATTTGCTAAATAGTGGCTTTATTTGATTGGCGAAGCCAGAGTTCAAGGAGGGAATTGAAGACAAAAGCACTTGCTGCGTGTGGGCTTCAAACTCACAACATCAGTGGAATTTATTTTGCCGATTTTGTTCTATACGCAAAAATAAGCGAAAATTTACACCTCGCGAAAATAACCCTCTATACGGTATAAAAGATATACATACAGCCCGTAACAGAGAAGTGATCGAATTGGTGTTTCTTTACCGTCAAAATTAGCTACGTTATCGACAAACTTAATTGGGTAGTGACCGAACTATAATTGGTACTTTAACGTTAAAAAGATTGACAATGCTGACAAACTTTCATATGTCGATAATGAAGTTTAATACCGATAATATTGAAAATAATTCTAATAATATGAAACAAAATATGTCCATGCATCATTTCGATTGGGCGAAAAGTAGTCATTTCTTCAATGTCAGAACAGAAAAAACAGACGTCTTGATAGTACAAAAAAAAATGTATTATTTCCTTTACAATTTTACCCAAAACTAAAAGAAATATACTGGTAAACAATTAAAAAGGTTTTTGATAGGAATGAAGTCCTTTATTATGTGTGATGGATTTGAATTCAATCAATAACTTTGAAATGTTTTCTCATATGTATACACAAAAGGGAGGACTGGTATTTGTACTTCTGTTAGAATATTTCTTCGTCCGTTTCACAATTGCCAAACTTTTTTCTAGTACAGTTTAAACGGGAAAATTTTGTTAAGAATTTTTTTTAATATGACAAAATAACTAGCAAAACTATTTCTTGCAATGGCACACACAGAGATCATTTTTTTAGTAAAAATCAGTAAAAATAATTTCTCCAAAATATACCATGGCCAGGAACCTGACAGTTTTTAGCAGTGTACACATAAAAATCGTCTGCAAAACTGCGCTTGCTGTCATTTTGATGGATCATGCAACATTTCACCTATTACCCATAAACAACATAGGTTCTCAATTACTAAAAAAATTCTATAAGATAGTTCCAAATCAGAGTAAGAATATTAACTCCCTTATATACAGTCGAATTTGTCTATAGGTTACACAAAGCTAGTTCTTAAAACGTTTGTATCAGGGAAAACATCTTTCTTTGACCTTTAAAACGTGTAGGGAAAACGGATATCCTAACCATTCACTTATAATATTCCGTATTTCTGATTTTTTGTTCGATAACGTAAATTATACGACTTTTTTTTATGACTACGTGAACTTGTGCCATTTATTTTTGCTGGTCTTTTAAGAAGACAATTTACAATTTATAGTGAATGGAGGCACTTAAACATAACCTTATAATTCTGCTTGGAAACAAAAATATATTTCCAATATATAAATATACATGTATGAATATACATGTATTATATGTCGTGTACATGATTGGATTTTGTAGATATAACTACCGCACAGAAAAAGTATCATGGATTTCGAGGCTTTCATATTCAAGGTTTTGAATTCTACCCTTGTTGAAAACCTGTGGAGTTCTCTACAGTTCCTTAAAACATCAAGTATTTTTTAGTAAATTGGGTGCCGTCTCTCTGAACATGCTAACACTTAATTCATATCTTTTCATTTTCATATTTGTTTCCCTGTTTGTCTATGTTGTCTTGATTGTTGGAACGATTAGTGGTATCTAACAATATTTACGAAAACTTTCTGAGAATTATGAATATTTCTTCTCTGTAAGATATGGATCATTACCAATGATAAAATGAAATGCCGTACATCACATCTTATAGAGGTTTAAATTTCAAATATTCGTCAATAACTTATTATATAATATAAAGAGCAATTTTCAAATGTTAAAGGGTACATTTGTATTTTTTGCTTCGATTTGAAAGAAATTTATTTCAGTTTTTTCTGTGACCAAGTACAAGCATAACCGTACGGTTACCTATAGTTGTTAATGTTTGTGTCATTTGGGTCTTTTTGTGGATAGTTGTCTCCTTGGCAATAATACCACATCTTCTTTTTTATATGTCGGTATTGCAACAATGTATGATTGACATAATCCCAAGGACATAATAAACTGATAGGTATGAAAAAGAAAAGATATGGGTATTCTGCATCAGACGAAAGACAAACTATTACAGTGTTGAATCCCATAAATATTCACAGTGCAAGCAGTGTATAATAAGTAATCGGTGATTTCTAAAATTAAATGAACCTGGATAAAGTGATGCAAATAATTCTTTATACTAGTAACAACTTTCAAAGAAACAATGTATAAACTACAGCATGTACAGTGCAATTCGTTCTTCTTGTATGTAAACGTAAGCTATGTTTGCCTTTTCATGGAAACGAAAGTATAGATTATAGACGAAATAAAGAAAAAAACTTCGACCTAAACAATGAAAGCTTACACATCGGACATGAAATATTTAGTCGATGAAGAAAATTAAATTATGTCACTTCTGAAATAAGTTTGTCGATAACGTAACTTATTCTGACGGTAAAGAAACGCGAATTCGATCACTTCTCTGTTACGGGCTGTATAAAGAAGTATTTTTTTATTTTATGAAAAATTTAGTTCTATTTTTAATGAAAATGCCTTATTTCAACGAAAGTTTCCGATACATGTATGTATAATTCAGAAATAACCATTATTCTATTTTGAATTTCATGACTATCAAAGCTTTTCATTGTAAGTGAATTAAAATTTGCAAACAAGAAAAAACATAGCAAGAAAGTAATAATTATGATAAAGAGGAGACGATGTTGCGTCACTTTATATTATAATTTTTTTGTGATATTGATCGAAATAGATTTTCAAAAATCATAAGATAAGAAAAAAGGTACATATATAATTGAGAATTATGATAGGGGACATATCAAAGAGACAACAACCCGACCAAAGAGCAGAAAAAAGTGGAAGACCCCCAATTGGTCTTCAATGCAGCGAGAAATTCCCGAACCTGGAAGCGTCAGTTACTGACATGCCAACTCAAGACCACAGTTAAACTGATTAAAAGATTATGTCTTCATCGTATGAAATTCAAGCACAGGGGTTAAAGTATCATACCATCGTAAAATATATGAGTAGAACACAAACACTATCATACCAACAACTGGTTATAAAATAAGTGTTTCACTATTTCCGATGCAGAGTCCCTATGATCAAATCATTATTGATACAAAAATATGCAGTCGTTTTCAGTGCTCTGTTTTCTCAAACACCTCTCCCTAGTGACCCGTTTGACAGATTTTGAGGCTACATATGCAAATTTCTGGATAAAAACTACTTTAAACGACTTTCCCCCGTATCATTTATATAGAACTGAATTCCAATTATGGAATTTAACCAAATACCAGCTTCTTGCTTAAATTAATTGGTTTTAAAACTACTTTTTCATCAAAATAAAAATTGTGTCAGATTTTGCGTCTCAAGGGATAGAGGCTTTTGTTAATAAAAAGACTTAGAAAAGTCGTGATTGGTCGATTTAATATTGTTGTTTGTGATTTATATTTATATTCATGTTTATATCCAATCGTATGACAATTGAAATTCTATGAAGATCATCGAAAATATGGTGGATTAGATGGCGTATAATCGAAAATTACACACCAAATACTATTACATTGTAACAAATTCATGCATTCTTTATTGTTTGGGGGTGTTTGTTATTTTTATAAACGTTTTAGTCAATTTTATTAAAGTATAGATCTCTGATTTCGTTTGGTTCATATGAGCTTTGACAAGCACGCGAGTAACGATAGAACGGAAGTTTAATCCGATTGCATGTAAGTATGCTATGATATGATACGCGAGTTGATTCCGGTATATAACGAAATCAGCGTTTTATTCCGTTACAAAATGCCACGTTTCAACCACGTTTTGAATAAAAATGTCCCGGTTTTATGAAAGCTATGTTTTACTAGGTTTGTGCTACGTTATTATCACGTTTTGCTACGTTTAAGTACGCGTAGACCCACGTTTCCACCACGCATTGATACGTTTCGATACGTAGTAAGCACGGGTTGTAACGTTCCGCTAAGCTTAGATACATATTTACTAGGTTTCTACTTCGTTTCAATTTTCGCTACGTGTGTTGTTGAATTTTCAAAACATACGGGATACGCTTAGTTACGTATATTCCCGTTTCGCTACGCTTTCAAAAAGTAGTAAAACGTAGCTGTTGAAACGTGACAGTGTGACTGGGGCTTTATTTAGTGCCTGACATAAATAAATTAAACGATAAAAGTCAAGCTTTTACATACCGGTTCTAGAAAAAAATCTGATACCTGCTTAATACTTTGAACGAAAAACGCAAGCTTCATTTACAATAGACTCATCATCAGTATCACACATTTAAAACAAGTTTAAAACAAGAATGTGTCCTAAGTACACAGATGCCCCATCCGCACTATCATTTTCTATGTTCAGTGGACCGTGAAAATGGGGTAACATCTCTAATTTGGCATTAAAATTAGACAGATCATATCATAAGGAACATGTGTACTCAGTTTCAAGTTGATTGGACTTCAACTTCATAAAAACTACCTCGACCAAAAACTTAAACCCGAAGCGGGACGGACGGACGGACGAATGGACAAACGAACAAACGGACACACAGACCAGAAAACATAATGCCCATAAATGGGGCATAAAAAACAACAAATAAAGTACGAATTTGAAGACCACTCCAAATGTGTTTGCCAAAACCAGTTCAAGTAATCTGTTCTTGTATAGGTAACAAGTTTTTCCATAAAAAGGCAAAAATCTTTGTATCAGACCATACTGTTTGTAAGAAAAGTTAATTGCAAGAGTCTTTTTGTGCTCAGATTTGTTGTATCATGTCACATGAGTATAGAAATGATAAAAAAGACACAAATTTTTATTCTTATAGCCTCAATATGCATTTTGTAATGTAAATATGTGGCACAGCCTAAATTGACCCTAATTTTTTCAAGTCTTACTTGGCCTAAGACCCTTTTAAACTAATATGATATGTTATTTGTAACTTTTCTTTCCATTTAAAGTACTTTCAATATATATGTAAGGATTATTTAACACCAAAAAGCTTCACAAATTTAAAATTGCTGGAAAATATTACGTCTTCATGTAAGGCCCCCCTTCATTGAAAAACCTCAATTTTTAGGCGAAGGCTCATATAAATTTGACTTTTGAATAATTATGCCAAGTCTGATAAACCAAATGAGTACTCTATTGCTTTTAGTACATGGTAAGTTATATATTAAGGCAGTTAAAAAGGTTTTTTTTGCAATATTTTAATTTTTAAAGCCCCAAATGTTGCTAGTTGAAATTTTTCAATTTTAACGTCAAAATTTTACACGCACAGATGAGTATAGAACTTAACTTATTGTCTATAATATACATCCTATTGTCATGAAACTATGTAAGCAGTGTTATAATTCATTAAGCTTAGGTCATACCAAGTTTTTTTAAGATTTGTGAACTCTTTCTATCCTATTAGGTCCGAGACCACAATTGTCGTCCCTTGATTTTCGTTTGTTCACGAATATAGTCCCTAGTGTTGACAGTGGGTTACTTGCCATTGATTTTTATACCTCTTCCAAATTTATTTCTCCATGTTTAATGCCTCAAATTGCAAGAAGAGGGGTGAAATTACACTGTAAAAAAATTTGGTTCCAGAATTTTAAAGGAAAGTAGTGATTTGGTCCAGCTGAAAAAAGGTTTAAAATTAGCACTCCGGAAGCTGTCAAAAGATTTCAAGACGCCCTAAACATAAAATTGTCCATATTTTGAGTTAGAGCCGATGAAGTTTTCTATAATTTTGATATAATTTGTCCCAAAAGTAGTACAACACACTGTAAAAGTTTCTTTGAGAAAGCGCAGGTGGGATTTTTTTTATTTTCATTTATGTTCTAAAAGAAATGCACTACGAAATAATTGTGGTCTCGGACCCATATAGGAAAATCATAGAACTACATTTATCATAAAACACTGTCAAACATCCAAACATACTATCCACACTCATCTGTGTCCACACTTGTATAGGTAACAAAAAATTAAAGATTTTCGATCGAGTCAAAATTTTGTAAACTGTTCAATTTCAAATACATGTATTACCATATCAAAAATGATAATTAATGTCAACACAGAAGTGATTAATTTACCTTCAATGTATATTTTCCATTCACCAGTGCTACCCCAAAACGTACAGATACCGATGCTTCTGACCTTCAAAGATGAAGAATCTCCCCATTCAACAAACATATTAACACCTATTTTAGATCCTCTCCCGATCCTGATGTGTCCTCCTGACCAGCTGATCCAAAAGGGTCTAAATGCTGAACATTTTAATTTATTAATTTCCTCGGTCGGAAGAAAAATATCGGTCATTGAAGATGGGTGCAATGAATCATTATTTCGCTTCAGTATGTACGTCTTTGTGTTTGAATAGGAACCCAAAACAATTTCATAAAAAGGCTCTGCGGAATCCATCAAGTCAGAAGAAGAGAGAAACACAACGCCATCTGAGCATGTATTAATTTGAAATTTTAAAGAGGACATTTCGTCTACACCTGCAATTCCATAATTCCGTAAATGAAGAACGTAATCTAGAATGTTACGAGTACTTGACCTTGCGTTTAGGTATCCTGCATTTGGTGTATGCAGCTCAATATGGAAATCAGCACCTGCAAAAAGATAAATGATATGCTCGAAATAATATGATACATATGCATAATATACAAGTTCTCATTATATTTGATAGACCAGATATTCACTACTTCGGCTTATCCAAATTTGCATTTTGCTTTATATACCTTGGAAGAATATAAAAGATGAAAATTGTTTGATAGTAAACAACACCAACTGACAACAAAACACGATAACTATCAAAAAGTAAAATCACAAAAATACTGAACACCGAGGAAAGTCCCGAATCAAATGATCAAATGGCAAAATCGAAAACTCAAACACATGAAACGAACAAATAAATGATTTGAATAATACAACAAACTTTAATTTTCATTAAAATCGGGATAAATTAAGATAATAACCATACAAAACGTCATTATTTCATGCAGTGAAACACACATCGTTGTCGAATGAGTTGGTTCTGCAAACGTAAAACCTATCGTTCTAAAAACAAATTACGTAATAAATGTGTATAACCTAGTATCTATGAACAAATTTGTGGTATTAAAACGTGATTTTGACTCAAAAACCGTTTACTATACTAGTAATTAAGTAATTTTCCAACTTGTTTGGTATTCAAGAGGCTGCAGCTGGGGCAATATGAGCAGTTGTTTCTCCATAGGCGGTAATTAAACATTTTCTTCTGTAGCTCAGTCCATATCGTAAACTTGGACATGTATGATGAATCGTTTCGAAGCTGAGACATTTTCACATATGTGGTTAAATTTTCGGGGTACGAAGTGTAATTCATTTTCCCGTGAATTAGCATACTCCGAAAATTCTTTCGTGATGCGGCTCTTCATGGTAAAATGTCCTTTTTTCACACAATAATTTCTTTGAAAACTTAATAATTTCAATACATATAGTTTTTACACCATAGTTTTTACACATTTATTCTATTGTCCTATACTTTCCAGATCAACACAAATGGTTAAGCTCAGTCACTTGTTTAAAATTGAAACATGTCCAATATCACTACAAAGAGATTTTTTGTTTCCACACAACTTTTGTGTTCCTCAATTGGAGGCGCATTAGGGATATTGACCCAGCTGCTTCTCAGACCAGTTTCTGAGTAGAAAGTTGATATCAAGTGGTTTGTTAAACGTCTTGTCCTTTTTCTTAAGAATTTCATCGGAAGATACCAAGACCTTTTGATAAATATTCCGTATCAACCTCTCAAATAATACACCATGGTCTTGAAGTATAGACTAGGTACTGACGTTGTTTATTTTGTTCATACATCCTTGTAAGCATCATGTAATTTTATGGGGGTGTCATACAGGTAAGAGGTGTTTGGCTGGCTGTAGAGTCAAGTTTAACAACCATTTTTACGTTGGAAAATACTTGTGTCAAATCTATAATATGGCAGTTGTTATCCATTCGTTTGATGTGTTTTAGCTTTAGATTTTGCCATTTTCTTAGGGATTTTCCGTTTAGAGTTTTCCTTGGAGTTCGGTGTTTTTGTTATTTTACTCCTTATACGTCTGGTTAGACTGTAATTTACAAAAAAGGTGAAATACTATAACAACCTACCTCTAATGAACACAAACTTCAACTGAATGATAATCAAACTTCCTATGAATCTGTTATGTATTCTAGTTAACATAATTCGTCTTCTTACGTCAAGTTTCTGTAAACTAAAATGTGTGATAAGGAGTTAAAAAATATATTTCAATGAAAAAAATATATACTATAATTTTTTAAATCAAATTTCAAGGGATGACCGACCGACTTATTTTTGCGTGGAGGAAAAAAAGCGTAGATAATCGCAGTCTTCAGTTTATGAGTTTGTTTTCTGTTCGTTTCGTATGGTATTTCAAGTTTACATTATTTTGACAATCTTAAAGGTTAAAAAAGTTTGAATACTACTAGTCAATTAAACTGGAGCATTGATAGTATAATTATACAATGATTAAGTTTAAGAGAAAAAGTTCTTTTTTAATCAGCCAAAAAAAAAGGTAAAATCTAAATTTTAAGCGGAGTAATTTGTGGGGAAATGTATTTTTTCCTATTCAACAGATATAGTAACTTTCCCTCAAAATTGTACCGATTAAAACCTTGAATTAACTTGTTTACGTTCCTCTTGCCTCACTGAATACCAGGATGTCCTACCACAGACAAGGTAACCTGTCGAAAAATAGAAATTCCAGAGTAAGTAATATAAAAATGGACTATTCGATCAAAATTATTTGTACATACGATATTGACGAGTTGATTTTTTGTTAGCATGGACACATCTTGTATTAAGATTATTCACAAGTATTATAATCAAGCTTTTCTAAGATATGGCATCTTTATTTTAAATGATCACATCGCATATACCCTTGGTCAGCTGGTGATGTTGCATATTAAAATTTCATCAGTCTTTGTGCATTAAAAATTCCTGATATAATAAGAATAATAAATTAAACAGTCAATTAAACCTAATTAAAATTGTGAAAAGTCTAATTTCATTATTAATGAATATTTCAAAGTTGATTAGTATCTATTTGTCAACTTCAAAACCTTTATCATGCCTCAAAATGCATGACTATATACAATCGATTATGACAATGAATCAAAAACATGATATTTTGTCTTCTTTTTTCGATACTTGTCTCAACTCTTCTCTTACCTCGAATATGTCTTTTAATTCACCTGTATTATCCAAAATGTACAAATTCCAATTCTTTTGACTTCTGTAGAAATAGGATGTAGTCAGTCGTCAAATACGTTCTCATTTAACTATATGCTATATATCCAGCTTATTCAAAAAGCTTCATATTCAGAAAAGCTTGATGTTAAAAAACTTTGAAACTAGTGATCACTAGTATTTTGTATTTGTAAATGTACAAGTGACAATATCATAAAATGATTGCAATGAACTAAAACAGTCAGATGACCTAGTACAGAAATCGGACATGATTTTAAATTTAATTTAACGACGACCACGTTCACACCATAATATTACCAATACTATTTCAACTGATCGGGCGGAGCTTACGTTTTAATTTACATAAGGACAGTCTATTTGAAGATGTGTGTGATAAGGATGATTGCCATTATAATGATCACTGATTTCTAATCACCTCTCAGTGTCACCAAACGAATTAACAATGACCATAACTGGACACTTCATTGATGAGTTTATCCCAAAACACCTATCAGTAGATGGACTGGTCAATGATGAGCAAACCGTTTTAACTCCGCCCAGTCAAGTGAAATAAATCAAGTACTAACTTTATAGATTTTCAATTAAATTGAATAATCAAGTATGTTTTGTGTTACTGTTTCCTCGTCAAGTGATCTAGTATCCGTGGTATCAACATAATCAAATAAGAAAAAAAAGGTTGTATGTTTTTGGTGTTTTAAATTTCTAGCTTATATAAATTATTCATTTTATATAATGTTTAATAGATTATATTAAAACCAATTAGGAATGGAGAATGTTTTGGTAGTTTTGGTATCAAATGAAAGCTGAATGACTTGTTTATATCAAGGTATATCATTCTTTGACTTATTATTTAGTAAACTAAAAATTTTCAAGGTTTTTTTTCAATACAAGACACCATACGATATTGCTTTGATATGCAATAACTTTCACGGTATATGTGTAGGACTCGGAACCCCGATGGTACTCCGAACCGCGATGGTCACGCTGAAGTGCGATGGTGTACGCTGAAGTGCGTTGGTTAACACGCTGAAGTGCGATGGTAACATTGTGACGTTAACTTGTTGATATCTACGCTGAAGTGCGATGATGGTTACGCTGAAGTGCGATGGCGGCTCTGTCAGTCTAACTATACAGTTGACTTTAATGAAACTGTGTGATGGTTTATTCCAGCTAAATGCGATGGTCTGAAGTAAGAACTCTATCGAATGAGGTGTGGTGTAGTGGTTAGCGTTCTAGCTTCGCTTTTGGGAGATCGGTTTCAATTTTTAGTCAGGTCTAATAAAAAATACATACAATTCTAATTTGCTAATCATCCGCTTAGCACGAGAAGTATGGAGTCAGAAAAAATGGGCTAGATGGCATTAATTTAGTATACGCGATTCGAGTTGGAGGAAATGTCAAGTGCGCCAAAAAAAAAAGGTTCAGCGTGTCGGTCTATATAGTGCTACGCAGGGTCCATCTTATTTTATCAAATATAACTTGTTCTCGTCATATCATAGCCGAGAAATTGCTCGTAAGACACTCATTCATCCATTTATATAATATCGTAACAGTTTTTAACAAATAAAAGCCATCAAGTACATGTATATATGCTTGACTTATAGCGAAACGTGACGCGAGTTCTGTGAAAACTTTAGAATAAGCTGATTTTCCGCTATTCCGCAGACTAACCTGTTGCAGAAGATTTATACTGTAAGAACAATACAATTAGACTTATATGTAGTGCGAGTTTTCTTACAAAGCAGAATTCATCTCAATAATAAAGCAAAATTATATCGACTCGATAAATATGATTGCTTTTAATAAATTTTATTCTATTTAAAAAAAAAATCACATATAATTTAGTGAAACATACTTGAACCAAAGACCCAGACATTTTATTGGTCGTACAAAATGTGTGCGGCATAATAACTGCACTATAAAAAAAAGAGCTGAGTCTGCTTCTAATTGAAAAAAATATTAACAAACAAAAACTTTTGGCCATGAATTATTGTTGTACTTACTCACTTTAAAAACACAACACTCAATTTTTTGATTGTTTTTACCAAATCATTTTTGATCCTCATATCACTACTAGGCATGCTTACCACAATTCTTTCTCTTTAGAAAAACATCTGACATACTTGTGTTTATTGAACATACTGGGTTACTGAAATCGCAAACATTTCTTAAAGCGAAATTTGGAACCCAGAAAAGATTTTTTCAGGGTTTTTTTCTTCGTGAAACAGTTCATTTAATCTTTGGCCACACTTAAATCAGTTACAAAATTTGCATCTCCATATTGCCATACTGAGGAATAAAAAAACTGAATCAGTCCATAAGAATACTGCAAACAGGAAAACGTGAACCTGCTGAAATTAGACACTTGTTACTGTCCATTCGACAACGATACAGGAAGACGGGATTTGTTGATGACCATCAATGATCAGATAGAGACAATTCATCGTCAATAGAGTTTGATTACACAATTTTCGAGATGTACTTACGTCCAAAACGTCAAGTGCTTATCAAATTGCCGAATGCCATTGCGCACAGATGCATGCCATAAATGTTTCTCAAAAACTGAACTGTCAACGAATCGACTGCAAAAAAACATTGAAGCCCTAAAGTTTCGCCCACATAATTGCCAAAACACACTGTAATGGGTTGAACAAAGGCCAAATCAGAAGGTTCAAAACAAAGACCAAAACAGGCCGACCATCATATTCGTTACAGACTGTCATTGCTTTTGACGTTGACACATTCATTGATAAGTTACACCACATGATTTGAACATTAAAAATGAATAAATCAATTATTCAATGTTTAGAAGTTGAACCCATTCCAATGAAGTCTGGTTAGGTAAAGTCAGGTATGATGCTTTTTCGTCTTCTTAGGAAGTACATTTACGTTTATGGGAAATTTAATCTCTCCCCAAAATAGGATTGCAGTCTTTTTTTAGTCATAAACAGCTGAGCAGTTTAGACATAACATAAAATGCCAGTTTTGGGAAAAATTTGCTATATTAGTAAAATATAGCTCTTGGTCAAATAATAAATTGTTTTTTAAAGTTTTATTGTTTTTTTACGGTGGAATTCTTGTATTTAGGCAATTGGTATATACTCATATAAGAACTCCATATAATCTTACTTTATATGCAACTTTGACCCAGTTCAGCTAATTATCTAGCTGAGGGATGTGTACATTACTCCTAGTATTCTATGTTATACTATAGACGTATTGGTAATTCCAAACATATTCCTTTTCATATTCAAAGAAATAAGGGTACAATATTTCCAACTGTATCTTGGGTTTGAACAAATATATTTTTTTTTATTAAATTAACAACAATCTTTGATAAAAATAAGACAACTCTTGGTCAGAAAACTGTTTTACTATTATAAATTAACAAATTAGGATCAAATTGGTAATTGGTGATATTAAAATGCATTTACCTTTGCATTACTCATAAGTTAATTCCAGCCCAGTTGGAGCCCAAAATCAGTAAAATAGTGTTTAAACTAAAATTTATTGTTTTTTTTTAATTGGCTGCTATAGATAGATCATATATTGAAATACAGTATTGCAAAAAATACATAAGCTAGATTATGGTTTGTTCAATGTGTAACACCACAATTTCGCTCCCGGTCGGAAAGGAGTACATATTTAACTCAAAATAGTTCCTATGCATGTGTGTACAGCCCTTGGATGGTGTAAACTTCCCAAAAAAAAAAAACGTGTATGGTGTAATGTTGTAAAGTGTATGGTGCAATGGTGTAAGGTTTATGGTGCTAGGGTGTATGGTGTAAGCGAAATGGTGTGATCGTGTAACGTGCAATCGGGAATGGTGTGAATGAATGGTGTATGACATTTCATTGGTGGAAATCGAAGTTCTTTTTATTTTAATTTTTCGGATTGTAAACATAAACAATAATCAAATCAAATCAAATCAAATATTTCATTGTCATATGGGTCATTTTTCAAAAAATGTCGAATTTTGAAATTGAAAAATTTATTAAAAGTTACTTATTCAAACAACCCTCTACATAAGCAAATCAAAACAAACAGTACTTTAAGAACAACATATTAAAAGATGCAATCTTAATGATGTCATACAAGAATATCTTGAAACATTTTTTGATCGGTGGTACAATATTTTGTCTATCCTGTTACCATTTTCAAAAGAAATTTTGGGTTATTAAGAAAAGGTTTAGATAAAATGTTAAGCTTGTTTAACGTTACCAATTAGATGGTTTTCAAGAGAATAAACTTCTATATATATTAATTCTGTAAAATAATAGATTATTTGCCAATTTTCTAGGTTGTACTGAAAAATGGCTCTAAAAATTGGTTTTCAAAGGTTGTAAAAATTACCACCAGTAATGCAAGTCTAAGATAGCAATTTATATTGTTCGGCCTTTTTCCACCCTTTCGAATAAACCCAACATCAAGTAAATCCCTCATAAGTTAATTTACTTTTCTCTTTATTTCGTTGGTAACAGGAACGTACGTTTCTGATATATCACTATATAAAAGTCTATCCTGTTACCTTTTTGTCTATCCTGTTACCGATATCAGTATTGCACCTGCAAATGCTTAATTGGGAAGATTAAGACGTTATAACCTTAAGATGAGTTCAAACAATGAAATATTTCATTCGTTTTCCACCTACATGTTAAGATAAAAAAATTAACGACGTGTTTGTCTATAATTGTCTATCCTGTTACTGTAACCATAGCAACCATAGTAACAGGATAGACATAACAGGATAGACAAATTTCTTCGTTTTTGATTGCTGTTGTGAAATAACTACTCCCTTTGGTGAAGTGATTATGGTTTTCTATTGTGAATTTGGTTTCCAACACGTTATTGCACTTTTTACAACCATACTGTTAGTGTAATTAATCAAAATAGTCGGTAACAGCATAGACATGAAAAAAAGTACGCTCTATTTTTTTCAATAAATGTCTTGAAATTTCTTTTCTCTACACTGTCGTTCAAGAAACGAGGCGTTTTAAATGTAAAGATTACTTTGCATTTTTGAAATCAACACTGACTGATTCAATATTCATAGGGAGAATAATTTAACGACTGATTTAAGTAGCGGTAACTGGATAGACATGAACCTCCTGTACGCTGATTGAATTTAGTTTGTAGATAATCTGTTACATACAATGATAAAGAAGCTACGATTTTTCGTTAGAATTATAATTAACGTTCTTAAAAAGTCTCTTTTGCAGATATCAAGGCGATCAGAAAATCGAAAAAAAATCATTTGAAATGTGTTTTTCTGACAATGTACGCACACAAATACCCCCAAAATCGGCCTTAAATGCAGTTTAATCTTATCAAAATAGATGTAAGGTTTGTTTATTATTAATGTTCTGAATCACAAATCCGACAAGCTTTCATTTAAACCATTACAACTGAAATTTCCATTAGAAATAAAACTTTTAGCATGGGTGTACTGAAAATTCGACATTTTTTGAAAATGACCCATTATATAAACTTTACAGTTTGTGACCAACACATATTAACACAATAAACACAATAAACATATATACATAAATATTAAACATACACAATAACAACAGCATCAAAATTTATAACAACATACAAGCTGTTAAGAGTCCCCTGCCCTCAGTTCTAATGACTTTTTCAAAAAGGATCCTAACTTATTTGTTTGTAAAGGCGATGATGGATTTAGTAAATAATAAAATTGAGAATGGAAATGGGGAATGTGCCAAAGAGACAACAACCCGACCATAGAAAAAAGCAACAGCAGAAGGTCACCAACAGGTCTTCAATGTAGCGAGAAATTCCCGCACCCGGAGTCGTCCTTCAACTGACCCCTAAACAAATATATACTAGTTCAGTGATAATGAACGCCATACTAATTTCCAAATTGTACACAAGAAACTAAAATTAAAATAATACAAGACTAACAAAGGCCAGAGGCTCCTGACTTGGGACAGGCGCAAAAATGCGGCTGGGTTAAACATGTTTGTGAGATCTCAACCCTCCCCCTATACCTCTAGCCAATGTAGAAAAGTAAACGCATAATAATGAATTTTTTCTTCTTCATTTAAATTATTAACGTTATTATTTTTAGTACATATGTTATGAAAAAATTCATTTCTTAGAGTTTTATTATACTCACAATAGAGTAAAAAATGTTTCTCATCCTCTAGTATTTTACATTTATGGCAAAGTCGTTCCTCTCTTGGAATTTTAAAATATCTCCCCTTTTCAATCAAGAGGGAGTGATCACTTATTCTAAATTTAGTGATTAATTTCCTTATCTGAACATTAGATGTATTTAGATATGATTCTAGTTTGTAATCTTTTAAAAGTTTTTTATAAAGAAAAAATTTACTTTTATCATCAATGTTTTGAAATTTCCATATCTATTTTTTCATTTTTCACTTTATATCGTTTTTTATTTTATTTACATCTTTTATGTCCTTACAAGTAGAAGGAATATTAAGGTCAACATTAGCCTCTTTAACATAATTTTTTGCATATGTTTATGAGAATGGAAATGGGGAATGTGCCAAAGAGACAGCAACCCGACCATAGAAAAAAACAACAGCAGAGGGTCACCAACAGATCTTCAATGCAGCGAGAAATGCCCGCACCCGGAGGTGTCCTTCAGCTGGCCCCTAAACAAATATATACTAGTTCAGTGATAATGAACGCCATACTAATTTCCAAATTGTACACAAGAAACTAAAATTAAAATAATACAAGACTAACAAAGGCCAGAGGCTCCTGACTTGGGACAGGCGCAAAAATGCGGCGGGGTTAAACATGTTTGTGAGATCTCAACCCCCCCCTATACCTCTAGCCAATGTAGAAAAGTAAACGCATAACAATACGCACATTAAAATTCAGTTCAAGAGAAGTCCGAGTCTGATGTCAGATGATGTTACCAAAGAAAATAAACAAAATGACAATAATACATAAATAACAACAGACTACTAGCAGTTAACTGACATGCCAGCTCCAGACTTCAATTAAATTGACTAAAAGATTATGATTTCATCATATGAACATCAGGCACAATCCTTCCCGTTAGGGGTTTAGTATCATACCATCATAACATATATGAGAAGAACATAACCCGTGTCATGCCAACAACTGGTTTTTGATTAAATGTGTTTAGTTCCGATGCAAAGACCCTATAAGTGAATCAATATTAACGCCAAAATATGCAATCTTTAATGACCTGACCACAGTATCGTAACTATATCCCTTCTTAATAAGTCTATTCAAAGGTTTTGTTAGTTTTTGAGGTGAAGACTGACACTTTTGTGCTTTATAGAGAATATTTCCATAAAAAATTGGATGTGAAATACCTGAACGTATAAGAAGTCTGCATGTTGAGCTATTTACGAATGATGTCCTTATACCGATGATAAAATTTAGTAAATGTTTTGACTAGTTTGTGATATCGGAAACCCTGGTGTAATAATTTTTCAGTAATACATGAATTACGTTAAAATCTAAAACATTGTTACATACACGAGCGAATCGTACAAGTTGAGATACATAAACACCGTAAGATGGTGACAAGGGAACGTCACCCTCTAAAATGGATAGTTAACGATAGGAAATGAAAAATCATCTCTTTTATCATAAATTTTAGTATTCAGCTTTCCGTTAGTGATATAGATATCAAGATCGAGGAAAGAGCAGTGGTCATTGTTAGTATTAGCTTTATTTAAAGTAAGTTCAACAGGATAAATTTCTTTAATATACATACTAAAGTCGTCATTATTGAGAGCCAAAATATCATCCAAATATTTGAAAGTATTATTAAATTTGTTTATCAGATGTTTTTTCGATGGGTCTTTGCTTATTTTTGTCATAAATTGTAACTCATAGCAATACAAAAACAGGTCCGCAATAAGTGGTGCACAGTTAGTCCCCATTGGAATTCCGATAATCTGACGATATACGGAATCCCCAAAGCGAACAAAAATGTTATCTAGTAAAAATTCTGTTTCACCTTAACAATTTCGTGTGTCGGATTTATGAGAATTATCTAAACACAATCCATTCTCAATCATAGTTGTATAGCTAATTTTAAAAACTATTAAAATATGTTCATAATGAAACACTATTAAAATATATTTATTATTAAAAAATATTATAATATAAATGATTATTAAAGTAGGTTAATCATAATAATATTCATATAATATGAATAGTAATGACAGCTTTGAAAATAATATTTCGCTTTGTTTTATTCAATTTTAATTGAACAATTACATGTCGTCTGCTAACGGTAAAATACGAAACTACGTTAAAATAGCGTAGCTAGCTTTTTTGAGTAACCGGTTTTATAGGAAAATTGAGCGTGAACAATCTCTGTGTTATAGTATTCTCAGACTCGTTCAAGAAATGTTTAACTGCATGATTTATTTATTTCTGCACAAAAACGAATTCAGAAAGTTAACTAAATTGTTGAATTAATATTTTAGTGCAAAATTTGATCAATTGATTGTTCAGTCCAGCATCTAACGTCCAGTGGCAAACATTTCATGCAGATTTAGGACGAAATATTATTTAAAAAAAATATGGGAGGGTTGGAATCCCGCTTACATGTTTAACCCCGCCACATTATTTATGCATGTGGCTGTCCCAAGTCAGGAGCTTGTAATTCAGTGGTTGTCGTTTGTTTATGTGTTACATATTTGTTTTTTGTTCATTTTTTAACATAAATAAGGCCGTTAGTTTTCTCGTTTGATATGTTTTACATTGTCATATCGGGGCATTTTATAGCTGACTATGCGGTGTGTGCTTTGCTCATTGTTGAAGGCCGTACGGTGACAAACAATTGTTAATGTCTGTGTCATTTTGGTCTCTTGTGGACAGTTTTCTTATGGGCAATCATACCACATCTTCTTTTTTTTATATATTGAGTAATACTTATGCCATATTTAAATGTTTCGTATCATTTGGTAAAATATCTAAAGTCAACTTTGCATATGTAGATAGAATGAAACCGAAAGAAAAAAATAGTTCAGCTGAAGCGTGCTCCTTATTAGTATTTAGTGCAAGAAAACGTTTGTGAACTGTTTAAGACAGAGTGGACTCCTAAGCAGCCGAGTGTTTAGACGCACCCGGCTGGAAAATCGATGTGCTTTATATCTTGTTCCTTTGCAAGACTTGTCATTCATATTCTTCAGTATAGGGCATATTATTTCTCCGCTAACTGCCAACAAGTCTACTTTATACAAGACACACAATATTATTTTCAAATTTCTTTAATTTAATACCAAGTTAAATAAAAACCACCTATATTAATTTGATACTCAATATGTTTCCTTGAATATAAACATATTCTCATTCGGTCAATAAAATATGAAATTGATATACAGAACATTCAGAAATGTTAATGTTATAAAAATCTTGTTTTATCAGAGATAGGTATTGAACGCCATTATAAAAAATGAGCCGGTAATATATATATATATGTTGATTTGTAATACCCGGAAATGTCAAGGTATGACACTACCTATATAGCCAAACAGAATGCATGATACATGTATCTGTCAAATAAATTCGTAAAGCATGACCATTCATGATTTAAGTGGGGTTCTAATATGTGCTACAGTATTGACAAGCAGTATTTTGAATTGATTTAATACGTAGTCAAAACACAATCATTTTGATAGCCAATATATTGGGGGGGCACCATAAGAATGGTTTTTTTTTAGAGATGTATATATGCGAGTTTGAGTGTGGTTTTTTTTTTTTGGTGGGTGGGTTGGGAGAGGGAGGGGGTGTCAGAGCGTCGTTTCTATATTCCTTTATCTATATCTTTTGCTTTTATGTTTTTTACTATTTTACTTTAATGCCAATTGATCATTATTTTAAACGTCCTAAACATGCATCAACTGTTTGCCACTAGACGTTAAACAACCATGCAACAACCAATCAATATGTTTTCTTAATCATTTCTTCATCCCTATATTCTTTCATGTATATTTTTTAGGCCGCGCTTCCATACTTACTTTTTGCACATTATTCTAATATCTGTAAAACACCTTCAAATTCTTTAAAAAAAGAAAGTGACCTATTCATAGTACATGGTAATTGAAACAAGTAAATTGAACTAATATTACTCATGGTATGCTTGGGCTTTTGGAGAAATGAATAAGTTTATGAATAATTTTTCTTGGACCGGGGGAATGAAAAACGGGATAAACAAATTGTTGATTTCTCTTGGAAGTATGAGGGGAATGGCAATCTGTTTAAAAACCAAATCTTGTAGGGTATTAAAAAATGAAAAGTTACATTTGTTGCTTAATAAATTTACAAAATGACAGTTTTGAAGGAAAACAAACATACATTCACTAAAAACACCACAAAGGAGCACAAAAGAGCAGAAAGGACCGCAAAGGAGTTTGATACATGTAAGTGCACAAATGACTTGAAATTGTTTATAGAATGGGGAAAAAGTGATTTTTCACAAAGAAACGATATTGATTTTTATTCAAATACTTGAGTTAAATTGGTATTAAAGTTGAAGATTACAGAGACCGCGTTCTGTAATCGGTACGAATATGCATAAGATTACGGCCCATTTCTATAAGATTTGCGGCGTTTTTATTGTCAGTACTGTATTTTGGAATGCTCAAATATAGATGTATAGCAACATTATCGACTTTAAACATATAATTTAAAAACACAAATCAGAATTTTCACCTGGTAATCGATCTTAAAAGTATTGTTTTATAAACCAATAAAAATTCGTACTATTCCAATCAACATGTAAATGTATTTTACATAAAACTTTTACAAAGAGACATTGCGCACAGGTGTCAATATTTACACACCCACCGACAAGTTGTCAAAGTCCCACATGTAGACGATGGTATTACTTAACGGCCAGTTAAAGAAGTCAAATCAAGCTGAGAGTAATTTCCGCATTAGATTAAGATTCGGTAGCAATAGAATAATGTTAGAAAAAAATGGTGGTGATCTGAACTGGGGAGCATGTGCCCCTATGTCCCCCAGTTCATTAAAAAGTTTTATTATGCTTAAAATTTAATTAAAATATGAAGGATTGATGCGGAATTGATTTACATACATATTTAAACAAACAAATAATGGATGGAAGTGAATATAGAGAAAATTTTTACAATTCGATCTTTTGGGGTACAATATTATTATTAAAATTCCTTCTGACAGTATTTCTCTCTAGAACATGCCAATTATCTGTAAATGTATGGTAGATTACAGAAGTTAAGGAAAAAAACCTAACTGATATGTAACAAAGATTTAGACTTTTGAAAATAAATTACTAAGCAGATTCAAATGATCCTTTATATCCCGTTGTATACAATAAATGGGATTGTATCGAGTAGACGGCAAATACACGAACAAAAAACGACACGAAACATTATAATAGTTGTAGTAATTTCTTTTTAAGGAAAACTTTATCTGAAAAAAAATATTTATCTTCAATATTTTGAATAACCTACTCTGGGAAAATATTTGTAATTGCTATATTCTGAAAAGAAAATTATAGTTCTATACTGATAGTTATTGTGACAAGAGGAGACCGGCGTTTCAAACCTTTAAATTTTCAAAATATGTATGTTTTGGGAAATTTGCTCAAGACTATGTGGAAGTCCCTGAGATTGAAATGAGCTTTAAAATTGTATATATATATATATATGTGCATGATTCCCCCTGTCATCAATATTAACAAATAAATTTATAGTTCAGTTTCATAAGATTCTGATTAAAATATCTCATAATAATGAATATTATAAATCATGTATTTCAATGTATATTTCCAATAGCATTGTTAAACAAATAAATTGTTGTGTAGAATAACTAATTATCAGTTAATCAGTATTGTCATCGTTATTATCATTGATTGTGTTCCCTTTGTCATAAGAAAATGTTAACTATTCTAGTGCAATAGAATCATTGGTTATTACAAAAAAAGAAGAAGAAAAAAATACGAACTCCAACGAAAATTCAAAACGGAACATCCCTTATTAAATGGCAATGTCAAAAGCTCAAACACATCAAACGAATATGAAAAACAAATGTCATATTCCTGACTTGGTACATTCATTTCCTCATGGAGAAAATTGCGGATTTAAACTAGTGTATAGCCAGCTTAACTCACTAAACCTCGCACAAAAAATTTAAATAGTAAAAAATTCTGTCAACCTTGTGTAATAATAATAATAATAATAATAATAATAATAATAATAATAATAATAATAATAAATTCTTTATTTAAAGAGGGTAACTCAATTAGAACTAGTCCAATTTTCATTGAGGCCCTCAAACAAAATACATGCATACAGCTAACATTCATACATTAATAAATTAAAATACATATATATTACAATATATATTACTAGTCTATTCACAATTCAATCAATGAAATATACAAATGGCAATAAATGGCAATATTTGATAAAGTTTTGTTCAATTTTTTTTATTGTTATAACAAAAGAAAAAAAAAACAAATTATTTTACTGGCGTATAATTTTCAAGAAAATGGTTATAACAATGTTTCTTGAATAATTTCATTACGACAATTTTATTTTTGAGTGGAAAATTATTTTATACCTTGGTTGCAAAATAATGAAAAGATTTTTAAAAAACACTTTGTATTTGGTCTTTGAACAAATAGATCATTATTAAAGAGAGGGTGTCTTCCTTGAATGCCAACATTTTATATGTTACCTACAGCCCGTAACAGAGAAGTGATCGAATTGATGTTTCTTTACCGTCAAAATTAGCTACGTTATCGACAAACTTAATTGAGTAGTGACCGAACTATTGGTACTTTAACGTTAAAAAGATTGACAATGCTGACAAACTTTCATGTGTCGATAATCAAGTTTAATACCGATAATATTGAAAATAATTCTAATAATATGAAACAAAATATGTCCATGCACCATTCCGATTGGGCGAAAAGTAGTCATTTCTTCAAAGTCAGAACAAAAAAACAAAAAAAAGATTTATGGAAGGACGTCTTGATAGTATTATTTCCTTTACAATTTTACCCAAAACTAAACAATTAAAAAGGTGTTGATGGGAATTAAGTCCTTTATTTTTTCGGACTACAATGTGTACCTTATGTGTGATGGATTTAAATTCAATCAATAACTTTGAAATATTTTCTCATATGTATACACAAAAGGGAGGACTGGTATTTGTACTTCTGTTAGAATATGTCTTCGTCCGTTTCACATGCCAAACTTTTTTCTAGTACAGTTTAAACGGGAAAATTTTGTTGAGATTTTTTTTTAATATGACAAAATAACGAGCAAAAACTATTTCTTGCAATGGCACACACAGAGAATATTTTTTCAAGTAAAAATCAGTAAAAAAAATTTCTCCAAAATATACCATAGCCAGGACCTGACAGTTTTTAGCAGTGTACAAATGAAAATCGTCCGGAAAACTGCGCTTGCTGTCATTTTGAGGGATCGTGCAACATTTCACCTATTATCCATAAACAACATAGGTTCTCAATTACTAAAAAAAAGTTCTAACAGATAATTTCAAATCAGAGTAAACATAACTACTTAACTTCCTTATATCCAGTCGAATTTGTCTATTATAGGTTACACAAAGCTGGTTCTTAAAACGTTTGTGTCAGGGAAAACATTTTTCTTTGACTTTTAAAACATGTAGGGGAAACGGATTTCCTAACCATTCACATATGAAATTCCGTATTTCTGATTTTTTGTTCGATAACGTAAATTATACGACTTTTTTTATGACTACATGAACTTGTGCCGTTTATTTTTGCTGGTCTTTAGGAAGACAATTTACAATTGTGAAGTGAACGGAGGCACTTATACATAACCTTATAATTCTGTTTGGAAACAAAAATAAATTCCCAATATATAAATATACATGTATGAATATTCATGTATTATATGTCGTGTACATGATTGGATTTTGTAGATATAACTACCGCACAGAAAAAGTATCATGGATTTCGAGCTTTCAAAACTTCGACTTAAACAATGAAAACTTACACGTTGGACATGAAATATTTTGTCGATGAAGAAAATTAAATTATGTCACTTCTGAAATAAGTTTGTCGATAACGTAACTTATTCTGACGGTAAAGAAACGCGAATTCGATCACTACTCTGTTACGGGCTGTATTCCTTGAATGCCAACAAAAATATTTCAATAAATGTTTATATAATAACTATAGGTGTTTTTACAAGTATTTAACTGTTAAAAACAATTAGTGAACTTGATAGAATTGCAACATTTTATCACTTTTTTATATGAAAATTGTAGATTTGAGGGTTAGAATTATTATGAATTTTAAAATAAAAAAAAATAAAATAATAAAATTAAAACTTTTTATTAAAACAAAAATATATTGGCAATTAAAATGTTAATTAACATAAGACATACATGTATTAGAAATATTAAAGAAATTTTAGTTAAATACAATTATTTCAAACTAAAAAAAGGACATAACAGATTTATTTAATTCCATATCATTTTAAATTATATGGTTAATATGAACAATATGAAGATTTAAATTGAACTATTGATTAAACTTTAAAAATCATCAGAAATGATAAAGTAAGTTTGATTATTGCCTAGACATGCCAGATGGAAACTTTACAAAGTTTCAAGAAAATCCATAACATAGGGTAACAAGAATTCAGATGAGTTGCAAATATAATTAACACCTAAACAATATTATTTTATGAATTACTTGCAATAAAAAAAGGTCATAATATTATTACCAAGCAAAATATCCTGAACAAACTGATCAAAATAAAACATAGTAATCTAACACGTGATACAAAGTTTAAAGAAATTCCCTGAAGTTATATGGTAGTTTATAACAGCACACACAACTATAGAAATATAGTAAAAAAAAAAGTCCAAAGAGGTTATTGCAGAATTTGTGCAAACTGGAATTTCTCTCAATATGCTGACTATGCGGTATGGGCTTTGCTCATTGTTGAAGGCCGTACGGTGACCTATAGTTGTTAATGTCTGTGTCATTTTGGTCTTTTGTGGATAGTTGTCTCATTGGCAATCATACCACATCTTCTTTTTTATATTATGTTGACCCTGTGATGCAACACTTTTCAAAGTTTCATTTTACAGGAATCCATATCTGTTCAAGCAGTAACAGCAACAAATGATTTTCAACAACTTGACAAACAGGAATTAGATTTAGCTACCTGCAATTTACCTATCTGTTTAATTAGTATGATTGTTTTGATAAGCATGTACTTTTGTTGTGATAACTACTTACACCTATTCCTCGAATGCCAACATAAATTTACAGGTAAATTGTCGGTAGATCAAAGGATGTTGGCATTCAAGGAATAAACCAAAGAGAGATCGTAAGTTGTGGTGTTGCATACCATTAATTTTTAGCATTGCTAAGCAATCACTACAGGTGTTTGTCCATTTACAATTTTATACATTAGAATTGATTGTTGGTATATTATTCTTTTGGTTAAAGATAGCAATTTTAAATATGAAAACACAAAATCAGTTGGTACAGAAATATCGCATTCAAATATAATTCTTGCAACTCTTTTTTGAAGTTTTATGATTTTATCTGAATATTTTTGTAATAAATTTCCCCAAACTGAACTATAATAGTCTATATATGGTAGAATATACGCATTATAAAATAATTGCATTGTGTGTATTGGCAAATATACTTCAATTTTATATAAAAGTGATATTTTACATGAGATAATCTTACATATAAGATCAACATGATCTTCCCAGCTTAATTTTCATCAATGCCAATTCCACATAATTTGAAAGAATGTACATTCTCAATACATGTTTCGTTAACGGTAGTACATAATTCTGATAGTTGTGTAAGTTATTGTTTATAACCCAATTTCATACACTTATTTTTTTGTGCATTAATTTTCATAATGTTATTGTTACACCAAGATTGTATAGCATTTAAATCATTTCGCAATATGCTGGTTTTTTTTCAATGTTTTTATCATGTAATGTTCGTAATCACTATAAAACAAACATATATGTCAACAAAGTAAAACAAAATAGAATTTAGATAAAGCACATGCGCAAAAATGAAAGACAAGAACAGAAAAATAAAAATACCATATCACAAGAACACAACGACGTATGTAAAAGTACCGAGCCACGTCTTACGGATATCACATAAAAGTGCACGTCCATAAACCACAGTCAAACAAAGAACACCATAACACGCGATTCTACCTGACGATATCAATCTGAGCCGTAGGTTGTGATATTATTAAAACATTGGCAAGGATTGAAAGAAAACAAAAAAATCCCGGTTAGGCTTAAATTGAATATCTATTGAGGTAAGTTGTAATTATACTATTTGTAGTGTTTCTTTAAGAGTTATAGGTAAGCAATGCTTAAAAAATTAATTAACAGTAATGTTTTATCCAGTTAATAATGAGCTATGAGCATCAAGTAGCTAGCGCTTTTTTGTGAGGCAAATATGAACAAATTTCAAATAAATATTTGTACCTTGAATTCGCATTCGTTAACAGTCACTCACCATTCATCAAATGAACGCCTGCTGGTTAATTTGATAAGTTTGAATCTTCAAAGCATCCGAAGCTTGAATGCAGTGTTAATTAGTTCTTTTGATGTGCAATTTGTATGCAAGAGTGATATCCATTTTTGTTATGTGTTCCAATTGAAAAAAGTCCTGAAAATTGATGAGTTGATTATCTCCCTTGAATAGGTTTATTATGTTTCGATTAATTATACATGATTGACTGTCAAACAGTCCTAGATTTGTACTAGGAAGTAAGTCTTAAATGTGCAATTCAATATGAGATGATCGACTGAAAATCAGCTACTGGTTTAAACATTCCCCAACTGATTAGATTTATTAGATTTTAGTACCAATATTTCTTTTATAAAAGGTATCAATTAATATTTGAATTGATCTTTTGTTTTAAAAACGTTTACAAAATATTTCACCAATGTAAACATTTTTTCCTTATCTTATATACATATATCAGGAATATTTTGCTGTCACAAATGTATATTGAGATTGTTTATTCTTTTCCGAAATGCTGTAGTTCGGTAGCTTATACAATATTGGGACTACTGTTTACATTAAATTGTTTGCATATGAATGTGGTTATTACATTTGGTACATTTTCCAACCTATAGTTATGTTGTAGCTCAGGAATAAATTGCTTAAATATGTTGTCCGTATCCCAGTATCTCAAGCAGTTTTGATCCGACTACTTTTAAATCATTTATTTTTTTTAAAGATTGTGTAAATAAAAATGTCAGAAGTCAAACGAAGCAGAATATTTGTTTGACTTGAATAGCTAAAGACAGTAATGGATGCTTTGTTATCCCCATCAAAATCACAAACCTATACCTTAAACCACAAGCAAACTACACCCATACACCAACTTCCCACATTCCTACTCTCTACGCACATATCAACCTACACACATACACACCTACATCCACACCAACGTAGACATCACCCCTCACCCAGACACACTCGTACACCCCGCACCCAATTTTGTCGTCTTTGTTTAATTTTTGATAAAATATAAATGTCTCTTTATTTTAAAATGCCATCAATTATCGTATTACTAATTTTTGAAGTAATTACCTCATTCAAATTGTGTAATAATACAAAACTTATATTTTCAGTGTGAAACCGGGTACTATGTTTATAGTGTCTTTTCATGCTTATACATAAAAAAAAACCGCAGCAGTAGTGAAACTAATGGGCCATATAAAACCAAGCATGGTCTAAATCATCCTTCGAATATTTAGTTTTAAAATGTACCAGATGACCCCGCTTATCAACCAAGATGGCCACCATGAATTAAAGTGGAACATGAGTGTAAAATGCAGTTTTATGCTCATATCTCTGAATCTTTAAAAACATTTAATTTGACAAGGAGTAAAACGGTTCTATCTGCCCTGAAATTTTTAGACTTATCAGACAACTATGTTGTTGGGTTGCTATCCCAGAATTGATACTATCATTTTTGGTTAATATCTTGAATATTATTATGGAAAGAGTTAAGCTGTAAACAGCAAAATTAGTCAACATGACCAGAAATGTCAATTGACATAAAGAGTTATTGTCCTTATAAGTGATTTTTTCACTTTTTTTCGTAATTCTTTTATATGTTTTTTTGGATAAGGGTTTACTTTAAAAGTCTTTGTGAAAATTTCAAATAGTTGCAATTTGAAAACTTATCATAGTTTACAGATATGTGGTCTGCAGTCATTGTAAGACTACAATTGGAAAAACAACTAGGCTGAATCAAACTTGGCCTCAATTAGTATTATGTTATATTATTCTATTTGATATGAGTTTAACCTAATTTTACATGAATTAAAAAAAATACAGTGGATACCGGCACATGATCTTGACAAACTGTAGTGAAACAATATACTATTTTCTGATAGAGATAAAGCAATCGCTTCATTAATATCAAAGACATTTCATTTTTATTTTAAACTATGCATTGCATGTTAATAAACGCTTTGTACATTTTTAAAATAAAATTTCAATTTGGCATGAAATAATAATTTTTTAAAATAAAATTTCAATCAGAACACTCTGGCATATCAGATTTTAATTTCGACATCGTGTTAATTTTAATATTGGTTCAAATAATTTAAAAAAAAAACAAACTCCATTTACATTACATTCATATTTCTAATATAGCATTTAATGCAAAATTGCAAGTGTAAACGTATATTGATTATCATGCTTATGGTTTTAATAAAGTTTGCTATTAAGTATATGTTTTGATTTGATAAACATTGCTTAGTTGCATTGAGTATTTTATAACAAATAATCAATATTCAGGCCAATAAGTGCTAAAATAATCGGTTTTGGTCTTGATATCTGTAATTAGGATATTCACGGAGAACATTCCAGATAGTCCACACGATTTAATTTATTTAAAAGGAGCTCCTCGAACAATCATGTTCGTAAAGCTGTTTAGCTTGTTGATTAGCGTTTATCCTGTTGAATCAGTTAAGGTAATGCTATTCTTAGTCCAATTTATATATATTAATAATGACATACCTAACGGCATCAGCATTACATCAATAGTTACTCAAATTAATAATTTTCGTTTTCATATTGTGATCATTCTCTAAATTGTTATTGAAAATTTATTTAAGAAATAATTAATGCAAGTTATACTTTATTGTAGTTTTAACATGGGTAGGCATTATATTCAAATTTATCTGTGCCCGAGCGATAGTGAGGGCTAAAATAACACAAATATAATGCCTATCCATGTTAAAACTATAATAAAGTATAATTTGAATCAATTATTAAGATTATCATTAGGACAATTAAGTAATTTCTATGTCTGATGTGTAAAAGTGTAGCGCGTTTGTGTAGGTTCTGCCATGAACCTCCCTTTTCTGTTTGTAAACAAGCAAACGACTCGCAATGTGATTTTTCAGAAGGTGGAGATTTGAACAGCAAGCACGAAAGGCTATCGAATCTAGGTCAAATATGCAAATTTCGAGTTGGAACATATTACAGTCATGATAAATGAATTAGTAACAACATGTGCATCATTTAAGAGTTTTGAAGTGTTTTAAGTTAATGAAATTTATTAAATGACAATTTGATAAAATTCATTATTCTGCAGTGGTCAATAAACGCATGTGTAAACAAATTTTATTTGATTTAGAGCATGGGTTTATTCACGTAGCAAAAAAATCACGTCATATTAGAATATATTACAGTTTCGTCCTTATGTGACAATCTTTAGGTAAAATATAGAAATCTTTTTGTTGAAATTTTTAATACGCAATTTTTACAAACGCTTCATATCATCTTGCATACAGATGAATTATCTTAGTTTACTGGTATACAAATTAATAGATGATTAGTAACATTATATTTTTCAAATATTTTTGACTCTTAGTGTAATCAGGACCTTCGCTAATATACAAGAAAGGTGAAAACAAAAAATGAAATATGTGGACAAACCAGCCAGGAAACATATGCTATTAAAATATCTTTTAAACATTTCCAATTGTTCTGTACCAGAAGCACCTTTAGTCAATAAATGTCTCTTTGGGGATGCTCGGGGGCAAATACTTGAACTCCATTATTATCAAAAATGTAAAAAGATTATTATCTAAAATGACAAAAAAATGTATCTTTATTCAGGCAATAAATCAGAATTTTGCGTTTGGGAGATATATAACTACAGTTGCTATTATTTTAAAATTAGGTAACTGCAAATTTTAAAAACATGATCTTCGTAATTTTTTTTAGTGTCATTAAGTTAGAAACTGATTACATGTATCAGTGTGTCTTTTATAAATCTAATGAATTGATGTTCTAAATGGATTCTCTGTATACTTTTCCTCTCGGGCACTGAAAATGTTTGGAAAAATGAAAAAGAACAATTTTAAAAGACATTTTAAGTATTGATAAATAAATGAAACCAACGAGCTAAAATATATATTTCTATATATATCATTTAAAGTGGTACCTAATACTACAGGGATATGACTCTGTAAATTCAGCTAAATGTTTTAATTACGTTGTGTCGTTAAGGGAATATTAAGCTTCTCAATGATCAACATTAGTGTTTCTCAAACTGCTATATAATCAAACTATAAATTGGTTGGTTCAAAAATTTTGAAATTATTATATTTTTGTCAAAGGGTCAATTTGAAAGTAAATACTTTGTCAAAATTTTATGAAAATTAAACGAGCCAAATTAATTTTAGTGAATGTGTTTGGTACCACCTTAAAAGAAAGTCAAACGAAAAAAATCTAAGAGGAACCACAGTGATAAATTTAAATCTTTATTTTGGTTTGAAAAGAATCAAGAATCTTTTTTCTATATTTTACAACTAGAAATGCAACCGTTCAATTTTTCATAGTCTGCTAAAGATACGGATGCATCATGAACATATGGTAACTGTTTAGTAGATGGTCAGTGTCGTTTTGTTGCATTTTAATGATTGTGCATTGCAAATGTAAAAAATTCCTCGCCTCTATTGTTGGGCAGACAAAACTTGTCCCATGAAGGTTTCCACAACAATACACAAGAGAATTAGAAAACTAACTCACTGGCTTAATTTTATGTATAACATTATAAATTCACCACTGTAAAAGAGGCAATTACAAGAAAGAAGAAAATTTGAGACAAGTAACTGGTGAACTGTTGATTAAAACATACCAATAATATTATGTATTAACCTGGCTCTTACCAACATATACCATTACATTTTTATATAAATCTAAAGCCATGGAATCATTAAATTGAACAAAACTACGGCTGGACATTTAAATATCGAATCTGTCTTCATTAGGTTTTGTCTGTTCTTGCCTTTTATATATTCATATGTAGTCTTATCCTAAATTCAATTTGCCTCCTCAACAATTAATCTCAAGCATTACCAAATGAACGTATATAATATACAAGTATTTGTATTGTAATTGTGAATTTTTCAGTGTCAAGTACAGGTCATTGGTGAGTTACTTTTATTAATATTTAATGAATAATTACAACAAATAATACCCTTTTATCTATTTTCTGTCATCGTGCAATTGTCATCAAGATATTTTGAAGACAATAGAGGAACTAGGAGGAAATATACATTGTATATATATTCTTTATTCTTTATTTTGACAATTTTAAATATGTATTTCTCAATTTGTTTTCTTTCTCTGAATTAAATGGCAAAATAAATTTTATGTTTGATATGCATTGAACGCCACGATAGTTATAATTTTGTTTTCCTTCTTCTCAGTTAATTGGATAAGTAAATTACATGTTTGACTAGCATTACACCTCTACGGTAGGCAACAATTGCATAGTAACTTATCTTGCCGTTTATTGATTACCAGTATGCTCATGTTATTTGTTTGTTTGTATTCAAGTGTCTCTTGAACAGGTAGCAATGCATACGTTGGATGTTTTGTTGATACATATACAAGACTTTTACCACACGAATATGTGTTAAATGACGGAACTGATCCACCGGATATGGAAAACAACTTGTGTTTGCTCTATTGTAAAGAACAGGGTTATATGTACTCTGGAACAGAGGTAATGTTGTAATCATGTAAAGAAACATTCAAATGTCTAGGCATTTGATGTAAGTCTTTTTCTTCTTACTGTTCAAGAACTTTTTTTGTGTAATATTGATTTGACGTGACTTTATACTTATGCATTCCGTCATACATTAAACGACAAAATTATTTTATTTCTTCATATCTGACGCCAAGCACGCGATTATACGTCTAAATTATTTTTGATGTAAACAAGTGTCTGTCAAGGTACGAATTCAGTCCCAGTACTTAAAATTTTTAATTCTTTATTGGTTGATTTCACATATATAAATTGAGTCATATAATAAAAAAGCAAACTGATTTTGTTGAATTTGATGTATTCCTTTTTGTTGCTTGTTTCATTTGTTTGTTTTTATAGTGATTAAGATGATAACACAATGTTTTTGTGATTTTACTTTTTTTTTTAAATTTCTAGTCGTATTCTCCAAAGACAAATTAAATCACAAATGATAAGATTTTGATTCCTAAAAAGACCCTAAACACTGACGAAAATTAATATAGATCCATTTAAAAACATGATAACGTTTAGAAAAAGTACTTCAATTCCGAAAAACAGGATTATTTCAGGCAATCATGTTATCAGAATATAGTTCAGGTTTTATCCTTTCCTCCGCGGTTGCAAGCTGTAACTTTTTCATAATAATTTTCAAAACAAACGTATAGCTGAATTAGTGTCAAATGCATTGTGTTCAATAAAAGTGCTCATGAAGGTATTTCCACACAGTTGCTTTCGAAATTAGTTGTTATTGTATGATTGATACAGCCTACGTGACAAAATCCTTTTATGAATTAAAGCGTATAAATTTGAAAAGAGGTTGGTTAATATATCCACTGATGAAACGTTTTCTACCAGGTTCAACCCACATTTTTTTTTCTTAAAATGCCCTGTACCAAGTCAGAAAAATGACCATTAATGTATTATAGTTGGTTTCTGTGTGTGTTACATTTTAATGTTGCGTTTCTGTTGTGTCGTAGTTCTCTTATATTTGATGCGTTTCCCTCAGTTTTAGTTTGTGAGCCGGATTTGTTTTTTCTCTCTCGATGTAACGATTTATCTTATAGCAAATCTTCAATACCGCTAGCATTTGGAAACTACTTTCTTTGGTCAAAGAAAAACAAATGCCAACAATAGGAGCTTTATTTCAATCTTTCATCATCAATTTCTTTGTCTGTTGAAAACGTTCAGACTTTTCTCAGTACCGTTTTATTTTTATAAGGGACGTAAAACCACTACTAACCGTGTATTGAAATAAGCCCGCCTACTTACCTAATATGGCATATGAACTGTCTCCACGCGTTTGTTTCTAAGCAGTCATATTCCTAGAAATGTGAAGGAGGTAAGATGATTGCCCATGTCTACAGGTTATGTTGTGTCTACTAACTTATAAACCAATAAGAACATGTATCAATGGCACACCGATTACAAATATTGATACAGACACATGAGAACCTGGATGTTCCAGCATGTAATGCAATTGTTTCCTTGCATCCATTATTTACATTATGAGATGTATATTTAAAAAAACAACCCCTTTACGAATGTGTGATAAACTGTATGGCAAGACATCCAGCTTTGTCTGCAAAAAAGAAAAAGAAAGATTAAAAGATAATGGAAAAAACCTGTCAACTCGCCTCTAGTACACAGATATACATGCAATCGTTATTAAAACTTATATTCCCAGTTGAAAAAGAACTAAAAAAAAAGAATCGCCCCGATAAAACGAGGAAGTGTTAACAATATAAACAGTTGGTGTGTATATACATTGTTAATTAAATACATATACATATGTATGCTCTTTTCTGTTTTTACTGTTTTTTTTTGTCCTTTTCTGTTATTTTCTATAAATTGTCGCTCTTTTCTGTAAATCGTTGGACCGGCCCGATTTATTTAGAGCTACAATATGATATTGAATAAGGATAAATAAGCATGTGTAATACTGAAAACGTTCAATTGTCGATATAAATCAAGATTTGATATTGCTCTTCGAACAGGGCCAAAACGATCATAAAATAAACAGGTCAAATGATGTGCAATGTTTTGTAACGTCTTTAAGTTTTGAATTAAAAAAAAGCCGTATTGGGCCATGGGCTAATACGGAACGTTCACTTCCAGTTTTTATTGTTTTTTTATAATCATTTAGTATAAGTGTTATGAACTGTTGGTTTCTGTATTGTACCTGTTATAGATTCTCGATCAGATGTATTGGCCCTCGACTCTTCGAGTCTCTGGTCCAATACAGTTAACCTCGAATCTATAATATGGCCAATACAGAAAAAGCCAGTTGATAATATGATATTATTACGTAAGTATTTCTGTATTGGTCTTGTTAATTGTCCGAGGCTTGCTGTATTGGCCTGAGGCGAAGCCTAAGACCAATTAAACTGGGTGCGGACCATTAACAAGGCCACTACAGAAATGCACGTTATAGAATCTTTATTAATTAACTACAGTGTTACAATTTTTTTTTATTTCATTCCACAAGAGATAAACTTTTTTACCTTGAAGTGGAACTACAAGTATCCAAATCTCAGTTTCTTTTTATTAGATGCAATATCTAATGATTTTGTGCCATTTCCAGGTGTCTTCAGCATTTTCTAATCTGTTTCTAACATTTTCAGTCACTGTAAAGTGTTACAACTTAAATTTAGACGCAACACATAAATAGTAATTGGAAAGGTACTGCCATTGCATGTGTTATGAAGAAACAAATTGAGTATATTTAAAAAAAAATATATAGGAGTTGAAAATGATACAACTATCCATAAGCCAAATAACCAAAGAACGAAGATTGGCACAATATGCTTGGTTCGGGATTAAAAATAAATGACGGTTAACAAAACATGAGAAGCGAAAGTAAACAGTAAATCGATTTGTACCATCGTGAAATAATGAGGTCGTCAAGAAATGAATTTTGTGATCATCTACTCGTTCCAAAAACCTGAAATAAATCCATCCTTTGCATTTAAAATGCTATTTAAATGAATGTGACCATTTTTAGCCTGAAATATATGTTTGTTGTGAGAAAATGAAAATTGCGTTTTTACTTTCAGTTTGTGTTTATTGTGACTATCGATCTAAAAACTAGAGACGTTACGAAATCCTGTATCGGCCGGATCAGAACTCGGCCAATACAGAAAACAATCTGTATTGGCCGAGTTGACACCTTATATTGCATAGGCAATTATCATCATATTAAGTCCAATAACAGTGTAGTTAATTAACAACACTATATAAAAGTATGAAAAATGAGACAAAACTGTATATTTTGTTTGATGAATTGAAGTTTGAATGACATGAATAAATCGAATACATTCTTAAATCTATTTTGGAAAGGAACTGGTGAATTAATATTAAAACATCAATTATATATCCATCTAACGTTTGATTTTTTCATACACTTATCGCATTTAGCATGGTCAGGATATCGGTCAATGCAGTGAGTCAATACAATATGGAGCTTCACTTGATAAGTATTCCATATAAAAATAATGAATATTGAGATAACAGTCACAATCTTCGTTATCTTTTTATACATTCGACAAGAACCCAACATATACATTCTTATTATTTTTTAGTTCACTGTGAAATGTTATTGTGGAGATGACCCTTATCAGTATGGCCCTGAAGATGTTGGCGATTTTTACAAACAGGCTTATGACTGTAATTATGCTTGTATCGGCGATTCAAATCAGATATGTGGAGGTTTTTGGAGGTTATCCGTGTATGAAACAGGTAATGAGACTCAATCGTTAATATGCATGAACATTTTAAAAAGATATTGTTAACTAAATATGGAAAATGATAGACTTAGAGTAAATCATATATAAACATCCCTAAATATTCTATATTTCTAATATTACGGTCAAACTGAAAACGATAGTGTATTTTTTTTTATAAGCTATTCAATAATTAAGGAATAAATGATTCCAGATTTACATCAAAATTATTTATTCGTAAGAATATTTCCTTTCTCCATTTAAACTGTAGTCATAACAACAAAATTATTTTCATTTACCTGTGTATAATATTATCGTAAATGGCGGATTTTGTTCAAGGTTACTGTTATTCTGAAATTGTTTGACATTTCACAGCGGTATAATTCTGTTACTTTAATTATTTATCCCTTGATTTATTGATTTTGTATTAACATTGTATCATAGATCAAATTTTTCGTTCAGTATATGTCCACTTGAGTATATGTCTTTTGATTGAGTTAAGCCATTTCAATTGATATTTTATAGTGTGTCTTTCTATGTTGTGAATTTACACATTTGTTTCAGATAAGAGTGAAGGTTTGGTACCATTAAAACGTTTAAACCTGCTGTAATTGTTTGCACCTGTCCTAAGTCAGAAATCTGATATTCAGTAGTTGTCGTTTATTGATGTGGTTCATGAGTGTTTCGATTATATTGATTAGACCGTCGGTTTTCACGTTTGAATCGTTTTACACTAGTTATGTTTTGAACCATTTATAGCTTGCTGTTTGGTGTACGTTAAGACTCCGTGTTGAAGACCGAACTTTGACCTATAATGGTTTACTTTTATAAACTTTTATGACTTGGATGGATTTGTCTCATTGACACGCATACCACATATCTATTAACAGACATTAGTGTTCAATGAATCTTTTTTTTTTATAAATGTTGATGTTAAAAATGTTTAGAAAATGAACGAAATTACGATCACAATGTACATTAAACTCAAAAGTGCTCTTAGCTTAGATTTCACCGTGCCTTGGTTCCATTTCTTTATTCTTTATTGAAAAAAGGAGCAAAACTACCAGAGGGACATTCAAACTCATAAATCGAAAATAAACTGACAACACCATGGCTGAAAAAGAAAAAGACAAAAGATAAAAGTACACAAAAAAACCAACATACAAAATTAAAAACTAAGCAACATGAACCCCAGTAAAACTGAGGGTGATATCAGGTGCTCCTGAGGGTTAAGCAAATTCTGCAGACACATGTGGCACCCGTCATGTTGCTCATGTAAATACAAACCGGGTAATAGTCTAATTCGGTGAAATATATCAAAGATTCTTTAAAAAAAATCAAACTGGTGATAATATAAACTTTTAAAAACTCTTTTAGATAAAATAAAATCCTTCGTTTAATCAAGGCTCGGGTATCTGTTATCTCTCCTGTTCTGTTGGGGTCATATTCATATTTTAGTGTAACTTTTTATTCGGTTGATTCCTATGTCTTTCCCCATTTTGGTCGGTAGTTGTATAAGGGGATAATGCTGATAATATTATTTGTACTCAATATCGTTTATTTGTCACATAGTTCGGTAAATATGGTAAAACAGGAATTATTGCAAATATTAATAATAGTCTGACACTTTTGGTGAAATAAAAATATCAAATTACAAATGTTGAACTCAACACGATGGATGCCATATTCGAAACAGGATCTGTTTGCCCACCCTGAGCTCATGAGAACACCCTTAGTTTTTGGTGGGTTTGGTGTTGCGAAGTATCTAGTTATTCTATGTTGTGTTGTGTGTTATGGTGTTTGTTTGTCTTTTTCTTGTTTCAGTCATGGCGTTGTATTTGTTTTCTTGGATGTACCTTTAGTATCTTTCACCTCCTTTTTGAAAAACGCATATATCCATTTTGCATACAAATCAAATTAAAAAAACCAACGCGAATGGTTTCAAAATTACTGACATAAATGACATTGGAGTCGTCTAAAAATTTAAAGTGTTTATCAAGAAGAGAAATTATGTTAAAACGTTGCTGTTGTTAAAAGAGGTTGTTGGCATTATTTTCATTGATTGAAAATGATCAAAGGTAAAGTTTGCCTTTCTTCTTTATTAATGAAAACAATCAATTTTAATTCCAACAAAAGAGGGCAGAATAAAACAAAATCGTTAAATTTGAAACTATTTTAAACAGGCTATTTTTCAACTTGGAATTATTTTTAATTATGGAATTTGCATAATTTCTAGTGCTTGAAATTTTTTATAAATTCCATGTTCATTCTGTTTTATAATGTATGAGCTATGTGTTTTGTAAAGAAAGTATTGTGCAGGCCACAGTACATTCTATTGAAAATGTGCTATCTTATTTGTAAAAGGTAGTGGTTTGCGCCGCACAGAACATTAGGAAACAAAATTAACATGGAATTTATTGAAAATTTCAATCACAAGAAATTATGCAAATTCCATAATTAAATAAGAAATAGCTTACTCTTTATAATCCTAGTTAACATTCTTATATTTAATATATGAATTTATTTTAAAAAAAAAGAGAAGTATCGTATATTTTTTTTAAATGTTGTTTTTTACAGGATATCTACCCTTAAAACAAGGACAAACCCAGCTCAAGTTAGTCTCAAATAACACCTTACTTACAGCACCAGCCAACCAAGACCTAACATCAAGAAGTAAAATTGAATGTGCACGGTATTGCAAAGTATCTGACGACTGTAAAGGGTTCGTAATATCTGCAGAAACAGGACAGTGCAGTTTGTATAACAGCTACATCATTATGTGTGAGGGAGTTAAGCACGTACATGGATTCAAAGTTTATATGATGAAATAAGTTTAAATATGCCTGTGGAGAAAAGAACTATGAATAAAACAAAAAGACTTTAATTTATTATGCAAAATTGTATAACTGTAATCTAATTATTTAATATATCCTTTAAAACTAAGTGCATCATATTAGATAATGCAAGACTCCTAAGCACATGTTTATTTCCAATTTGATATTTCGCATCAAATAAACGTGTAAATATGTTTGACTAAGATATGAAACGATTTGTTCAAAACTGTTATTAACCAAGGTTTAATTTAATAAAAGACCCCCTTTCTTGAACCATGAAAAAAAAAATTTAACGTCCTTCAGCTCATTTAATTCTGAAGTCTTGTTTTCCACTGATTTTGACTAACGCTCAGTGCAGAAATAACCATCCATTATTCTTCGGGGTTACAATTTCTCAATATATATTAAAGTTCAACAGAAAAATGTATCTGCAAACAATTGTGTTTTCTTGTTTCTATTCAATAAATCAAAACAATTACTAGTACTTGAAAAAAAAGTAAAATCACGAAAATACTGCACTTCGATGAAAATTCAAAAAGGAAAGTCCATAATCAAAAGGTAAAATGAAAAAAATCAAATACACCAAACGAATGAATAACAACTACCCTATTTCTGACGTAGTACAGACATTTTCTTGTGTCGAAAATGGTGGATTAAACCGGGTATTACAGCTAGCCAAACATCTCACTTGTATGACAGTCGCATCAAAATCCATTGTATTTACAAAGATGTGTGAACATAACAAACAGACGTAATAGGTTAAAATGTCAAAAATTATAGCTGAAATTATTGAAAATTGTACCTAAGAATTATTCCAGAAGTAATTTAGCAGCTATGCTGTCCCCTAAATTTCTATTCTTGTCAGTTTATTGATTTTGGTGTAGTTTTAATGGAGAAATAATAAAATTTGGTTTATCATGTTAGCTTCGAAACATATTTTATGTTGATTATGCATTTATTTAAACACATATCGCTACCTTAATGACAGTTTTGCTTTAAACATTAAAGATTTAGAGTCTCTTTTTATATTGCATATCAAGTTAGATTAGCGAAACATATATTTTGCTTTTCTTTTGACTCTAACGCATCTAAGTGCTTGTTTATATTTGTCATTTATTTGTATGTTCAAATTGTTTAAAATCAGAGATAATTTCATTAACTTACAAAATTTAAATAAATATGTCTCATTATATTTATATAAGTTATATATATGCATCAGCTTCAATTCAATTAAAAAACAATTTTCTATCTGTGTTTGAACATTTTCATAGATATTTTTTTCTAGTTTATTTTCAAATTCAGTTTTAAAATGACCTATCGAATGACATAAATATGTATGAAGCAATAACTGTGTCATACATGAAATACCCTTTTGATACCCTGTGGTTGGTAAAAAGTTAAATCACAAAAAATACTTAACTTTGAGGAAAATAAAAAACAGAAAGTCTCGAATCAAATCTTATTTAGAACATGGTGGATTGAACTTGATATTATAGCTAGCTTAACCTCCCACTTCTGTGATAGTTATATCTTCTTGCATTATATTGAAATCGATGTGTGAACAAAACAAAAAGACATATAATAGGTAAGTCTTAAAGATGTGCAAAATAGGGATACAGCAGTCAACATTGCGTTATAATCGTTATCGTTAACAGACAAATTTGTAACAAGCAAGCACAAAAAGGCAAATATGACAGAAGAGAATTAAAAAATTTACCAAATCACTATAACACAATGACGGAATGTATAAGTACAGAGTTACATCTAATGGAAATCACCAAACACACAGTAAACGTTATATTCATGAAGACAAATTAATGAATACTATAACACTATTAGAATAAAATTCTTTCGACACAAAGTCCGAAATCTAATAGAAAAGGTTTCGGTTGATGAGTTGTTTAGAACGCAACGAAGGCTTCATAAGAGCACCGTCTGCTTCATAAGAGCATCAGAACACAGTCTGCTCTGATGCATTTACTAGCAGTCAGGATTCTATTTCGTCAAAATGATCTCCCCGTTACGCCAGTTCATTTTTACAATCGTAAAAATCGAAGCCATTGTAGTGATGACGCGCTACCAATTTAGCTCTTGAAAACAGATAACTTCATCCACATAGCACCATTACGATCCATATATGTCAGTTGTAATTTACAAAACAAATGAATATACTACCTAATGAGCATCAGTAAATATATTATCTGCATTAAGTCAATTTAAAACAATTGTCTGATCGTTTGTCAGGTGGAATTTTCGAAAATTCATAAACATTTAAAAAAATTTCTAATCAAATATTTCATGGAAGGGCAGACTAAATATTTTCAGTGGTTGGAGACTATAAATCCTAATTATCACAAACAAAATATTATGTTTTTTCGAAGATATGCATTTTTACCATCCAACTTAAAATACTTTCGTCAATACTTTTAGTAAAAAAGTAGCTATTCGAACACACCTACTCTGTTTTTGTGATTCATTAGAAAGGTATTTCCCTTGACCGTATATATTTCTCTTTTAGTACTGTAAATTTCTTATGTTATAAAGTCAACATGTAGCCTTGATAAATGCTACCCATTTTTGGGATTTTTCTTGAGTCACATAATTGAAGAACAGACAAGAAAATTATTGAACTTATAGATTGACATGTTCTCCGTCCTTGGTAAAAAAATTTAAATCGGAGGTTATGCATTTTCTTCATCCAAAATGATATATACACATGTCATCGACTTGATATCGGATTGTCCTGCTTAACTTTTGTAATAGATGAATTGAAACTTATGCAAATGGTGTTTTTCAAATAAAATACTTCGTAATTTATTATTTGTTTCTATTAACTTTTGAAATTTTTGTTACTATAGTAAACATTACAGCAAGCATTTATCGCCTTCTCTAACAAAGAGCTTTGATTCGTTTGTTTCATTTCAACCGGGTTTCCGCCTGCTAGTGTTGTCAAATTCTACATTTTTGCCTAACCAGTAACTTGGAAAATGTTTCGACCATTTAACCGTTAGCCAGTAGTTCGCTTGATGTTTAAAGACCTTATGTGCAGTTTTCTACATATTCAAATTTGTTTGGTATGTTGAATTTCAGTTTGTCTTAGGGATTAAAAGGCTTTCCCTTGAATAGTGACATTCCCGATGAAATTTTACTTTTGATAATGCAACAATATATGACTTAGGTGTTTTAAATAGCATCAGATTGAGGAGATCGTCTTGATCACGACAAATTGACATCGTCTGAAACCTGTTATAGTTTCATTAATTCTGGTGTCTGTGGAGTGTTTCGGTTTGAGATGACTAATCGTGCTACTCGAACCACCGAGTTTCGATGAAATCCATTTATTTAATTTGCATCACAAAATATATCTTAGCCTGGGACGGTGAAAATGTCAAATTCATATAGAATTCTACTCAAGATATGCCGTAAATCGAAGTGTAAAAATGAACTAATTTGTGAAATTAGATAACCTTACAACTGTTGTAACTTTGTGTATTGCTTTTCTTTACCAGAGAAGATAGACAACATATCTTTCCGGTCATTTTTGTTTGAATTGGAACGCAAAGTTAACAACATCAATATACTAGTAATTAATCGGTTGTATAAAGAAGCACAACAGTGACGTTTAGAATTCCAAAAAAATGTATTAATGATTTCAGTAAACATTCATATCAAATCTATTGATATTGAAAAGGTCCGTTAAACCGGTTAGCGTTTTTGGTATTCTATATATATGGTTTACCAGTGACAAAACTAGTATTTTCACATATCAAATATTTTATTCATATATTTATAAAATGAACACTGATCTTGAAGATTCAACAAAAATCCATTAAAATGTTAGAGTATTATTGACAAATTTAAAAAATAAATAAATAAAAAATCCGGTCAGCTCTAATGGAATAATGGGTAAATTGGTGTATTCATATTATTTGTATTTTGGCAAGTCTTTGTGTCCACTATTATTGACTTGAACCATCTTAAAGACACTATTGTGCGCGGAACAAGCGTGGAGAGCTTTAAAAGAGGGACGAAAGACACCAAAGGGACAGTCAAACTCATAAATCTAAAACAAACTGACAACGCTATGGTTAAAAATCAAAAATACAAACAAACAACAGCACACATGACACAACATAGAAAACTAAAGAATAAACGACACGAAAATCTTCTCTCGCGAAACGTCAATAAATCGACGGCGCCTTTACCCCCGTTGTATCAAAGCCAGGATTGGTACCTACGACGTACCGATACATATACAGATACAGAAGTTATATTTAAAAAATGAATTAACAGCACTGTTCAAACTAGTTAATGATTAGTTATGAGCATCAAGTAGCTTGCCTTGTTGTGAGCAGATATGAACAAATTACAAATATATATCTTCAGCTTGGAAAAGCATTCGTTAACCATCACCATTCAACAGATGGAGTTTATTTGATGGGCCATTTGTATGGAAGAGTGATATCCATTTTTTGTCATGTTCCAATTGAAACAAGTCCTGAAAATTTATGAGTTAATTGTCTCCCTTGAATAGGTTTATTATATACCGATTAATTGTACATGATTGACGACCAAACAGTCCTAGATTTGTACTAATAAGTCATAGTTTGTCATCCATGTGCAATTTGATATGAGACGGTCGGTTATAAAATCAGCTACTGGTTTAAACATTCACAAACTGATAAAATAAATAGATTTTATTATTAATAATTCGTTTATAAAAGACATTGATTGATATCTTATATCTTTTTTAATGATTAGAATATAATTTACTAATATGTTTCCTTTCTTTTTTTCTTATATTTATCTTTTGATTTAAATTTCTGACTAATCGACTTACTCAACACAATTTTAGAATAGGGCATCTGTCACAAATTATATTACGATTGTTTATTCTGTTCCATAAAGTTTTGTAGCTAAAAAACTTGATGTATATTCTTTACATTGCATTGTATATACATTGATGAGGTGTATTAAATTGTGCACAATTTCCCATCTGTATTCAAGCTAACGTTGTAGGTTAGGAATACATTGCTGTCACACATTTATATTGCGACTGTTTATTCTTTCCTCAAATACTGTAGTTTGGTAGGTAATACAATATTGTGTCTACTGTTTACAATACATTGTAGGTCCATAAATGAGGTTACATTTGTCACAAATTCCACCTATAGTCATATTGTAAGTCAAGTATAAATTGCTTAAAGTTGTTGTCCTGAATATCCAGCAGCTTTGAACTTGCTACTTGTTAAAGCATTCACTTTTTAAAGATTGTGTGAATCATAATCGCATTATGGTATCTATGATGAGATTAATTACTAATTATTGATTATAATTACCTAATTCAAATTTGGAAATACAGAATTCTTATTTTCCGTGTGAAACCGGGTTCTATCTATATATTATCTTTTCATGCATACAAATACAAAATTAAGAAGTAAACAAAACGTTGGAACATCCGTCAACATTAAAGCTGTGATTGATTGTAGTTATCAAAGGTACCAGGATTATAATTTTGTACACGTTTATTTGCGTGTTAAAAATTTAAGATATTTTTTAATTTCCTAGAATATAGGATATTTACAAAAATACTAAACTCTGAGGAATTTAAAACGGAAAGTTCCTAATCAAATAGCAAAATCAAAAGCTCAAACACATCTAACGAATAAATAACAACTGTAATATTCCTGACTTGTTAAAGTTGTAAAAAATGGTGGATTAAACCTGGTTTTATAACTTGCTTGTGATAGTCGTATTAAATATTATCCAGTATTTTGATGAGTTGATTCCTGAGTCTTGAGTACGACAATAATGCTTGAAAGTTTTATGAACGTAAGCCAAGGTCCTATAACTCCTTCATCTGCGTCAAACTCACCCAAGTTCTGCACTGATATCAGTGTTTTCAGTCTAGTTATCTTACTCATACTCAGAAGTATCATCAATACCACTATCATTAATTATATATATAGATTTTATTCGAAATCCATTCTCAGAGTTGTTTAAATTATTACATGTAATTAGGCATTGCTGATGAACATTTGATTGCATATTATACCTGTATATAACTTATTAGTTGAATTCATACACATATATAAATGATTTTCTTTTTTAAATTTCCAACTATAAGCATTTTGTACCTAAAATTTGACAGTGGTAACGAATTTGAAATATCAAGTCGACGCAATATAAAAATTCAAAATATAAAGAAACATATTGGCGACAAACCATAAAAGTCTGATAGGAAGTGAAATGACGAGATTAGAAACGAAATCCATCTTATTAATTTCGATATTGTAACTTATAAAATGAAAAAACGAAATGTAAATCGTAATTTAATTTATTCATGTACCCACGGTTTTGCGGGCGTAGTCAGAATCAAGTATAAAAGTAAGAAGAAAAAAAACTTTTTGACAAACGTATCAAGTCATGCTTTTCTCTTCTTTCTTGTAGCTATTGTAACTTTTCAAAAACAGCCAACACACATAGCCTTGTTTCTGAAGCATTTTGTATAAAACTTCCAAAACGATTTTGTGGATAAAGAGACACCATCTACTGGCAATACGGCGGACTCTAAAGACAATAATTCGCATCTGTAAAAGACAAAGAAAATATTATTAAACTCAATTGCATAACAAATTCCGATGTTTATAACTTTAAATATTAATAGCATAAATTACAATTCATACCTATTTTTTGTAGTTTTGAAGCTTTTGTTTTATCATTGGAATCACACGGGTGCTATGCATACTGCAACTTTTGAAAATCCCATAATGAAAAGTCGAAGTAATAGATATAGAAAGAACAGCAAATAATTTCAAAATATTCAGTCAGATTTAGTGGCAAAAACATTGCATTTTGTAGCTTAAAATACATACAGATAATAAACTAGTGTCAGAACTGTTTTGATAGTCTAATATTTGCGCATTTTACACTAAACCATATGGAATTGAAAGTGAAAAGCATAGCCTTATTTGGGCTTCAAATATGTTTTTACCAGGAATTCAAATGTTGCCATTGAAAAAGATAAAATAAACAAAAAACAAATCCTTCACTTTCTTTACCGTTTGCTGTATCAAATTGGCTTCAGCATTCGATATATGTGTATACAAAGAAAAGATTTTTTTGAATTTGCGTAAGCTTCCTGTAACAGCAAAACATACAAGATTGTATACTATAGTAACTGTTGTTTGTTATCTACTTTAAAAGTAAGTACTTGTATTGAAATAATTTTTTATGTGCAATTTTCTTTACATCTTTTGTCATATAAAAGAGAAAGAGTACTCCGATTCAATCCCGTGGTATCAGGAAAGAACCAGGAAATCTGATATATAAAGGCCCACGAAGTAATCCTGTGTTCAAAAGTTACAAATCGATTGACAGAAACAAATCCGAGTTGCAAACTAAGACCGATGGAAGCACATCAACTATAAGAGGTAAACAAAGGAACAACAGGAACACTTAATTGAAACAAAACTAAACGCCAATATACATAGGGAGAACTATTTGATAACAATTGCTTTATTCCTAACTTAGTACAGGACATGTTAAAAAAGTGTTCGGTTGAACATTGTTTAATGTATAGCCAAACATCCCGCTTTATCACAATGATAAAAAAAATATGGCTGAAATGACAACACTACGTGACAGAAATAAAGCTCAAACCCGCTTGAGAAGATTCATCACAGAGAAACACACACACACACATAATATAATAGTCGACACAACATACAAACTGCAGAACAGAAACGAGCATATTCCATTTGGCAATAGGATAACTTTCAACAACAGACAAGTATGTAAACAACTACTGCCAAATTTGATATAACATAAATAGAAGACCTGATTGATGTAAAAAACAATTAACGAACAACAATTATGACATACAGCAACCAACGAAAACGACTTCATTATCAGTTCCTGTAACTCAGTGATTGTCATTGGTGCCCATCTATTATATATAGTTTACGTTTTCATTGTTTTGTGAATTATACTGTTGTTTTTGTTTGTTTGAAATGTTTCTCATTTCAAAATTGCAATGTCAAAGCCTTTTATGTCCAACAATAACCTTTAAGGATGTACTTAAGTGATCTTAGGAAAAAAGAATAAATCAAGAATTCAAAATTGATAGTTTAAGCTGGAAGAAGACGAGTTAAAGATCAAAATAAGCTAAAAGTATGGATAGGTAATAAAGCTCCTTTTCGAGATATTTGATTTATAAAATATGGCTGGAAAAGGCTGACTCTGACTGTTACCTTATATTTGCATTGTTATTATTTGGGTCTCAAATTAAAAAAGAAAAAATCAAGAATATGCTTAAATTATGTCAAAAGACTTTTTATGAACTATTTAGTCTTACATTAAAAAATTGGTGATATGGGGCAAAATATATTACCTTGTATCGATTGAAAAAACACCAAAGAGTCCGAACATTGTACACTTATTCCAAAACCTCATTGAAGTACATCCTTAACGTAATTTGGACTCATTTGCAATCATACCACAACTCCTATTTTATAATGACTTGGGACATGTAAAAATACCGAACTCCGTACTAGATAATTTAAAAAAACGGAAAGTCCTTAATAAAATTCCAAAATAAAAAGCGCAAACACATCAAACGAATGGATAATAAATGTAACATTTTTGATTTAGTACCGCATTTTTTATGTAGAAAATGGTGGATTAAACTTAGTTTTATAGCTAGCTAAACGCTAAACCTCTTACTTTGTATGACAGTCACACGAAATTCCATTATGTTGACACCAATGTGTGAACAAAAAAAGAAACCCAAACACAATAGGTAAAAATGTCAAAAAGGTGTAAAATAGTCAACATTGCGTTATAAACTTAATTACTATAAAGACAAACAATTGTGTCAACAAAAAAACACAAATAGCACACAGAACACAAGTTCATGCGCAAAAACGGAAGAAAAGGATATTTTTTTTTACTATATTAGATAAAGAATACGGCGGTGTTAAATATAGTGCATGAAATGGTATGTCGAAAGTACGGAAACTCGATAGTTGTTTTATATGTAAATGTAAAAAACAAAAATTCACGGATTTGGTACTTGATAAACAGATTTTTGATAGATTTTACTACCTTTATACACAATTGCAAGATTTCAAATCAATTAACGTCAACAGATCGATTATCTAAAACTTATCAGAGGTTCGACTAACGTCAATAAACCGATTACAACTATGTCAATGACAAGTGTCACTTCATGATGTCAGAACCTCAAAGTATTTACGATAACATGCGACGTTATAGAAACACTACAAAAATGTCAGGCAAAGTTTGTTGGTCTGTTGTTCTTAGAATGTCCTGTACCAAGTCAGGAATATGACAGTTGTTATCTAATAGTTCATTTCTATGGGTTTTCCTCTTATATAGTTTATGTATTTCTCTATGTTTAAGTTTGTAACGCGGATTTGTCTTCTCTTGATCAATTTATGACTTTTAAACAGCGGTATATTACTGTTGCTTTATTTGCAGCTCCTAAAATTTTTATGTATCCTTAATTTTCTTAATTTTATCAAGGGGAGGGGAGCATTCCTAATAAAATAAAATCAAGAAATGCGTTCAGTAGCACCAATTGTATGAAGCTTTATTCTCATGTTCAAAGAAATATAATTTGAAATATTTAAAGATATAAAAAAAATATTGTTCGTATCTATATAAAAAAAAAGATGTGGTTTGATTGCCAACTCTCCACAAGAGACCAAAATGACACAGATATTACCATGTATAGGTTATCCTAGTTCATCCTTGTCGTGAAAACTGCGATAAGAGTAGATTGATAAATTATTATACCATTTAGATAAATACCTTTCAGTTACATATTGGTAGTTAAAACCAATGCAATCGTCCATGAACGAGCATAATGCACTGCAAATAATTTTTCTTGAAATAAGTGATTGTAGAATATTCAAGTCTGCTCTAGTATTATTCTTACCACAACCGTTATAATAACCACTGTATAAATCTGCGAAGATAATGGTAATATTCAACATATAAATATTTGTTCTCTCAAATATACACATATGATTGTTTACAACATACAATATTTTTACCAGATTTATTTATATAATAAACCTAAATATCGATATATAGTTATACTTGGAATTAACTATACATTACATAAAAATATTGTTTTTCATTAACAGAATGGGTCAGAAAAAATCTGGACATTATTTTCAAGTGAAAAATTAGAAAACAGTTAAAATTAATACATAGAGCGTAGATCTAAACCCTCTTTGCATAATAATGCTACATATTTTAGTGTTCTTTTTCTTTTTCTTAAAATGCCGTTTTTGATCGTTTCTATTCTACAAATTTATCATAAAATACATTCTTGTAAAATAAAAGTCCGACGATTGGACATGATTTTACCTTTCGGAACGCATGCATGTTCGGAAGAAAGAATACGGTAATTACTCCACAATTGATCGTAATGATTTGAACAGTAACGTATTGTATATGTTGACAATGTATATTCATTTTGGAATTCTTATAGAATAGATGAGACAAATAACTTTTGGCCATATTTAATCTGTAATTATTTCTATTTTTTTGTTTCTATTTTTTTCTATCTTTATATTTGCCGTATATGTAAACACATTTCTCCTACATACCATACATACCATATGTCGCCTCATTTTTGAAAAATATAACAACGTCTCCAACCAAATTCAAAATGCAGTTAAAAATAAGTTATGATTTTATTAAAAAACAATATTTGTCCTCTGCGTCATTACTTGTTTAACTCATTCCATGGACAACATTTCTTATAGGATTAAAATCATATAACATCTGATGATTCCGTTATAACTCAGTCATCACGGATAAACGAATTGATTTACCATTCATCATCTCGCTCGAAAAATTAGAGAAAAGGATAACGGTCAATTTATTACATACATAGTACTTTGAAACAAAACACCCTTCTAATATGCACCATGCTAATAATTAAGTACGCCAGACGCACGTTCGTTCATCAAAAACTGAAAAGTGATGCGTGACCCTCAAGTAAAACATTAAAGATCGAATAAAGTACGGAGATGAATAGCGTTGAGGACCAAGATTTCTAAAGGTTTTCCAAAAATAGCTCATATAATCTATTCCTCAAGTAGAGAATTTTTCGGAATTTCAATAAATTCAGAAGACTTCATTTATAAACAGTACCATATCAATGATAAGTAATGTAAAAAATAGAAATACTTAATTTACCTTCAACGTATATTTTCCATTGACCAGTGTTACCCCACCACGTACACATACCAATGCTTCTGACACTCGTAGGCGAAGGATCTTCCCACTCGACAAACATGTTTTCGCCTACTGTAGGTCCCCTCCCGATTCTGATGTGTCCTCCTGACCAGGTAATCCAAAAGGATCTAAATTCGGAACAGTTCAGTGTATTGTTCTCGTGTGTCGGCTGACCACCAGGGAACACCTCGGTCATTGAAGATGGGAGCAAAGAGTCATTATTTCGCTTCAGTATATACGTCCTTGTGTTAGTATAGGCACCAAAAACAATTTCATAAAAAGGTTCTGCAGAATCCATCAATTCAGAAGAAGAGAGAAACACAACGCCATCTTTGCAGGACTTAATTTCTAATTTTAAAGATGACATTTCGTCGACATATGTTATTCCATAATTCTGTAAGTTGACAACGTAATCAAGAATGTTACGAGTTGTTAACTTTGCATCTAAATATCCTGCATCTGGTGTAGAAAATCGAATATGGAAATTTGCACCTGCAGATTTCAATGTACATGATATACTAGAAATAATGTAATATCTATATAAAAAAAATACAATTTTCATTACATTTTCAAGGTCAGACAACCATTCACTAGACTGAGGCTTTTCTTTTTTGACTTTCCTTTACTTGTTTAAGCGTCAAATACAAAGTCATGATTGATTGGTAAAAGATCTGGGTGGTATATTTATGAGACTAATTATCGCAAAAAGACTAGTTTATAAGTTTAATACGACGTAGAGAAATATTCAATAATTTCGTTTTGATAAAATTAAATTCCGTTTTTATGTTTAATGCTACTTTAGATTTCAAATATCAAAACAAGTGTCTTTAAAATATATCTAAACCATATAATGCGGAGGTACAAAACATAAAAGGTGAAGATTTATCAAAATTAACAACTTGATTAAGTCTAGGTAATTAAACTTTTCCAGAAAGTATTAACACCATAAATTTTGGTTTAACTTCTGCAAGTTTTAATCTTTATACAAAATAGAAGACTAAAAAAATATATAATTAAGAGTACTATTTAAAAACATCATACTTATGAATTTGCAGTGGTAAAGGATCGGATTATACCAAACCAAACAACGAACAAACAAGCAAACAAATACTTTAAAAAAACTAATGGTTTAGCAGCGGTACCTACCAGTGTGAACAAATATATAAAATATGATCGTTGAGTTGCTGTATCATTAACCTTAATCCACTTAAAGTCAAATTATTAAAATGTGTACAAAGGTCAGTTGAGTGATGTCAGTCATAGTTACAAGTATGTTTAATTCATCGAAATTAATTGTGGTTAAAGAGTATGCCATATTTTTTTTAACAAAGATCATGATCTCCTGTAATTTGTTTATTTACATGATATGTTTTAAGTATGACATTGAATTTAAGGACATCATCGACAGAAATGAATTACACTTTTTATAATATTATCCGAAAGACAGATCTAGTATATACAATTACTTCCAATATTATTTTCGTTCTGGTTTAAAATGATCATTTTAAACATTACTTCCTGTTAACGGTTACAATGTTCCAAAAACTGTCAAATTGCAGTTTTTAACATTTTATATGCATTTATATTTTCCCAGATGCAAGTTCAGAAATTAGCCAAAATATTTATTTTTAATTTTAAAAGAACAAATACCAGTTTATGATACTATGGCTTTAACATAGATATTTAATACTTCATAATAATTCCTTATATTATTTATGTGCGAATCTATTGCAATTAAATTGAAAAAGCTTAATATTAAATAAACATTAAATTGATTTAGTTCATTGTACGTCCGATTGGAATGCAGCACATATAACTAAGTAGTGTCTTAATTCTACTGGAGAAGAAGAAAAAAGAAGAGAAAAATGTCAGTCAAAACATACTGCATCCCTTGTGAGATTCCCCTTCAATTTTAATTAAGGTTAATATTTATCGTCTCTATATTAATATTAAAAAACTGAAAATTCAATCTTTGAATGCAAGCACGAAAAATGAAATCATATTTTAAGGTTTCTCTTGTCGCATAACAATCCCAATTGAAGATGGAACACTAAGAAGTAAAACCCTATTAGCAACGAACCACGATTACTATCAAATGAATTAATTTTTTTAACAAACTTTATTTTGCATTTTAATCAACATAAATTGAAATAAAATCTTCCAGATTGTCATGATTACATGTCTTGATATTGAAGCACATTACATACGAGTTTATTATACTGTGGATTTTGGTTAAGATTGGTATAGATCCGGTGTTCAATAAACCATTGGATATTTAATACTTCAGATCACCATAATCCTTATATTTTTAATGTGCGAATCATCGGAATTTGATACGACCGAATAGTTTTCGAACGAGAAAAAACATCGTTCTAAAAGTATATATAAGTGTATAGTCTATAATATAAGAACATAATATAGACTTCAAAATTTTCTTCACTACAGTTTTGTGTGTCTGGCTCAATTGTTATTTAGACGAAAAGGTATAATACTACTAATATATCAACTTACCTCTTGTTAACACAAACTTCATCTGAATGATGATAAAACTTCCTATGATTCTGTTATGTATTCTAGTAAACATATTTTGTCCTTTTGCTCCAAGTTTCTTCTATTCTATTGATAATAAGCGCAGCTTGTTATAAATGCAAATAAATGTTTCCAGCTAATCAATATATTTCAATGAATAAGATATATGCTATTTTGCGATAAATAATCTTGTGTGTTTCAATTTCATGGAATACCAGACTGTCTACGTTTTTCTTCGAGTAAAAATTGAAAAATGAAGATAATGGTTTTTTATGTTGTGTCTTTTCATGTTTTATACTGTTGATTTTCTTTTAATCATGTTGTTTTTGTATTTGATCTTAACATCTTAATTGTTTTCCCCGAGTTATGAGTTTGAACATACTTTTGGTATCCTACGCCTCTTTTAAAAACAAAAAAAAGCAAATCTTAAAGTTTAAAAATAATATTAAAAGTCTATATTAATGTCATCGACTATATTATACAATGGAAACAGTTTAAGAGAAAATAATATTAATATTTTCAATCAATGTCTAGTAATTAATTGTAATTAAACTTTGAATACTTAAAGACTCAGACCATTTACAATGATTTACTGATTGACAAAATGTATCAACTATTTGTCTGCTAATGAAAATTGCAAAAGGATCTTTATAAATGTTTGACTTTTGCATGAACATGCTTTTCTTTTGCTTGCAGAACTTGTTTTCTATCGTCATTCAACATTCTATGGAAGATCGACGACGCTCATCTCCTTTATGTATTTTCGTTCAGCGTTTGACAAACACACACAACAAGCTGTTTCTTTGAAATGCCGACATAGTTCAATTACAACAAATACATTAATAGTTATCACAGGTACCAGGATTATAATTTAATACGCCTGACGCGCGTTTCGTCTACATAAGACTCATCAGTGACGCTCAGATCAAAACAGTTATAAAGCCAAACAAGTACAAAGTTTGCATGAGTACAAAAATAATATTTTTTTTGGTTGATTTGCATTTTTAACATACATCCCTACATTAACAACTTATAACACTTAAAGAATACTTCACGGACCAATATCAAAACAAGTAAATATGATAACCTAAAACAAGAATGTGTCCATAGTACACGGATGCCCCACTCGCACTATCATTTTCTATGTTCAGTGGATCGTGAAATTGGGGTCAAAACTTTAATTTGTAATTAAAATTAAAAAGATCACATCATAGGAAACATGTGTACTAAGTTTCAAGTTGATGTAACTTTAACTTCATCAAAAACTACCTTGACCAAACACTTTAACCTGAACTTCGCACTATCATTTTCTATGTTCAGTGGACCATGAAATTGGGGTCAAAACTATAATTTGGCATAAAAATTAGATAGATCATATCATGGGGAACATGTGTACTAAGTTTCAAGTTGATTGGACTTCAACTTCTTTAAAAACTACCTTGACCAAAAACTTTAACCTGAGGCGAACGGACGGACGGACGAACGGTACGACGGACGAACGGACGCACGAGCGGAGACACAGACCAGAAAACATAATGCCCCTCTACTATCGTAGGTGGGACATAAAAATCTAATACTAACATAGAAATTTCCATGTAAATCTGCTTAAATAAAGATGAAATAAAATATCCGTGATTCATCAAATACAACTAATCCCAGATAAAATTTTACAAAATTATTAATCATAATCAAAAGGAAGACGCCAAATATGTTCAAACAATAAAAACTTAATTACAACAAACAATAAAGGCAATGCAGAAAAAACAGTAGCCAGTTATTTTCTTGATTTGTATTTTTCTTCGTTACCTAACGCGCAGTGTGATATTTTCAAATCCTTGTTTCCTTTTGAACGAGTAAATAAGTGATATTTCGTTTTTCGAATTTTAGCTATTTTATTTAACTATTTAATTGTTTAGAATAATAATAGTAGTAGCTTATAGATTTTGAAACTTCTATTACGGAAAATATTACTATAGGGCAAATCTTTACAGTGAGATATCTCCACTGATTGAAAACAAAAGAGAATTGCAACTTCTTATGATGAAGTAGATATAGTCAATAATAAATCAATACCGGTGACGCAACTGAACAAAAGTTATTTCTAAATAATAATTTTCATTTTAAAGTAAGTATTTGTTAAACTGTGTTATTAGAAATATACATGCAAATAAACGATGTTTTACCTTCAGTATTTATTAGGAACGGCAATGAGTACTCAAATACTCGGGTACTCGGGTACTCGCACGAAAGGTCGAGTACTTGGGTATTCATTTTTCCTCACATTTCATAAGACTTCTCTGTGTTAAAGTAGTACCAGCAACATCCGTTCCTTCCGAGATGATGTTTTCATGTGCAGGACTTTGTATAACAAAACATACGTTCATCTGAATGGTAAACTGACGTCTTTGATCTGAAGTTTTGGGCCAGATTATAATTCTTAGCAAGAACAAAATCAAAGTTCCCTGCGGTGAACCCTATGCAACCGACTAGCGACATTTGTAACGGTGATTGTACACAGATCTGAACACTTTAATGGATTGATAACTCATCTCAGCCATGAAACACATTAGCTTATTAATCAAGCCTTCCTTGTAAACATGATTTATACAGATGAACATTAAATTATTACTCTTTATTTGAAACTTGATTATTGTTTAATTTATTATTTAAAGGGACACTTGCTACCAGATATATGAAAAATCCCGTATGGAATTTACTGACCCCGTATATACCATGTTAGGTCATTAACACACTATGTAACGAATTTATCTTACCGACTATCTTTACTTGTTAAATTTAGGCTTGAGTTGTCTCATTTGCAGACATAACATATCTTCTTATTTTTATATCAAAGTGTTTTTAAAAGTGTTCAATTTTAAAAACATTCTTCCATTTTTCTGCACAAAAAAAAAAAGGAGTTTGGTGAAAAGTTTCAAATGATAGATAAAAACAAACTTTTCTTTGATAAGCGCTGATAGTCCAAATTGATTTCTTTATTAGTAAGCCTTTTTCTTTGCACTGTTTCTGATGTCTGGTGTTACTATTGTGTCAGTTATCGCATACAATATTTAAAAATTGTCGATCTTTTTACTTATGAGTTTATTTAATGTTGACTGGGTTTTTTAATCATAAAATAATAATTTGATTTTAGATATTTATTTCTTAAAGTTTATTCGTAAAACTACAATTTAGGGGGGTATAGTTCTAAAGCAGCATTTCAAAAATAGTTTACAACAAAACAACTGCTATGGTATGATATACTGTTAATGCAGGAATCATTGCAAACATGTAAATAATAAAATTGAGAATGGAAATGGGGAATGTGTCAAAGAGACAACAACCCGACCAAATAAAAAACAACAGCAGAGGGTCACCAACAGGTCTTCAATGTAGCGAGAAATTCCCGCACCGTTTTGCAATTTTGAAATTACCTACAAAAATTCGAGATTAAATATTTTAAAAGTGTTATGCATATATATTTATCAGATATCATTATTGTAATACTTACAGAGTTTCATAGACTGCATTTAAACAAACTTCACAACTTATTGTGATTCAACTGTTATCCGACTGCTATTTAATGTAGAATTGCCTCAACAAACTACTAATTACATACACTCGAGCTCTTTGTATTGGGATTTCATTTTCTATCAAATCCTATCGTGTTGCTAAGGAAACAAAAACACGCCTCAAGTCAAACAGATATTGCTTAGAGAGAAAATGAACCGTCTGAGGTCTTACAAATTAAGTATTCATTTGTATATATGAATACATTATTTGTCATGCAACTATACACACTCAGTCATAATGTCACATTTGGGAATAGACACAATTGGCAAAATAGCAATTCAATACTCATTCAAACATAGAAAAAAAAAATTAAAATCACATGTATACTGAACTCTGAGAAAAATTCAAAAAGGTACGTCCCTAAACAAATGGCAAAATCAAAACATCAAATCAATTGATAACAGCTGTTATACTCCTGACCATGGAAGTAATATTGGAAGGAATAACATCGTCGTCACTTCAAAGGTTTCATCTGCGTTACCGCCCATCTTTCAATAACTCGTTAATTGGTTCAATATCTGGCATGGAAGTTTTTTCTCCGCATGTGATCGATCAAATCACTGACACTTATCGGTCATTTTCGTGTTCACGGAGAACTACGAACAGACAAGTTTTTGTCGAATATACATGCGAAGTAACCCGAATAGTCCATTCGTTACATTCCGTTGATGTACGCTGCCGAAAAGAGTCATTCGTTCAATTTTTATTTTAGTCCAATTTTTCCCTATTTTTGGTTAGTTTGAACTTAATAGTTAAAACCGACAGCTATCACATACGAAATTGGAGAACAAAGTTGTGTCATTTCAATTTTAAAATTTACAGACAATTAAAAAACCATTTCCGTATAAAGTTAAGAAGATGACTGTACAAAAAATACGTTTGGACACCCTTTATTAAATACGAAAAATCTAAATCTCTCGTGTATTTATAGTCAATTAAATTATTAACAATTCTAAAAGGTTCTATCCTTCAATTTAAGTTCTTGATACATAAACTAATTTGTGTAAAAATGAAATTACCGTAAGACAGATAGATGCAAGCCCATTTCGTCGGTTTGTTATATTTTTTGCTGTATAGCTTATTATATTAATACAAGCATTCCACAATAAACACTTTTTAAATATATATTTACGAAAATATTATCCCCGTTTTAGTTGTCCAGTTTCAATAATGCAATCAATGACATTTATGACATATACATAAATTTAGAATACTTGAAAGTAAATATTATTTCATTCAATCTCGATAAACTTTGCACATTTCAACAGTAAAAAAATCTATGCCTACATTTGCCTACATTATTTTGTTAAACATCATGTGAAACCTGATCGATTCATCGGTATTTAACTGTTTAACTCGGGATCCGCTTTTAACCGGAAAATACTTTTAGAACAGTTTAAAACAAACGGTAAAAAGCAAAAATATGCTAAATTAAATACAATTTTCCATGTGAAACTGCTGTAGTTTCAACAATTCTCGTCCGTTTTTCAAGTTTTTTTCACCATTCGATTTCTTTCTAAAGGTAGATATTCTATGTGATACAGCGCTACCTTGTTATTAATAAACTAGGGATTTCCCACAGGTGCGCTATAATTACCGGACTCGATAAAACCACGTGACTGATAAGAAATTCCAGATGCCTTTTACAACCGCGGTAACGCAGATAGTAACCATAGGCGTCTTACCGCTGAGACTATAATTGGATGAAATCGTATGACTTTAGTACAGAGCTCAGCATGCTATAAATACATGCTAATTAGTCGTTGTTATTCCTTCTAAATATTACTTCCATCAGGGGCGGATTTAGGCGGGGGCGTGGCGGGCGTGCGCCCCCCCCTAAAATTTGCAAAGCATGGGTTGTCCGCACGTAATAAGTATCCGAAGAGACGATTAAAGCTAGCCTAATGTCGTCGCATTTAATCTGTTTTAACATTCAAACAAGTACAAAATGTATTACTATATAAAACAGTAATTTAACAGAATTATTTAACGTGATTACTAATCATCTAACCTATTGTTTATTCAAGTTCTATAAAAATGTTACACTTCAAAGGGAAGGTGTCAAACGCGGTACTGCGTTTGATGACAAATATATCATAGGCTTTCAGCAGTTAGAATAAAACAATTCTGACATTGTAGTTGCAGTTTTAATAAACAATTTCTTTGATAATCGAAGTTCAAAAACATCCCTACATCACTTTCCCACGAAGAAGGTGGAAGTGCCCTACCCGCTATTTGGGTTATTTCATCATGGCACGACCAAGAAAGCAGTCGAAGTTAGATTCTTTCTTAAGGAAAGATAAAGATTATGGTTCATGCGAGAGGTTAGTTTGATAATTTGACTCATTATTTAATAATATCTGTGACAATATATGATTCTCACTTGCAACATATAAATTATTGCCAAAGCATGCTAAACGGTCAAGGACCAAACCCGTAGGTACTGCAGTATTACATGGGATCCCAAAAAAAATAAGCACCATTTATTAAGGGTCTCATTTTGATGTTAGTGGTTAGCGGGCCGGCCAATTTTTTTTTACAGTATGTAAAAAGTCTAGCACGACCTCCGAAAATAGAACAAAAATAAAAACACGTATTATGAATTGACAAAAAAATTGTACCAGTAATAATTTTCGTTTTCAAAATCTTATATTGGTCAGATAAGCTATTGTCATTTGCTTCGTCTCACTTTGCGTCTGTCGGTCCGCCTGTCTATCTGTCAACTCTTCACATTTCCTTCGTCTTAACCAAGTTTGGCAGGGCTAGTTGTTATAGAGAGTTAAAGTAATTTAAAAGTTAACCGATTTAATTCCACATTATTGAAACCATGTACAGTTATCTTAGACACATCGACTTTGTACAAAACAAGAGATAATTATTTTTGTAGAAACCCTGTATCTCTTTAGGTCGCAACTACCGGCCGTGTAAGGGCTGTAAACGTTTAAAACTTCGATTTGTTGTATTGCCAATGAGACAGTTCTCCACAAAAGACCAAATGGCACAGAAATTAAAAACTATAGTATAGGTCACCATACGGCCTTCAACAATGAGAAAAGTCATATCTTGCAAGGTTTAGTGTATATTTTACCTAATATTACTATATAGATGAGTTCACAACAAGTGTTGATGTCATGATTGTAGATTGGTTTGCAAAGGATCACAACATCAAGGTATGCTAGTAGATGGTGGAAGACAATGCGTTTGTGTCTCCCTGTGTTTCATGTCATCTGTCACCATCGAACCATCTACTCCGTCTGACGTTGATCATATCCTTCAACTTGGTACAGATCTTTACCACTCAATATCCACACATGGGGGTTATATGCTTATAAATGAAATACCTAGTACCGTTAATCTTGCGGGAAGAAGTTTACAATTTCGTGTTATAGAGTCTAGAGGCGGATCAACAGCTCATGCAGTAGACGACTTGGACGCCTTGTGTTTTAGTATCAAAGGAGCCCTTAAGCGGTGCTATGAGGAATTAGATATGTGTTTTATGACAGTTGGGAACTATCCAAGTTATACAATTGGTACAAAAAAGACAGCTGATCAGATGTACTTGGTAATGGACTCGCATAGCAGAGATGAATCTGGAAAATCGGTCCCAGATGGGAAAGCAGTTGTACTAAGATTTCGTTCCTTAGATCAGCTTGTTACTTATATCAGAGAAATGTGTGAATCGCTGTCTTCGTCAGATATGCCGTTCGAGGCAACTTCTATAGCATGTTATCCACTAGATACTGTTCACTCACCGATTGCACCATGTGAAGACGTTCAAGATCCTTCAGTTGAAGCTAGAGTAGATTCACAGGTGAATGAAAATGCAACAACAAGCAGTGCACAAAGTACACCTGTGACTCAATCTCAGCAAAATGCAAGTGATAATAGTGACCATGAAGAGAACGACGACGTTCCCATTGATGATATAAATACACAATCTCAACTGAGTAGTACTGCTTCTATTTTATGTGATATATATAACTATGATCATGATGCTCCAGATGACATGAAATACCTTTTATACTTCCAGAGAGAACCACATATTTCCTTCAAGTTCCCGTCCAAAACTTACACGGATAAAAGAAGGAAATCTGGAAATTTCAAAAGATCATGTGTGCGGGAATGGTTCTCCGTTTTTAATTTTATATCATATTCTGTTTCTCAAGATGGTCTATATTGTTTGCCCTGTCGTTTGTTTCCGAATTCATCGCATCGACGACCCATCAAATTAATACGAGAACCCTACAGCGATTGGAAACACGCAAAAGAAGACATGAAAATGCACGCTACAACTGACTATCATCAGTCATCGATGGCAAAACTTGAGGCTTTTCGATCTACACATCTTGACCCTTCATCAAGAATTGATGCAACACTTACTTCTGGAAATCAAGAAATTATTCAGCGAAACCGTCAGATACTCATGTCCATAATCAAGTCATTGGTATTCTGTGGACGACAAGGTATTGCCTTGCGTGGCCACAGGGATGACGATACTGATAAGGGAAGCAGTACTAACAAAGGAAATTTCAAAGAATTGCTTAATTTCAGAGTGGAAGCTGGTGATTCCATTCTAGAAAACCATCTTAACTCTTGTAAGAAAAACGCTACCTACACTTCCAAAACGTCACAAAACGACTTACTATTGTGTTTAAAGAATTACATACAGAACAAAATTGTCAGCGAAGTTAGAGCACAAGGTATTGGCCCGTATTACGGAATACAATGTGACGAAGTAACAGACTCTAGTATTTGGGAACAACTGGGTCTTGTCATCCGTTATACTGTCCATGGGCAACCAAAGGAGCGTTTATTAGAGTTCATAGAATGCGAAACTATTACTGGAGTGGAGATTGCAAGCAAACTGATAGAGTCTCTTAGTAATGCTGGGTTAGATACTCAACTTTGCAGGTCCCAAACCATGGACGGAGCAGGTAACATGTCGGGAAAATATAACGGTTGTGCTGCCAAGTTCCGCGAACACTCCCCAAAGGCCGTTTACCACTACTGTAGTTCACATGATTTGAACTTAGTACTATGCAAAAGTAGCAAAGTAAAAGAAATCCATATTATGCTGGATGCGTTAAAACAGTTGGGGATATTTTTTCGATACTCTCCTAAAAGATGTCGACGTCTAGAAAAGTGTATTACTGATGTAAACAACACCAGGGAGGAAGATTCAAAAATCAAAAGTGCCAAGTTTAAAATTTTTTGTGAAACAAGATGGGTAGAGAAGTTTACTACAATACAAGTTTTTAACGCAATGTATCAACCCATTATTGACTGTCTTTCAGCAATCGGTACAGAAAGAGGATGGGATACCAAAGCCGTTACAGAGTCACAGGGACTTCTAAAGCGTATTACAGATGCAACCTTTATTGTATGTTTCCAAACTGCCATGTACTATTACGGTTATTTGAATGGTTTGAGTAGGAAATTGTAAGGCACTGCATTAGACTTACTTCAAGGTTACTCAATGGTAGATAACATTAAGAGTGTGTTGATATCGGCAAGAGGAAATGATTCAGAGTATGATAATGTTTATCAAAAAGCTGAACAGATGGCTGAGGTAGCAGACACCGAACTTGTTATACCTCGTCGCTGTGGTAGACAAACTCAGCGAAGTAACATCCCGGGAGATACTCCACAAGTTTACTTTAAAAGGGCCATTTATTTACCATATATTGATGCTTTGATCCAAGAGTACAGTAGTCGTTTTAATAGAAGGCAGTTAAAGCGATGGCTTTGATACCGGCTCATTTAGAACAAACCAACAGAGACGCTTTAGACGATCTTTTGGAGGTTTACAAAGATGATTTGCCGATGGCTTCAAGCTTTCAACAAGAGTATAATTTATGGCAAAGGCAATGGTCTTCACAGACGGATAAACCCAATAACATCAAAGATACTCTTGTTGACAGCAGAGTATGCCCATTGTTGTTCCCGAACATTACAAAGGTCTTGAATTTGCTATTGCTTACGTCCGTTACAGCTAGTTCAGTAGAGAGAGCAAACTCTTCACTTCGATTCGTAAAGAATTCCTTCAGAAGTTCTATGAGTGAGGATCGGTTTAATGCCTTAGTTCTGCTGTTTGTCCACAAGGATATTGACATTGACATCCAAGCTGTTCTGGACATGTTTGCTAGGAAATATCCTAGACGAATGTTACTATTAAATCCATTGGCTTAATAAAACTTGAATCATTCAATAGATATATATATATACGCATTATGAATCCCTTAGACCTTACAGAAATTAGTTAGGGTTGTTAGTAGCTTGTTGATTTTACAATTTTTAAGGATACCTTGTCATCATACCCCAAAGGTTCTTTGCAGAAACAGAGACATATTGCTTTACCTCTTTCCCAGCAACCATTGACATAATTCGTTTCTTTTTTTAATATGGAGAATCAGTTTGTGTACTCAGAATTGTTTCTTTTCTACTTTTGTTCAGTTCCGTTTTCTGGTAAATATATAGAGGTAGTCAATGAACAGAAACTAAAAGATTTTTTGGTTAATTATGGTTAATGTAGATTATCATTTAAATTATGCGGTTTTAGATTAAAAGTTTAATTTCTCGCTCATTTCACCACAAATGTTTCTCGCCACACTTCGCTTGGCATGATATCTATCTACATTGTACCCACTTTAGAAGAATATTTCATCAACTTTGATTATTTTAACCTCAAAAAATTTTTCGCCTCGCTCCGCTCGGCGAAATTTTTTCTGCGCCCCCCTAACTTCAAATCCTGTATCCGCCCCTGTCCATGGTCAGGACATGGAAGTAATATTTAGAAGGAATAACAACGACTAATTAGCATGTATTTATAGCATGCTGAGCTCTGTACTAAAGTCATACGATTTCATCCAATTATAGTCTCAGCGGTAAGACGCCTTTGGTTACTATCTGCGTTACCGCGGTTGTAAAAGGCATCTGGAATTTCTTATCAGTCACGTGGTTTTATCGAGTCCGGTAATTATAGCGCACCTGTGGGAAATCCCTAGTTTATTAATAACAAGGTAGAGCTGTATCACATAGAATATCTACCTTTAGAAAGAAATCGAATGGTGAAAAAAACTTGAAAAACGGACGAGAATTGTTGAAACTACAGCAGTTTCACATGGAAAATTGTATTTAATTTAGCATATTTTTGCTTTTTACCGTTTGTTTTAAACTGTTCTAAAAGTATTTTCCGGTTAAAAGCGGATCCCGAGTTAAACAGTTAAATACCGATGAATCGATCAGGTTTCACATGATGTTTAACAAAATAATGTAGGCAAATGTAGGCATAGATTTTTTTACTGTTGAAATGTGCAAAGTTTATCGAGATTGAATGAAATAATATTTACTTTCAAGTATTCTAAATTTATGTATATGTCATAAATGTCATTGATTGCATTATTGAAACTGGACAACTAAAACGGGGATAATATTTTCGTAAATATATATTTAAAAAGTGTTTATTGTGGAATGCTTGTATTAATATAATAAGCTATACAGCAAAAAATATAACAAACCGACGAAATGGGCTTGCATCTATCTGTCTTACGGTAATTTCATTTTTACACAAATTAGTTTATGTATCAAGAACTTAAATTGAAGGATAGAACCTTTTAGAATTGTTAATAATTTAATTGACTATAAATACACGAGAGATTTAGATTTTTCGTATTTAATAAAGGGTGTCCAAATGTATTTTTTGTACAGTCATCTTCTTAACTTTATACGGAAATGGTTTTTTAATTGTCTGTAAATTTTAAAATTGAAATGACACAACTTTGTTCTCCAATTTCGTATGTGATAGCTGTCGGTTTTAACTATTAAGTTCAAACTAACCAAAAATAGGGAAAAATTGGACTAAAATAAAAATTGAACGAATGACTCTTTTCGGCAGCGTACATCAACGGAATGTAACGAATGGACTATTCGGGTTACTTCGCATGTATATTCGACAAAAACTTGTCTGTTCGTAGTTCTCCGTGAACACGAAAATGACCGATAAGTGTCAGTGATTTGATCGATCACATGCGGAGAAAAAACTGCCATGCCAGATATTGAACCAATTAACGAGTTATTGAAAGATGGGCGGTAACGCAGATGAAACCTTTGAAGTGACGACGATGTTATTCCTTCCAATATTACTTCCATGTCCTGACTAAGTACGTAAACTGTGATAGGTGATAGAGAAATGTGTAAGAGTATACGATAATTGGCAAGAGAAGAAGGTTGAAAAAAAGAGAAAGAGATTGGTGCGCCGTCATTGAGACATGCATAAAATGGTAGAGCCTTGGTTGGGTGAAAACTTTGAAATGATAGATAGAAGAAATCTTTTGTTTTCTTTTTTATTGTCTGATAAAATATATAATAAAACCTTCCTTTTTATATTGTATTTCAAATTTTATCTTAAATTATTTTTATAAAAAAAAGAGTTTCTCGAAGAAATATCTATGAGAATTTAGGCATTTTTTTCACAGCTAGTAGCTAGAAAAATAGCAATTATCTTATTCTCTTAATTATATTTTGAAAAAAAGCATAGCACAATCTTCATTTTAGTAAAGGAAAAGAAATTCTATCTGATGAAATATATACCAAAAAGTAAAATTACAAATAAAGAGAACTCCGAGGAAAACTCAAAACGAAAAGTCCCTTATCAAATGGCAAAATCACAAGCTCAAACACATCAAACGAATGGACAACACCTGTCATATTCTTGACTTGGTTCAAACATTTTCCTATGTAGAAATTGTGGATTAAACCTGGTTTTAAAGCTAGCTAAACCTATAACTTGTATGACAGTCGCATCAAATTCTATCATATTGACAATGATGTGTGAACAAAACAAACATACCCGGGGTATAACAGCAAAACAAACCCCACCAAAACTGGGGATGATCTCAGGTGCTCCGGAAGAGTTAGCAGATCCTGCTCTATATGAAGCACCCATAGTCTTGCTCATGTTAATGTGAATTCATTTATGTTCGAGGGTACCAACTTTCGTAGATTAAGGAACACTTACATGTTTGTGGATATTTCATTTCGTGGTGTTGCTGAAATCTGCATACAAGCCTAAAGAAAATTTGCTATTCGTTGAATATTTAATTTCGTGTTTCACCTGTACAGACGAAATCCCCCCAAAATGGTATTCAACGAATAAAAATGAATCCACAGTATTAAAATACCGGTAAATAGTCTAATTCGGTAAGTCACATTCGTGAAAAAGGAACGGGATTGTAATTACGACATAAGGAACATATCCGATATCTTATGTGAAACTGATTTTCCATTTGGTCAACCAACCTCGTGATAGCGTCCGTAATGTTTACAAAGTGATAATTTCAATTTCACCATTTGAAAAAAATGAAAAGGTCACAATTTTAATTGGGAAACTGAAGACATCTCCAATGATCGATCATAAAAGATTTAAGACAATGAAAATATGTCGCTAGTTAGTTGAGAAAAAAGTAAAATCACAAAAATACTGAAATCCGAGAAAATTTAAAACGTAAAGTCCCTAATCAAATTGAAAAATCAAATGACAAAACACACCAAACGAATGGACAATAACTGTCATATTCCTGACTTGGTATAGGCATTTTCAAATGTAGAAAATGGTGGATTGAACCTGGTTTTATAGTTTTTGAGAGACATAAACACTGTTTTGGTTACTCGAGTTGACTGAATATAATTTTTACATTCATTTATACGCACTTGTAAAGACTTAAAACGAAAGGTAAATAAAAAAAGTAGGTACAAATTCTTAACATTAATACATAGAAATGGGAAGTAAAACAACAGAAAATTGAAATCATCTCTTTTGTTAATTCAAAACCAACCATATAAAAATAAGAAGATATGGCACGATTGCTATTGAAACAACTCTTCAAAAGGAACCAAATGACATAGAAGTTAACAACTAAAGGTTAACGAACGGCTTCAACAATGAACACAATCCGTACTGCATATTTCGTCAAAACGGCCCCGAAATGATGAATGTTAAACGATCCAAAAGACGAAATTAACTAACGAGCCTGTTTTTTACAACAACAAAAAGCGACAACAACTGAATTACAGACCCTTGACTATGGACAGGCACAAGTTTGGCTGGAATTGAACAGAGACTATTGACGATCTTGAATAACCAACAGATTATTATTTGATTAAACACGCTAGTGTAGTATATAACAGCAACAAAATGACCCACAAAGCATCAGTAATTTAGTTTCACGTAAAGAATTTCTTTTTGAGATTCACCAATAAAAATTTTATCTGCGACTTCTAAAATTGCGATATCTCGGTAGCCGATATAAACATTTTCATAAATGGTTTAGAAAGTGAACAGTTCTACAAATCAAGTGATAAAACTAATTAGAAATCCTTTTTGTTAAGTGTTTAATTGAAATACACGTGCGTGAATTGTTATAAGGAAGTTGTTCTGAAAGTTTCATAGTACAGAAGGAGACCACTTGTCTCCTTAAGACCTGTTTTGGTAGAGACGCGTAAAGAAACTAGTGTTGTTTTATTAAATGAAATAATGCGACGTATGTTGAGGTTTAAGTGGGTATTGTTTGTACGCTGTTAACGTGCTTACAATCATATTTCATTTCATAATCATCAGTATTATATCAACGTTTGTGAAAAGAGGATAAAATAAGAAATGATGAATTTTAATCATTCTATATAACAATAATATAATCCTGGTTACAATTGTCTTTAATTATAAAGAATCACAAACTTTCACAAATATAAGATTGAGACTCAACCATTATATTGAATTAGATATCAAATTCTAACTCGTTATGAAAAGATATATCATGTTCTATAGAGGTTTTTCAAAGCACTGAGAAATTTGACCACAAGACAAATATGTTTTGTATTTTGAATTGTAATGTTTAACCTTATATCAGAAATATATCAATTCTTATTTTATTTAGAAAATATATTTTTTAGAACGAATAAAAACATTTAAGAAATGAATTGTTCTTCTTATTAGGGTAGAACAATCATGTCTGCTTTTTATCATCGTCACCGCTTTTCAGCTAAAGGAAAAGTGTGTTGTAATTAGCTAGATACTTTAAACGGTTCTTTGAGCTCGAATTGTTTTTGCATGTCTAATTTAAAATGCAACATGTTTTGAGACAAAATAAAGTTATTGCCAAAAGAAAGCAACATTAGAAATACAAGAATATACATATGGTTTCTTCATAAAGGAAAATACCTTTTATTCGTAGCTTTAAAGTTAAAGCCGAAACAGTTGTCCATAAAGGAGCATATGGACCCACAAGCAAATATTGATGCTTCCATTGATTGTAGGACTATCATGTCTGCTTTGTTATCATCGTCACTGCAACCACTGAAAAGACCGGTGAACAAATCTGTAACATAACCATTTTAACATTTATTGCATAGTAAATTGCAGTCATTTCTTCACAAATAATTATCAAAGGTACCAGGATTATAATTTAGTACGCCAGACGCGCATTTCGTCGACTCATCAGTGACGCTCATATCAAAATATTTATACAGTCAAACAAGTACAAAGTTGAAGAGCATTGAGGATCCAATATTCCAAAAAGTCATGGTTTGCTTAATTTGATCTTAGATTTTTTACTTCCTTAAACCAAAATTAGTCTATCGAGATTATTGATTGATAATATTACCTTCACAAGAAAATATCTGTCAAAACCACTATTGTTGAATTAATTTGAAAAATTATAGAAGTATGGGAGAATAAGTAAGTTTAAAAAGCTTTTCACAAAACTATTACAGTTTTAAAACATAATATCTTCGAAAGGACTGCATGAGAAAAACTGTTATCGATAAAAGATGGTATAGAGGAGCAATTGCATTATCCTATTTCCAATATTAGCACTAAACACACCGTTAGAAAAATTTTCGCACTTGTGTGTTGTTAAATGAAAAAGAGGCGTAATATACCATGGGGTCATTCAAAACTCGACATTCAGTGAAATCACAATCGAGGAAAAGTAAACGGGGTTGGAATTACTAAAATTAGATATTAACCGATGTCATATCAAGCAAATATATTCCATAAGGATAAATCCTCTGATAATGGCGTCATATTTCTAAAACTTTCGAAAATAGAAGCATTAGTTTTGGGTTTTTTTTCGCTGCGGGGTGTATATTTTTGTTAACATATTCCATATTATTATGCACTGCAAAACTATTTTCAACGAGAGTAAAACCACGAATGTTGTTTTACTTCTCAATTTATTGCGTGCATTGGTTAATGCCCGCGTCACACTGTCCCGATTTTTATATACGATGGACACCCAAATGCGAAAATTGTAAGTTCGTACGAAGTTGGTCCCGATCTCGTTAAAATACCAAAAAGTGACCGAAGCAAGTACGATGAATAACGAAGTCTATACAATGGTGCCGAAATTATATACGATAGCAAAAGATGGACATACTAAGGTTAACCGAAGACGAATATTTAAGCTTCATATCTCAGCCGAAGCCTTCACGATGGATCACGAAGGCTGCACGATTGATTACGAAGGCTACACGATGGATTACGGTGATGGCGCGATGGCCATACGATGTATCTTTTTGTCTAATTCTTATAAAACTTAGTTTATTATCCCCTCGCCTACTACATGTGAGTTGCGTGTAGATAAAATTGTTATGGACACTCTAGAACCAAAATGCTCAAAACTTGGTATGGTGTTACTCGTTAAGAATATCTTAAGCGCTATTGACTTTAAAGTTCACCCTTGTGGACACTCTAAAACCAATATGCTTCAAAAGGTTTTAACCACATGTTGTGCCAGGATTATTTGCATTATTCTTTTAATAGTAACCTTCATACATTCGTATTTCCCGGCGTATATTTTCCGCGAAACTAGGTCATACATGTTTTCACTTTTTGTACACTTGCTTGTTATGCGCAATGATTTTCTATAGTTACAACATAATTACCTTATTCAGAAGTTATTCATGCATCCTATTTAATCCATATTTATTCTTTTATAATGTTAGAATTATCCCAAATCGAACTTGTCAACTTTATAGCCATTTTGGTTACTTTCATTTTGTGTACACACGTACTACTTTTAGGTGTATTGATTAACTTGATCTTTTAAACGTTTAGAGAAAAGTATAGTCAGTTTCAAATTACCTCGCAGACAGATCAGCTGTTTTTAGTAAGTGACCTAGATTTTACTATTCATTGTAGCACACACTGCAATTCTATTTAGATATATTGTAATTGATTCATAATTATTATTTATGATATTAGCTTTTAATAAAGCTGCTTTTATTTAATTCCAACAAATCTTATTCTTGATTATTCAAAGTTTGGACTTCAAAACAGTTTTATTCCTTCGACTTTAAAATTGATATTTATATAATATCTGCCAACCATTTACAATAACGGTTGGCGTTTCAATTGGTGGCAGCGGTAAAAAGAACATTTAAAAAAAAAAAAAAGAAAAAGAGAGGAAAAAGTAATATAATAAAAAACCCAACAACATACAAATCAGCATATATTGAAACTCAAACTGTGGTTTACATATGATATTATTGAACACCAAGAGTTATTGAAATTCAAGGTGTATGTTCCATAAATAAATTATTGAACACCAAGAGTTCTTGAAATTCAAGGTGTATGTTCCATAAATAAATTATTGAACACCAAGAGTTATTGAAATTCAAGGTGTATGTTCCATAAATAAATTATTGAACACCAAGAGTTATTGAAATTCAAGGTGTATGTTCCATAAATAAATTATTGAACACCAAGAGTTATTGAAATTCAAGGTGTATTTTTCCATAAATAAATCATTGAACACCAAGAGTTATTGAAATTCAAGGTGTATTTTTCCATATAAATTATTGAGCACCAAGAGTTATTGAAATTCAAGGTGTATTTTCCATAAATAAATTATTGAACACCAAGAGTTATTGAAATTCAAGGTGTATTTTCCATAAATAACTTATTGAACACCAAGAGTTATTGAAACTCAAAGTGTATTTTTCCATATAAATTATTGAGCACCAAGAGTTATTGAAATTCAAGGTGTATTTTTTCCATATAAATTATTGAGCACCAAGAGTTATTGAAATTCAAGGTGTATTTTCCATAAATAAATTATTGAACACCAAGAGTTATTGAAATTCAAGGTGTATTTTCCATAAATAAATTATTGAGCATCAAGAGTTATTGAAACTCAAGGTGTATTTTTCCATAAATAAATTATTGAACACCAAGAGTTATTGAAATTCAAGGTGTATTTAGCATAAATAAAATATTGAACACTAAGAGTTATTGAAACTCAAAGTGTATTTTCCATATTAAATTATTTAGCACTAAGAGTTATTGAAACTCAAGGTGTATTTTTCCTGAAAATATTTTAATAATATAAGGGTAACTGAAATTAAGTATTAATTCAGTCTGGTATATTAAATATGAATTTAAGACACAGACAACTACCACCTCCTATGTTTTTAAATAATGGAGGGTCCCCAAGAGGTCCCTTATGTAGTGTTAATTCCAATTTTTCGGGTTTAACAAGAGAAAATGAGACACAAATTGTTTGGAATAGTGCACCAGGGGCTAGTGGTATTATTTCTGATACTTACCGTTCAATTACAAGTGTTAATAATTTAAATAGTTCAATGGCTGGTCCCAGCATTTCAAACTTTAATACTATAAGTTCACCTAGTACTAGGTTAAACAGTCAGTCATATCCTGCTTGGGGGTTACATACAAATATTAGTACTAATAGTATAAATGTAAGTTCTTATTCAAATCCAATGAATAGTACTACTAATTTGACCCAACCAATGACAGCAAATCAGACAAATACCATGACAAACCTATCACGGCCCAGAACATCTTCTTTGAGTGACAGCAATCTGAACAGATCAACATATGTGAATCATCAACCAGATGAGGTGATGGAACTTAGACGTAGGATACAAGAACTTGAAAGAGAGAAAGAATTTAATACAAGGCAAACAATGACTACTGAGTACCAACCTTCAGCACATAGTATGCAGTCACAATATAGAAATTATGGTAACCATGGTAACGGTGAACAACAACCATATAGATGGAATCAACAAAATTCCACATACTACCCTGACACAAGATTTAGTGAGACGGCCTATCCAATGCGAAATCGAACAGAATCATTTGCAAGTCAAGATTCCTATAAGTCAAGACTTCCATTTTTTAATGGTAAAGGAGACTGGAAAACTTTTATGGTACAGTTCCAGATAATTGCAGAACGTAATAACTGGAGTCCACGACAGCAAACAGAAGAAATCCTTCTAGTCCTTAAAGATGAGGCCCTTACTTTTGCCACAGAGTTAGCTCCAGAAGTTCGCACTTCCTTTATGCTGTTTAACTCAGAAATGGAAAGACGTTTTGGAAACAACAATTTTCCAGAGACCTACAGACGTGAATTACAGACCATCAAGAAACAATATAAAGAAAGCATCCATGAATATGCTGCTAGGATAGAAGGCATGGTTAGAAAGGCTTACCCTGGAATGGACAAACAGCTGTTCAATAATATCAGTATTGAATATATGTTGTCTGGATTACCTGATCAGAGTCTGGCATATGATGTGCTGACCAAGCGACCAAAAACCATGGAAGAAACGATAAACCTGGTGACTTGGCATCTAACATGTAAGAATGGTATGAAAGGCAAAACTCAGATCCGTCAAGTGGAGACAATGGAAGAAGAAGAAGACTATGACTATGAAGATCTCAACTGCAGAAAAGCAGGTCCCCAGAGATTCGTAACTGAGGAAAGATTGAATCAGTTTGGTAGGGACATGAAAGAGTCTATGACCAGAGATATAATAAAGGCAGTTGGAGAAATAGTGGAGGAAAAGCTGATGAATCTAACCACAGAGAAGAGAGCAGTTAGTGAAAAACAACAGAAACCCAACTCCAAATGCTATTCATGCAATCAAGCAGGGCATTACAGCAGGGACTGCCCAACTAAGAAAAATGGTAAACAACAGTATAAGAATAGCACGTGCACTGAAGAGAATTCTTTAAACAAGTAGAGGCTGGGACTGTCGGTCAAGTGTCAGCCTTAGAGATGAAAAATGAAGATGCTGAGTCAGCAGTTTCCTTAGAGATGGGAAATGAAGATGCTGAGTCAGCAGATTTTGATATTGATATACTTTTCAAAGAATCCAAGATGCAGAAGGGAAATAAAGAACAAGAAAAGGATTTAAGTCCTTTGTCACCTGTGAGAGAAACAAAGATTGTAGAGGTAATGTCTGAGTTGACGTCAGAACAAAGTACCTCGACAGCTGTAATGACTCCTATGATGAAAACGGAGAAGATGGACAGTAGACGGCAATCTAGTTGTGTTATCCAGATAGACAGAGTGAGGTCAGCAACAATTAAAGTTCCCATAAGTATTAATGGGCAGGTGACCAAAGCTGTTTTGGATACAGGAGCAGAAGTGACGGTTCTTAATAGCAGTCTGTATTTTGGGATTCCTGAGGAAAAGAGACCAATATTAAAGAAAGCGACCAGAAATTTAGTAGTAGCTGAGGCAGGGAAAAGTATGGAGACCCATGGAATAGCTATGATGAATGTTAAACTTGGGAACCATGAATTTTCTTGGGATATGTATATTGCCCCTATTGGTGATAGTATTCTTCTTGGATGTGATATTGTAGATGAACTTGACATTACAATAAACTCTAAGAAGGGAATACATGTGGACGGCAAGTGGATAGAGTGTTACACTGAGAGGAAGGTGGATGACAAGATAGCAAGAGTGGTTTTAACTGAAAATGTAACCGTTCCAGCCAATTATGAGAAGATATTATTTGGTGGGAGTTATAATACTGATGCTATAGATACCAGATATACCATGCTAAAATCAGTGGTTGAAGATAATCGGAAAATTATGGTTACACAAATCCTTGTTGACCCTTTTGAGAAAGTCATTCCTTTTAGACTGGTGAATATGGAGGACCACCCTGTACAGTTAAATTTGAAGATGAATATAAACCTTACAGATGAACCAGTACGTATTCCTGATGAATGGAATAGTACCATTCGGAACTGTAAAGCAGAAAATTCCTGGGAGATGAATGATAAATGCAGAAATGAGGCCGAAATTCCTGCATTACCAGATCATCTAAAGGATTTATTGAAACTAGACAGGGTACAACAGAGGTATAGTGTCACAAAACGAGAAATACTTGCAGTTGTCACATTTATGCAGCAATTTCGAGACTATTTGATTAGAAGAAAGTTTTTGCTAAGAACAGACCATGGATCATTACGATGGATATTTGCATTTAAAGACCCTCAGGGACAGTTAGCACGATGGATTGAAAGTCTTAGTCAATACAATTTTGACATTCAACATTGTCCAGGAACAAAACATTCTAATGCTGATGCAATGTCTAGAAATTCTAATGAAAATGATCTTTGTATACATTTGAAAGAGGGAAATCTTGATTCCAGTTGCGCTGAATGCATTGAATGGAAACAAGAATGGTTAGAATTTAGAAAAAAGGTTGATAATGTAAAGAATTTAACTGATAAACCTATGATAAGGAATGTAACACAGTCAAGTGATGGTAATTGTTCCAGTTGGTTAACTAAATACACAGAAAAAGAGATGAGTACATTCCAGAAAGAAGACCCAGATTACAGTTTTTTACATAAATGGATGAATGCAGGAGAAACACCAACACCAGATAGAGATAAATGTGCCAGTTTCAGCCCAGCAGTAAGACATTATTGGCTGAATTGGAGTAATCTTGTCCGTATTGGTGGAGTAATATACCAAAAATGGAGAGAAGTTAAAAGTGAACTAGATCATTTACAACTTCTGGTATCAGCTGTTATAAAGAAAGTGTTTTGGGCGCGAACGGACCTGATACCAATATTAATCAGCTGTCGCGATACTGCATATTCTGGTCATTTTGGTATTAAGAAGATCCGAAGTTCCGTTTGTGTTGTGAATTCAAGAAAATAGAAAAGAACTTTGTATTCATATTGAACTTTAATTTTATGAGATTTATATATATAATATTTATTGTTTTACTGTTTATATACATTGTATGTATGCTTCTTATGTTGAAATTTGATTATTCATTCATTTTATATCAATTCTGGGGACAGAATTCTTTTTTCTTTAAGAGGAGCAGTGTTGTGCCAGGATTATTTGCATTATTCTTTTAATAGTAACCTTCATACATTCGTATTTCCCGGCGTATATTTTCCGCGAAACTAGGTCATACATGTTTTCACTTTTTGTACACTTGCTTGTTATGCGCAATGATTTTCTATAGTTACAACATAATTACCTTATTCAGAAGTTATTCATGCATCCTATTTAATCCATATTTATTCTTTTATAATGTTAGAATTATCCCAAATCGAACTTGTCAACTTTATAGCCATTTTGGTTACTTTCATTTTGTGTACACACGTACTATTTTTAGGTGTATTGATTAACTTGATCTTTTAAACGTTTAGAGAAAAGTATAGTCAGTTTCAAATTACCTCGCAGACAGATCAGCTGTTTTTAGTAAGTGACCTAGATTTTACTATTCATTGTAGCACACACTGCAATTCTATTTAGATATATTGTAATTGATTCATAATTATTATTTATGATATTAGCTTTTAATAAAGCTGCTTTTATTTAATTCCAACAAATCTTATTCTTGATTATTCAAAGTTTGGACTTCAAAACAGTTTTATTCCTTCGACTTTAAAATTGATATTTATATAATATCTGCCAACCATTTACAATAACGGTTGGCGTTTCACCACATTTGGTATATTGTTCCTCCTTGTTAAATGATCTGACATTTTTTACGTTCAAGGCCAAAGGTCAAGGTCTTGCAGATGGACTTGTTTTTTTCTCCTTGAAATAGCATAATACACAGGAAATTGGTTGCTCATTTTTTTACCTGCTGGTTCTAAAGACAATATTAAAGGTATTTCCAGTTACTGAATGTTTTGGTTGATTTATAAAAAAAATAGTTTATGTATCAAATATGCATATTCAATTTACCATTTTCTGCATGTGTCATATACAAATATAGTGTCTATATTTGTCCCCAATATGTTACATACGAGGGGATGACACGCTCGTCATTGCCTTGTTTGAACTGTAAAATGTGTGCACTAGTCTGAATAATCAACCATAATAATGCCGATGTTTACTGATCTCATAATAATATAGACAAAAGGAAGGATGTGGAGAAAGCAACAAATACGGCAAAATATGACATATAGAAAACAAAATGGTTATGGAGTAAACATTCGTGTGACAACAACTTAGACGATACATAAAAAATCAGAATAATGAAGAAAAAGTTGGTTTCCCTATATACGTGTACCTGCAGTGTTGGTGTACGAGGCGCGTTTATGATTTCCATTATGTTACTAGATATGGAAAATTGACAAAAAATAATATTTTACTTGTAAAAGTAAATCCTGAGCCTGTAATAGCTGCTCTTCTTGTTCCATTTGAATTAATAGAAACAACGCTGTCGCCTTTCTTGTTCTCATAGAATCATATGATATGAGCTCCATGTTTTGTGAACGTGCGTTTACTTTTCTACATTGACTATAGGTATAGGGGGAGGGTTGAAATCTCACAAACATGTTTAACCCCGCCGCATTTTTGCGCCTGTCCCAAGTCAGGAGCCTCTGGCCTTTGTTAGTCTTGTATTATTTTAATTTTAGTTTCTTGTGTACAATTTGGAAATTAGTATGGCGTTCATTATTACTGAACTAGTATATATTTGTTTAGGGGCCAGTTGAAGGACGCCTCCGGGTGCGGAAATTTCTCGCTACATTGAAGACCTGTTTGTAACCTTCTGCTGTTGTTTTTTTTTTTCTATGGTCGGGTTGTTGTCTCTTTGGCACATTCCCCATTTCCATTCTCAATTTTATTTCTTAACTGTCGTACTAAACTGACCAGTGCATATCGCGCATGGCACTTTAAATGTATTTTAGCGCGAAAACTAACTTACTGTAGCTGGATTTATTGCCGTCGTAGTTCCATCTTGTAGCCTTCGTACTTTTATTCGATGGCAACACGACGGGATTACAAGGTCTTTACGAAGTCGTGTTGCCATCGTAAGACCTTCGGGTAGCTTCGTGATTCATTCGTGTAGACATCGTAATGTCAAAACTGCCTGATGGAAACGATGGAAACACGAATGCAATACGATGTTCAAAGATGCATTCCAGATGACATTACGATGATGAGGATGGTGATACGAACTCAATACGAACCCTCAACATCGGACGCACCTTCGGGGATTTTTTAACATGTTAAAAAATTTAGAACCCTTCTCGAAGTTGTCCCCGAAGGCTAGAAAAAGTGGCCGATGGTTCTACGATGGTTAAAGATGGCACTACGAATAGCCCGATCTGGATACGATCAGTCCCGATTTTGATAATTTCCATAATCGTGTTGCCATCGGCGTAAAAATCGGGACAGTTTTATTTCTTAACTGTCGTACTAAACTGACCAATGCATATCGCGCATGGCACTTTAAATGTATTTTAGCGCGAAAACTAACTTACTGTAGCTGGATTTATTGCCGTCGTAGTTCCATCTTGTAGCCTTCGTACTTTTATTCGATGGCAACACGACGGGATTACAAGGTCTTTACGAAGTCGTGTTGCCATCGTAAGACCTTTGGGTAGCTTCGTGATTCATTCGTGTAGACATCGTAATGTCAAAACTGCCTGATGGAAACGATGGAAACACGAATGCAATACGATGTTCAAAGATGCATTCCAGATGACATTACGATGATGAGGATGGTGATACGAACTCAATACGAACCCTCAACATCGGACGCACCTTCGGGGATTTTTTAACATGTTAAAAATTTAGAACCCTTCTCGAAGTTGTCCCCGAAGGCTAGAAAAAGTGGCCGATGGTTCTACGATGGTTAAAGATGGCACTACGAATAGCCCGATCTGGATACGATCAGTCCCGATTTTGATAATTTCCATAATCGTGTTGCCATCGGCGTAAAAATCGGGACAGTTTTATTTCTTAACTGTCGTACTAAACTGACCAGTGCATATCGCGCATGGCACTTTAAATGTATTTTAGCGCGAAAACTAACTTACTGTAGCTGGATTTATTGCCGTCGTAGTTCCATCTTGTAGCCTTCGTACTTTTATTCGATGGCAACACGACGGGATTACAAGGTCTTTACGAAGTCGTGTTGCCATCGTAAGACCTTTGGGTAGCTTCGTGATTCATTCGTGTAGACATCGTAATGTCAAAACTGCCTGATGGAAACGATGGAAACACGAATGCAATACGATGTTCAAAGATGCATTCCAGATGACATTACGATGATGAGGATGGTGATACGAACTCAATACGAACCCTCAACATCGGACGCACCTTCGGGGATTTTTTAACATGTTAAAAAATTTAGAACCCTTCTCGAAGTTGTCCCCGAAGGCTAGAAAAAGTGGCCGATGGTTCTACGATGGTTAAAGATGGCACTACGAATAGCCCGATCTGGATACGATCAGTCCCGATTTTGATAATTTCCATAATCGTGTTGCCATCGGCGTAAAAATCGGGACAGTGTGACGCGGGCATAAAAGAGAGAAACTTACAGATCTAACGAAAGATAAAAAAAGCATTGAAAACAAAAATTCCGAAAAATTATGCTGTTTCAGCCATTTATATAGCTATATGAGAGTTGGAAATGTGGTATGAATACTTATTAGACAAAGACCAACCAGAGTTCAAATGACATACATGTTAGAAATCATAGATCGACGTACAGCTTTCAACAAAGAAAAAAAACCATATCGTTCAGTCATCAATAAAACACACCGGCATATATAATATAATATAATTCAATACTACTTATTAACTAAATGTTACCTATCAAATTAGACAATTCATCTGGTTTGTATTAACATGAGCAACACAACGGGTGCCACATGTAGAGCAGGATCTGCCTACCATTCTGAAGAATATCAGATCACCCTGAGTTTTTTGTGGGATTCGTGTTGCTCAGTTTTATTTTTCTATGTTGAGTCTTTTGTACTTTTGCTTGTTTGTTTGTCTTTTTCTTTTTCACCACAGCGTTGTGAGTTTATTTTTAATCTATATGAGTTTGTATTACCCTAAAATATTTCAGACATGCAGTGTTGATATTGCATATTTAAGTTTCATCGATTCTTGTGCTTTCAATCTTAAGGGATTTTCAATATGAAATGATAATAATATTTAGTCACGAAAAACTAAAAAGGAAAAAGTCCAATTACGTCTTGAGGAATACTTTTATAAGCACGTATCCGCAAACTTCAACAAAAACGTATGCCTCAAAATATATATTTAGATACAATCGAAGCATGAAAAAAGAATAAATACAAAATATGTATTTGTTTATTCGTTTTTCTCATTCTTGTCTCATGTCTTCTAATACCTTCAACATGTATTCTCCATTCACCTGTTACACCCCAAAATGTTAAAATACCAATACTTTTCACCTCTATAGGAACAGGATCTTGCCAGTCAGCAAAAACATTCTCGGATAACGTAGAACCACTTCCAATTTTGATATGTCCATCTATCCAGGTTATCCAAAAAGCTTTATAATCAGAACAGCTCAATGAATTCTGAATACCAATGTTTTGGTGATCTGGGAAAGCTTCAATGCTAGAGGACGGACCGACTGAGTCGTCAATTCTTCTTAGAATGTAGGTTTTTGTATTTGAATAAGAACCAATGACAATTTCATAAAGTGGTTGCGATGAAAGCATAAAGTCAGATTCTGATAGAAACACCACGACATCATGGCATGCCTTTATATCTAATTTCAGTGACTGGTTCTCACCAACATGATTATTTCTATAGCTTTTCAATTGAATTGAAAGAGTATATTTCGTTTTTTTTAGATCAATATCAATATCAGGCAAAGAGCAAAGTTTGTAAACTATCGGTGTAAGGACCTCCTAATGCAATTAACATAATTGATACTAGAAATGAAAGTAAGATATAATGCATTTGTTTGTCTATTTCAGACAAAATTGTTTAGAAGATACCTTTAAAAGATGCATAATTGTATATTCAAAATAGGTATGCTTATCGACATGCCATGTAATTATTATGTTGGCATTGTGATTGAATTAAAAGATCGTGACGAATACTGCTAAGTTAGTATATGCCTGGGATAGGAATATCCTTAGAATTTCGAATAACTCCATATTTATACTACACAAGACGACCTAAACCTATGTTACATATTTCATTACTCTTCAAGCAGAAAATAATAATTACTTTATATTCATTAATTGGGAGGTAAGTATAATGTACACTATAACTTACTGTTAAGGTTACGCTAGTGAGTTAACTCTATAAATATCAGCTGAACGTTTAAAGCACATACTATTACAAAAAAAAAACAAACGTAGAAAGTGAAAATAAAGTTAATAAAGAAAAACTCATTTAAAATATGAAAAGTAGTGTTTGCCAAACTGCTATATATTCAATAAAATAATTTCTACAGATTGAACATGTGTGGTTCAACTGTAATGTAAATTTTATATTTTTGTCCACGTGTCAAACCTGGTTATTAACTTATAATCACTATCATCATAGGCACTGTTTTTATTATTGGTTTTGTCGACCATAAGAAGAATTACTATACGGTGTTGTCATTCATTAATAAAAAAACAAGTTTCTTTCCACATACAATAGTTATAAATATATCACTTTCAACATATTTGAACGGATTTTCCACAACTCAAGCATATATGAATATTCCATAAATTAGCTATGGGAAAACCATAGAATTTTACAATAATTCTATTACCCAATTAAAAAAGTTTTGATTGTTCATGGAAGGAATATTTTCATTATATCTGAATGTGAAGTTTAATGATCCGGCTTCTTTGATCTTTTTGATAAGTGTCTGCAGGATATCCGACTTAAATGAAAGAAAAGAAAAAGTGGCAAGGAGAGGCGCACAGTTCGTTCCCATATGAATGCTTACACTTTATCAAAAAATTCTACCTCCAAATTAGTATGTTGTCAATAAGAAACTCTACTCATCACATGTTCCTCTGTGTAGCATATTTAACATTTTTGTTCACTATTAACAAATTATATTGTATAATATCACAAAGCAATATATCTAGAGCGTACGCTACCTTTTTTATATTCAAAAGCATTGTGAGTCATTTATATGGTCATATTTATAAATTAACTGTTTCCAAATAATAAGGCTTTTCTACCTCAGGAATAGTTTACCATAGCTGTATTTGGAAAACTTTTTTAGGAATTTTGGTCCTCAATGCTCTTCAATTTTGTACTTTATTTGGCCTTTTAAACTTTTTTGAAGTCAAGCGTCACTGATGAGTCTTTTGTAGACGACATGCGCTTCTGGCGTAAATACAAAATGTAATCGTGGTATCTATGATGAGTTCATTCTGTTATGCGACTTTTCAAACATGGGAAATCAGGGTATAAAGAGTTGAAAAATCTTGATATAATTAATTTCAAAGAAAGATTGTGATTATCATGGTTAACAGTTTTGTAATATCTCAGAAGACCTTCTTTTACTGAAAACATATGTGTGTCAATCTAACGGACACTCCTTTGTGGAACATGCACATTAGCTGGCAATGTCTTGTTGTGCGGAATTTTTAGGAAGCTTGTGTATCCAATACAAGCAAGGTGAGACTTCAGATTTGCTGTTCAAACTAATTTTCATTGAAGCCACGAAGGACTTATATGATCAACCAAAATATATGTATCTTTAACGTTGAATGTCATTGGTGAGTCGTTTGTAGACGTAACACGCGTCGGGTCTTTTGAATTATACTCTTGGTTTGTTGATAAACCATAAATATTCAAATTAATCTTTAATATATACCTTCACTATCCCTTTTTTCTTCAATTTTGAGCCTCATTTTTCAAAAAATAGAACTAAATTTAGTATTAAGCTATTTTCAACAAAACTAACAAAATAAATTTTCCCACCAATATCTATCGTTAACAGCAATAACAATAGACAGAGCAGCTTAAATCTCATCCTGACTACATTAACCTTTCGAGTAAACTTTAGAGTGATATTTTATTCGGAATCTAACTAGTGTACTATTTCAAGTAATTCTTAGTCTGCAACTCAGCTTATATAGTATATTCTCTTAACGTCAGAACATCCGTTCGTGGTGAAACTTCCGTGAATGGATTATGTCAATAGAAAGTGTACAATACAAATGATATATTGCAAGATGTTATTTAATACAAAAATGACTCAGTGCAATAAGTCGTAATATTTAAGCTCTTGACACGTTCTTTAATCGACTTTTATCAACACTTTTATATTATAAGAAATCATATATATCTATTTTATTCAAATATTTAAATAACAAGTATGCACCACACTTCGTTCAAACTTGGCCCCTTGTTTCCTTCCGACTCTTTTTCTAATATCACTTTAGTTTTTTCAATTGATGCAAAAAAAAAGTCATAGAAGCGAGTGTTTTGAATTATAATGTTTAGAAAATTATTGAACCAATGCATGCATATACACTTAACGTAATTACTCGAAGACCATTATTAAACAGCAGCACATTTTTGAAAAAAATTGATAAGATACAAGATTTTCATTTTAAAAGATAATCCATCATTTCCATGTACACGAGTTTTAAGTATAACTTAGTCTTTCAAGTATAATAAAGCATATACTGTTTTCTTAGTTTGAAGTTTAATAAGAATATCGAACTCCAGGGAAAATTCTAAACAGAAAGTCTTTTGTGGAATAGCAACTTTAAAGCTGAACACATCAAACCAATAGAAAACAACTGTCATATTCCTGACTTGGTGAAAGCATTTTCTTATGTAGAAAATGGAGGCTGTCATATACAGATAATTTGTTCAAAGTCATAAAAGTGTGAAATTTATGAGGTAGAGATTTTACTTTTCATATGAAGGCCAAAAATGACTATTTCAGCATGCTTTCATTATTTATTTTACTTTTAATTAGATGGTTTGATTAAATACAAAAATTTTGTTTGTTGAGATATTTGTATTTGGTTTATTAAAAATTGTATTGAATCAAATCAAAGATATTTGGGTATGTGTATAATACACAAGATGAAGATAACAAAGGGACAGTCAACCTTATAAGTCTAGGAGAAACTGACAACACCATGGGTAAAAACAGAAGGCTAAAAGACAAACCAGTCCACAAAACACTAAACAGAATACCTAAGTCAGAGCAACCCAAACCCTATCAAACAAATGTGGTGATCTCAGATGATCTGGAAGAAAAATAAAGGTAATCCTAAGCAGGCAATTTACTAATACAAGATATTTTATATCTAACAAATCATACATCTTTCACAGAAGCGACATTTGTAAACCTATCAGATTTATCCATATCACAATTTGGTATTCTAATATTGATACTCTTACATTAAAACAAAATACATAGCAACAAACTTTAACAAAAATACTGATCTGTAGAACAAATTCAAAAAGGGCAAGTCCATAAAAACTGATTCAAGCAAGCATTGTCAACAAACGGAACGTGTGGACGACAACTGTCAAAGCAAGTTATCATTTTTACTCATATTTTTTTTTAATATATGCAAAAGCATTGTCTGTCTTAAAGAAAACAAGATAATACCATATTTCAATAACATGGATATAATAGTTTTTGAAGTAACAGTGGGATAAAACATCTGAAAGGAATAAATAAAAGAATAAACATAAATGTCTATTTACATGCAAATAACTATATTCTTGTCATTTATGACATATAACAATGTTATCTTCATTTGAATGTATATTGAACGGAAACACTCAGGTAGAGGAATACAAGTCTATATTCTGATAATCCTTCATTTTCAGTGCAAACATCAAACTAACGTGGTACTATCTCTGATAATCTGTCTGAAGAAAACGGAAACGAATTGTTTGAATAAGTACTATACAAAGCTAATTTGGTAGCGAGAACATAATTTAGATTTTGCGTGTTTGTGTAATAATCAAAATCTAGATGTTAAAGAAAACAGGACGGCTCTCTGTAATACTGTTATGCAACAGAGCTTTGTTTATTTGATCCTAATTGACAAAACATTCGAAACTAAATCTCCATCTCAATACTCCATAAAATAACTAAAAACCCAAAATAAAACAAGCCATGACAAAGCAACAAGAAAACAAATAACAGAAAAAGTAGAACAAACTGTGGTTTGGGTAGTGTACTTTCAATTGTTTCCGATTAGTATTTACTAAATTAAATGTTTTAACAGAGGCGGATTTAGGGGGGCCCAGGGGGCCCGCCCCCCCCCCCTTTTGGGGAAAAATTTTGGTTGCTTATATAGTGAATCACTGAAGCGTGACTGGAGTGGCCCCCCTCTTAGGCCAGTCATTGGGCCCCCACTTACGAAAATTTCTGGATCCGCCACTATTTTATTTAAGGTTTAAATTTCACTCATACTACTAAAATATAAAGAAACTTTATTAATTTAATTATAACAGTATAGACATTTCATACTCCTAAAGATATTTGTGAATATTGATTTATTCAATGTATATTAAGTACCAATTATTACATATATCTTTTAGAATAAACTCCTCCTAGACAGTCCGGAATGCGGTTCGATAACATTGCTCCCCTTGTTTATTTCGCTCTCCTGTCAAATCATGTAATTTTGCTGCCTCCAATGGTAGACGCGACAAGTTAACGATGGGTGTCATCAAGAAAGGTGCGATTAGAGGAATCAGTTAGGAGTAAGACGATCGCCATTGGTATAGGTGAGTTGTTTAATAGTTGTCGCATTGGGATAAATGCATGTTTTGGATTAATTCAAAATCAGTAATAGCTGGAAGGGAAAGAAACGTGTTGCTACGTGAATCCGGCAACCGATGAAAGATTTAAAAAAATCTAGAGACGATCGTTCTGAGTGTGCCACCTACACATTCAAACATGTACACACGCACATTATCCCCTAAATATGTAATGCGTTTTCATAATTATGTGATATAGGGCAAAACAAAGTAGCAGTTTTTTGTGCCTTGTGAAGCATTTCCAGGGGAGATAATGTTATTTTTTACGGTGTGTTTGATAGGTTTGTTACATTGTAACGTCTTCTTCTTCTTCTTTATATACAGAAAATCATCAACTGGTTGATGATTACTTTCAGGCGCTTGCCTGGTTTAACAATATTGTTAATGATTAAAAATATATTTTTGATTTCGTAATAATTTTTCAATTTTTATATATACAAATGTATATGTAAGTAATATTTTTCAATTTTTATTTTTTTATTTTTGGTATAAGATAAAAACAAGATACATATTAAACATGTAGGTGTTTGTAAGTGTCAATGAGCATCTCTCTAGTGAGTTTCTCCTTGAAGCACTCAGTGGTGCTGCAGGCTATTGGTTCTGGTAATTTGTTTCTGTCTTTTATTGTTTGGCAGAAAAATGAAAATTTGTAACTGTCTTTGCCGCATCGAATTTGTCGGTATGTTTGTTCGTGGCTAGACCTGGTGTTTGATTGGCTTTTAATTAGTATGTCAGTATGTGGTATGGCAATTTTGTTGTTTGTTGTTCTATGGAACATATTTAATCTGCTTTTGAGTTTCCTTTCTTGTAATGTTGGCCAGTGAAGTGTGTTAATCATGTTTGTTACACTTTCAGTATATTTGTAGTTGGAGCATACATATCTCTCTCATTATATAATACACACTCATAAAGTGGATTAAAAGAGCCCCACAAACAATTTAACTGAATTTCAATTATTCTATTTACCGTAGTACTATAATATAAGACTTCGGAGGTTCATATCACTTATATTCAACGTTTTTATATTGGATTTTTTTTTACTATCGATATTGAACGGTTGATACTAGTAAAAAAAATCCGATAAAACCGATGAATGTAGATGATATGAACCTCAGAAGTCTTATATATTGTCCTATAATATAAGTCAAAAGACCGGAGGTTCATATCATTTACATTCAACATGTTTTATCGGTTTTTGTTTACTATCAATGTTGAACGGTTCAACATTGATAGTAAAAAAAATGCGATAGAAATGTTGAATGTAAATGATATGAACCTCTAAAGTCTTACATTATAGGACTACCGTTTATAAGTTCTTTATCCTAAACGTTTTTTTGTGGTGTACATGCATATTACAAAAAAAGGGGGTACTTTAAAAGCACCAAAATACCTTAACAATCCTACAATATCTGTTTACAGAATGAGAGAGATATTTCGTATTCAGTTCTAAAACTAATTTTTCTAACATATTTGTAATAAAATATAGAGAAATGTTTAGTACGTATATCCATCCCCTCTTTTTCAATTCATCAGTTAAAGATACAGCTCTGAAGAATATGCAATAACATTGATAATTTAGCTAACAATGAATTCAGTACATTTTTCTAACAAGCGAAGACCAATAAAAACTTGGTCAATTAAGTAGGATCTTGTGGTTTCGTAGACATAAATGATAATTCAACATTTTCGATTTATATTTTCTTTATTTCATATTCTATCTTATTTCTTAACATGTATATATTTTGTGATGCATCTGATGTATAAATCCAGTGGCAGATCCGGGGAAGAGTTCTGAGTTCCGATCCGTTTGACCGGGGAACATGTGGTTGCAACCCCCTCTTTAATTGCCTGTTCGATTATTATTATTTTTTGCAGTGTCGAAAAGGGTGATAGACAGCAGTTTTATCAAGAGGTTATGTGGAAGTTCTGCTATAAATCTGACAGTCAGGAATTATTCTGAAGTACTTATGCCGAGCAGAGGCATGGAACAGAGCGGAGAGGTTTTAAAGTACCAGATGTAATCTGAGATTCCAATTTGAACTAAAGAAAGCAATATATAAAGATATGTAGGAGAAATAATCTATATGAATAAAATTATGCCACAATAGGAACTTTATTTTTTTTATACAGAATTTGTCAAACGTATCCATAACAGAAGAGATGTGAATGCATCCTTCATATACGTGTAATGCTGATTGTAATTCAGATGCACACTTTTATTTCTTATATATTTTGGATATAATTTCTGAGATGATATAGCAGTACCATTGATTTCCCCTTTCTATTTGTTCAAAGAACTTGATCACTTGAACTCTGTTCAAGAACATATGCTTATTTTTCGTTATCTTTTAGAATCATCATTTTTTTTTATAAATAAAACAGGTTGTACATTCTACATAAAAATGCCAGTCAACCGTAAATGATAACACCAAAAAGGTCTTTAGTATATTCATTTTTCAACTTACAAAATATGTCAAAGATTTAAGCATCCCAATCATTACCATGTGACTTGAATTTTTGTCAATATCAAGCAAACTGTCGATATTTCCATAACATCATAAAAATTATTAAAACAACAAAGGACTAACTCTTGTAAAAAACTGTAACAGATCATCAAAGACTGTCTAGTAAGTATAATTTTAACCCAAGCCGCTGCTCTTATAAGCACCGTCTTATCAACAGCTTGGTAGATTGTAAGTGTTCGGAGCAAAGACTGAAGGCTTGAGACAATAACATGGAGGTAAGTATGTATAAGAACAACGTTTTTCAAGAACATATGCGAATTCGGGGGCGGGGGAGCTTTCGTCGGAAAAAATATGTTTGATTATGGAATGACTTGAGCCCTACCCCCACCCCCCTTTAGCTCAGTCAGCGGGCTCCCTATATTAAATGAAAAGTTCTGGATCCGCCACTGAATATTGGTTTTAACAGTGCGAAGGTAGTCTTCGAATGTAGAAAAAAGATAATGAAAGTCTTTGTGCTGGTTTCTTACATAAGGGAAGGACCATTTAACTTCAAAATGTGTAAAAGGGGGAGGAGTAAGATTCATTAAAAAAAATATCGTCTGATCCAAAATTCGTCCGAAAAAATTGTTGTCAGGCAAAACTTATGACAAAATAAAGATATGAATTCTGATCTCCTAAAACCTTATAGTATTAGATTTTGAAAGAAAAATATTTAATAAATGGAGGCGGACAAAAATGTTCGAGCTCAGACAAGAAAACCATACCCCTTTGAAGTTAAATGGTTAACTTACTTCCTTGTTGAGGGATTGTTTCCTGGCTTGATAAAGTATTATTACATGTTTCACACTAAAGTAATATATACGCATGTGTAGTATATACATGAACATATAAATATACGAACATGTTTAACCCCGCCACATTATATATGTATGTGCCTGTTCCAAGTCAGGAGCCTGCAATTCAATGGTTGTCGTTTGTTTATGTGTTACATATTTGTTTTTGTTCATTTTTGTCGAGCCTTCGACTTTAGTCGAAAAAGCGAGACTACGCGATCCTACATTCCGTCGTCGTCGGCGTCGTCGGCGGCGTCCACAAATATTCACTCTGTGGTTAAAGTTTTTGAAATTTTAATAATTTTCTTAAACTATTCTGGATTTCTACCAAACTTGGACAGAAGCTTGTTTATGATCATAAGATAGTATCCAGAAGTAAATTTTGTAAAATTAAATTCCATTTTTTCTGTATTTTATTTATAAATGGACTTAGTTTTTCTGCGGGGAAACATTACATTCACTCTGTGGTTAAAGTTTTTAAAATTTGAATAACTTTCTTAAACTAAACTGGATTTCTACCAAACTTGGACAGAAGGTTGTTTATGATCATAAGATAGTATCCAGAAGTAAATTTTGTAAAAAAATAAATCCTTTTTTTCCGTATTTTACTTTTAAATGAATGGACTTAGATTTTTTGCCAGGAAACAACACATTCACTCTGGTTAAATTTAAAAAAAAATTAATAACTTTCTTATACTATTTTATATTTGTATCAAACTTGGACAGAAGCTTGTTTATGATCAAAAGCTAGTATCTAGAAGGAGATTTTGTTAATATTTTGTACCTGTGTATCTGTATTTTACTTATAAATGGACTTAGTTTTTCTTCCAGTTAACATTACATACAGTCTGCAGTTAAAGTTTTTAAAACATTTATTAGATTCATAAACTATCCTGGATGTTTACCAAACTTGGACAGAAGCTTCTTACAATCAAAAGATAGTATTAAGAGGAATATTTTTATTGATTTTTTTCCTCATTTTTGTTGAGCCTGCGATTTACAGCAAAAGTAGGCGAGACACTGGGTTCCGCGGAACCCTTACGAATTTTTTATATAGATAAGGTCGTTATTTTTTTCGTTTGAATTGTTTTACATTGTCATTTCGGGGCTTTTTATAGCTGACTATACGGTATGGGATTTGCCCATTGTTGAAGGCCGTACGGTTACCTATAATTGTTAATTTCTGTTTCATTTTTGGTCTCTTGTGGAGAGTTGTCTTACCACAGTCATACCACATCTTCTTTTTTTATATGAAATATGAAGACACTCGTGTACTGCTATTACTTGACTAGTAAAAGTGAGCATGTATGAGAAAAAATGAAAATAGAGTGAGCCACCGTATACGGTAAAAATTAATATAAGGGAACTCTGATATTCTTCAATCTGTTTCTGAGTTGTGAAGAACTAACATACAACTAACAGTTTGACGGTTATTCAAGTAAAGTACTATAATACAATGGAGTCCTAATGTGATAAACTATAATATTGATAAAACATAAAATTGAGCCTTATGTAAAACTTAAATAAGTAAGGACTCTTAGGCCCTCTTAATGTCTTGCAAATTTTCGACTGTGTGTAAACTGTTAAGAAAAGAAAAATATAGAACTAATAAAATCGAATCTTATGAATAATATTGGCGAACAAAAAAAGAATCACATTATGTCGACGGACAATTGTAAGATGCTATAAGATAGAATAAAAATGTATCGAAAATGTAACACAAAAGAAATCAATGAAACAACTGCAATCCCAATTTAAGATGCAAACACATCAACCTTTTTTTTTTAATCCCACCATGTCACCATATGACACAAAACAAAAACCAACTGCAATCAACAAATAATACGCAAAGAATCACAAAAAATAAAAAGATAATACCATTGGCGGGCAACTACCGACTTGTCAATACTGTATGATCGAACACAAACATAGCCAAAATATGACACCAAAGAAATAAAACGCAAACTAAATTGCAAGAAATTACAAGATCAATAAACCAGGCTCAAGCGAGCAGCCAATACGCTAGCAGCCAGTTTTAGGATATGTTTATGAACCCAAAAGTTGCATAAGATTCAAACGTACTCAAAATGTTTTTATTGATATATAACCAATATATCATAAGTTTTAAATATATAATAAAGCAGTCGGAGAACTATTCGATGATTTAAAAATGTATCAAGTCCTGTTCATCAATTTAAGACAACAGTAATCGATGTCAATATACCAAACAGCGTGCCCCCGCTTTTAATTTTAACAGCCAATAGTTTTGAGTGAACATAGAATCGTAAATATGTAATAAAATTATTGAAATGCTTACAAAATTGCTTGTAACAGGGAATTTGACATTGAAATCATAAATTATAGATTTTGTGATATTGTGTCAATTAGCTTTCCATTTTCTCTCCTGAAAAGTTATTATTGTTCTGCATGACAAGAAAAGAAAGATGCACTCGTGCATAAATATTTTTTAAATGAGTAAACTCTGTTTTAACAAAACATTCTATTTCTGCAGCAGTGGATATCGCTTACTTTTGATTAGACGAAAGGTTTATATTTTGTACACAAAGTATGGTGGGCAAGGAAATTATTTATTTTCAATTTAAAAAATTTTTTAAAAAAATCCATGTTATATAAAAACGTGAAATCCTGGTCAACCTAGTATGAGTAAAAGTATTACCGTAGACCCCTAGCTTCCCATTGCACCTAGTGGCGAAAAAAGTATTGCCGTAGAACATTTTTTATTAACATTTCCGTAAGGGTGGGGTAGGGTGTCCGACCCCATTGTCAACTTTGGATCAAATTTGAAAAAAAACTAAGCCGAACCACACCCTGGATTTATTCTCAAGTAGACCATGGGTATTCACATTCCCATTGCACCTAGTGGCGAAAAAAGTATTGCCGTAGAACATTTTTTATTAACCTTTCCGTAAGGGTGGGTTAGGGTGTCCGACTCCAACTTTGGACCAAATTTAAAAAAAAAAACTAAGCCGAATCACACCCTGGATTTATTCTCAAGTAGACCTTGGGTATTCAGCTTCCCATTGCACCTAGTGGCGAAAAAAGTATTTCAGTAGAACAATTTTTATTAACATTTCCGTAAGGGTGGTGTAGGGTGTCCGTCCCCAACTTTGGGCCAAATTTAAAAAAAAAAAACTAAGCCGAACCACACCCTGGAATTTTTCTCAAGTAAACCTTGGGTATTCAGCTTCCCATTGCCCCTAGTGGCGAAACAAGTTTTGCATTAGAACAATTTTTATTAACATTTCCGTAAGGGTGGGGAAGGGTGTCCGTCCCCAACTTTGGACCAAATTTAAAACAAAACTAAGCCGAACCACACCCTGGATTTTTTCTCAAGTAGACCTTGGGTATTCAGCTTCCCATTGCACCTAGTGGCGAAAAAATTATTGCCGTAGAACATTTTTTAATTAACATTTCCGTAAGGGTGGGGTAGGGTGACCGACCCAACTTTGGACCGATTATAAGAAAAGTAAGCCGAACCAAACCCTGGATTTTTTCTCAAGTAGACCTTAGCTATTCAGTTTGACATTGCAGCTAGTGGCGAAAAAAGTATTACCGTAGAACATTTTTGATTAACATTTCCGTAAGGGTGGAGTAGGGTGTCCGACCCCAACTTTTGACCAAATTTAAAACAAAACTAAGCCGAATCACACCCTGGATTTATTCTCAAGTAGACCTTGGGTATTCAGCTTCCCATTGCACCTAGTGGCGAAAAAAGTATTTCAGTAGAACATTTTTTATTAACATTTCCGTAAGGGTGGGATAGGGTGTCCGTCCCCAACTTTGGTCCAAATTAAAAAAAAAAAAAACTAAGCCGAACCACACCCTGGAATTTTTCTCAAGTAGACCTTGGGTATTCAGCTTCCCATTGCCCCTAGTGGCGAAACAAGTATTGCATTAGAACAATTTTTATTAACATTTCCGTAAGGGTGGGGAAGGGTGTCCGTCCCCAACTTTGGACCAAATTTAAAACAAAACTAAGCCGAACCACACTCTGGATTTTTTCTCAAGTAGACCTTGGGTATTCAGCTTCCCATTGCACCTAGTGGCGAAAAAATTATTGCCGTAGAACATTTTTTATTAACATTTCCGTAAGGGTGGGGTAGGGTGTCCGACCCAACTTTGGACCGATTATAAGAAAAGTAAGCCGAACCAAACCCTGGATTTTTTCTCAAGTAGACCTTAGCTATTCAGTTTGACATTGCAGCTAGTGGCGAATAAAGTTTTGCCGTAGAACATTTTTTATTAACATTTCCGTAAGGGTGGAGTAGGGTGTCCGACCCCAACTTTTGACCAAATTTAAAACAAAACAAAGCCGAACCTCACCCTGGATTTTTTCCCAAGTAGACCTTGGGTATTCAGCTTGACATTGCACCTAGTGGCGAAGAAAGTATTGCCGTAGAACATTTTTTATTAACATTTACGTAAGGGTGGGGTAGGCTGTCCGACCCCACCTTTGGACCAAATTAAAAAAAAAAATAAGCCAAACGACACCCTGGATTTTTTTCTCAAATAAACCTTGGGTATTCACATTCCCATTGCACCTAGTGGCGAAAAAAGTATTGCCGTAGAACATTTTTTATTAATATTTCCGTAAGGGTGGGGTAGGGTGTCCGACCCCAAATTCGGACCATATTCAAAACAAAACTAAGCCGAACCACACCCTTGATTTTTCTCAAGTAGATCTTGGATATTCAGCTTCCTATTCCACCTAATGGCGAAAAAAGTATTGCCGTAGAACATTTTTTTTATTAACATTTCCGTAAGAGTGGAGTAGGGTGTCCGACCCAAACTTTAGACCAAATTTTAAAACAAACTTAGCCGTACCACACCCTGCATTTTTTCTCAAGTAGATCTTGGGTATTCAGCTTCCCATTGCTCCTAGTGGCGAAAAAAGTATTGCCGTAGAACATTTTTTATTAACATTTCTGTAAGGGTGGGGTAGGGTGTCCGACCCCAACTTTGAGTCAAATCTAAAAAAAATATTCAGCCGAACCACACCCTGGAATTTTTCTCAAGTAGACCTTGGGTATTCAGCTTCCCATTCCAACTAGTGGCGAAAAAGGTATTGCCGTAGAACATTTTTTATTAACATTTCCGTAAGGGTGGGGTAGGGTGTCCGACCCCAACTTTGGACCAAATTTTAAAACAAACTAAGCCGTACCACACCCTGGATTTTTTCTCAAGTAAACCTTGGGTATTCAGCCTCCCATTGCACTTAGTGGCGAAAAAAGTATTGCCGTAGAACATTTTTTATTAACATTTCTGTAAGGGTGGGGTAGGGTGTCCGACCCAAACTTTGGGCCAAATTTAAAAAAAATACTAAGCCGAACCACACCCTGGAATTTTTCTCAAGTAGACCTTGGGTATTCAGCTTCCCATTGCACCTAGTGGCGAAAAAAGTATTGCCGTAGAACATTTTTTATTAACATTTCCGTAAGGGTGGGGTAGGGTGTCCGACCCAACTTTGGACCGATTATAAGAAAAGTAGGCCAAACCAAACCCTGGATTTTTTCTCAAGTAGACCTTAGCTATTCAGCTTGACATTGCACCTAGTGGCGAAAAAAGTATTGCCGTAGAACATTTTTTATTAACATTTCCGTAAGGGTGGAGTAGGGTGTCCGACCCCAACTTTTGACCAAATTTAAAACAAAACTAAGCCGAACCTCACCCTGGATTTTTCTCAAGTAGACCTTGAGTATTCAGCTTCCGATTGCACCTAGTGGCGAATTTTTTTTTGCCGTAGAACATTTTTTATTAACATTTCCGTAAAGGTGGGGTAGGGTGTCCGACCCCAAATTCGGACCATATTCAAAACAAAACTAAGCCGAACCACACCCTGGATTTTTTCTCAAGTAGACCTTGGATATTCAGCTTCCCATTGCTCCTTGTGGCGAAAAAAGTATTGCCGTAGAACATGTTTTTATTAACATTTCCGTAAGAGTGGGGTAGGGTGTCCGACCCAAACTTTGGACCAAATTTTAAAACAAACTTAGCCGTACCACACCCTGGATTTTTTCTCAAGTAGACCTTGGGTATTCAGCTTCCCATTGCTCCTAGTGGCGAAAAAAGTATTGCCGTAGAACATTTTTAATTAACATTTCTGTAAGGGTGGGGTAGGTTGTCCGACCCCAACTTTGGGCCAAATCTAAAAAAAATATTCAGCCGAACCACACCCTGGAATTTTTCTCAAGTAGACCTTGGGTATTCAGCTTCCCATTCCAACTAGTGGCGAAAAAAGTATTGCCGTAGAACATTTTTTATTAACATTTCCGTAATGGTGGGGTAGGGTGTCCGACCCCAACTTTGGACCAAATTTTAAAACAAACTAAGCCGTACCGCACCCTGGAATTTTTCTCAAGTAAACCTTGGGTATTCAGCCTCCAATTGCACTTAGTGGCGAAAAAAGTGTTGCCGTAGAACATTTTTTATTTACATTTCTGTAAAGGTGGAGTAGGGTGTCCGACCCCAACTTTGGGCCAAATTTTAAAAAAAATACTAAGCCGAACCACACCCTGGAATTTTTATCAAGTAGACCTTGGGTATTCAGCTTCCCATTGCACCTAGTGGCGAAAAAAGTATTGCCGTAGAACATTTTTTATTAATATCCGTAAGGGTGGGGTAGGGTGTCCGACCCAACTTTGGACCGATTGTAAGAAAAGTAGGCCAAACCAAACCCTGGATTTTTTCTCAAGTAGACCTTAGCTATTCAGCTTGACATTGCACCTAGTGGCGAAAAAAGTATTGCCGTAGAACATTTTTTATTAACATTTCCGTAAGGGTGGGGTAGGGTGTCCGACCCCAACTTTGGGCCAAATCTAAAAAAAATATTCAGCCGAACCACACCCTGGAATTTTTCTCAAGTAGACCTTGGGTATTCAGCTTCCCATTCCAACTAGTGGCGAAAAAAGTATTGCCGTAGAACATTTTTTATTAACATTTCCGTAATGGTGGGGTAGGGTGTCCGACCCCAACTTTGGACCAAATTTTAAAACAAACTAAGCCGTACCGCACCCTGGAATTTTTCTCAAGTAAACCTTGGGTATTCAGCCTCCCATTGCACTTAGTGGCGAAAAAAGTGTTGCCGTAGAACATTTTTTATTAACATTTCTGTAAGGGTGGGGTAGGGTGTCCGACCCCAAATTTGGGCCAAATCAAAAAAAAAATACTAAGCCGAACCAAACCCTGGAATTTTTCTCAAGTAGACCTTGGGTATTCAGCTTCCCATTGCACCTAGTGGCGAAAAAAGTATTGCCGTAGAACATTTTTTATTAACATTTCCGTAAGGGTGGGGTAGGGTGTCCGACCCAACTTTGGACCGATTATAAGAAAAGTAGGCCAAACCAAACCCTGGATTTTTTCTCAAGTAGACCTTAGCTATTCAGCTTGACATTGCACCTAGTGGCGAAAAAAGTATTGCCGTAGAACATTTTTTATTAACATTTCCGTAAGGGTGGAGTAGGGTGTCCGACCCCAACTTTGGACCAAATTTTAAAACAAACTAAGCCGTTCCACACCCTGGATTTTTTCTCAAGTAAACCTTGGGTATTCAGCTTCCCATTGCTCCTTGTGACGAAAAAAGTATTGCCGTAGAACATTTTTTATTAATATTTCTGTAAGGGTGGGGTAGGGTGTCCGACCCCAACTTTGGGCCAAATTAAAAAAAAAAAACTAAGATGAACCACACCCTGGAATTTTTCTCAAGTAGACCTTAGCTATTCAGCTTGACATTGCACCTAGTGGCGAAAAAAGTATTGCCGTAGAACATTTTTTATTAACATTTCCGTAAGGGTGGAGTAGGGTGTCCGACCCCAACTTTGGACCAAATTTTAAAACAAACTAAGCCGTTCCACACCCTGGATTTTTTCTCAAGTAGACCTTGGGTATTCAGCTTCCCATTGCTACTAGTGGCGAAAAAAGTATTGCCGTAGAACATTTTTTATTAATATTTCTGTAAGGGTGGGGTAGGGTGTCCGACCCCAACTTTGGGCCAAATTTAAAAAAAAAAAAACTAAGCCGAACCACACCCTGGAATTTTTCTCAAGTAAACCTTGGGTATTCAGCTTCCCATTGCACCTAGTGGCAAAACAAGTATTTCAGTATAACAATTTTTATAAACATTTCCGTACGGGTGGGGTAGGGTGTGCGTCCCCAACTTTGGACCAAATTTAAAACAAAACTAAGCCGAACCACACCCTGGATTTTTTCTTAAGTAGACCTTGGGTATTCAGCTTCCCATTGCACCTAGTGGCGAAAAAAGTATTGCCGTAGAACATTTGTAGGGTGTCCGACCCAACTTTGGACCGATTATAAGAAATGTAGGCCAAACCAAACCCTGGATTTTTTCTCAAGTAGACCTTAGCTATTCAGCTTGACATTGCACCTAGTGGCGAAAAAAGTATTGCCGTAGAACATTTTTTATTAACATTTCCGTAAGGGTGGAGTAGGGTGTCCGACCCCAACTTTTGACCAAATTTAAAACAAAACTAAGCCGAACCTCACCCTGGATTTTTCTCAAGTAGACCTTGAGTATTCAGCTTCCCATTGCACCTAGTGGCGAAAAAAGTTTTGCCGCAGAACATTTTTTATTAACATTTCCGTAAGGGTGGGGTATTTTGTCCGACCCAACTTTGGACCTGATTATAAGAAAAGTAAGCCGAACCAAACCCTGGATTTTTTCTCAAGTAGACCTTAGCTATTCAGCTTGACATTGCACCTAGTGGCGAAAAAAGTATTGCCGTAGAACATTTTTTGTTAACATTTTCGTAAGGGTGGGGTAGGGTGTCCGACCCCAACTTTGGACCGAATTTTATAAAAAAAACTAAGCCGAACAACACCCTGGATTTTTTCTCAAGTATACCTTAGCTATTCAGCTTGACATTGCACCTAGTGGCGAAAAAAGTATTGCTGTAGAACATTTTTATTAACATTTCCGTAAGGGTAGGGTAGGGTGTCCAATCCCAACTTTGGACCTGATTAAAAAAAAAGTAAGCCAAACAACACCCTAGATTTTTTCTCAAGTAGACCTTAGCTATTCAGCTTCACAATGCACCTATTGGCGAAAAAAGTATTGCCGTAGAACATTTTTTATTAACATTTCCGTAAGGGTGGAGTAGGGTGTCCAACCCAAACTTTGGACCTGATTTAAAAAAGAAAGTAAGCCGAACAACACCCTGGATTCTTTTTTGTCAAGTAGACCTTAGCTTCTTAGTTTCCCTTTTCAACTATTAGTAGCACGGATAAAAGTATTGTCGTTGATAAACGATTTTTTAACGTTTTACTCTGACGTTAGGGCCGGGTATTGTGTTCGACCCCATTTTTTGACTTACAAAAACAAACTGGTGTAGTCTTTTTTTCTCTCTAGTAAACCTTAGCTACCAAGTTTTCTTCTTTCGCAATTAGACAGAAAAATCCTTTACCTCTGTTTTCAACTGGTAAGTAATAAAGGACTTAGATGTGTTAGCCTCTATTTTGTTATCTTCGGTTTTGGAAAGCCGTCAACTCCTATGCAATCAGGTAAAACAGTTACTGAAGAATCAGAATATAAACTTGCTTTTTCTTCAAGTCATTAATAACAATAGTAAATGATGATCTGTTCTTACACAAAAAGGCATTTTTTATTTCGCACATCCTCGACATATACCGATCAGTTCTACCAATAAAATGTCGTCTAAACATACCAGTTTGCCAATCGTTAGAACAAATTAATTAGTTATTATGGCAGTTCAATTACAATTCTGACACAGCGGGGACAATGGATGTCAAAAAGAGTGTTTAGCTCTGACCTTACTATAGGGGAAGCCATATCTGCTACAGGAAAGTTAGAGCCTATTTTAAACTTCAAGAATTACATCAAGATGTGTCTGCAGATTAAGGATACATTAAATGAGGACCAATTCCTTCACTCTGCCGCTACCGGTCTAAGGCGTGATATCAAAAACCTCACTATTTACTTTGATGACTATCATAGTGCCAATGAAGCCTTGCTAAGGTCATTTGTTGGTTGATTGATGAAAAATCCAACACAGTCGCTTTTGAACCGTATGTTGTCCCTAAATATAAATTTCGTAAATGTATGGCTATTACAGAATGTATCGTTTCTGTAGCAAAATCAGCATTCATCCCATTCCATTTCGCCTGACCGTGCAGTTATATCATGAGAATGGGTCACGAACATTAATAGAAACTTTGTATTCCCATGACTTTTGTGCTTCCTATGCAGAGGGAAGACGATATCGGACAACCTTTGCCATGCATGAGGTTGACCTATTTAAGACGGTACTTATATTCATGACGGCATTGTTTCAAAACATCAAATGGGTGCTTGATACAAGAAGGTGCCGACAATATAGATCTCATCACGAAGACAATTGATTGTAAGGACACGTTTCATTCAATGGCACGAGCCGTCTTTCAGGTTTGTAAGTCCGCAATTGTTTCGGATTTGCGTCAGATTAAGGTAAAAAGAGGTCCGGTCAGAACGTTTTAGTTGACTGACAGTGCATGCTTATCTTTGACGGTTGTTCTACCTTTTATTAGAGCTTTCTTACAAATTGACGAAAGGTACGTATGCTTGACGAATCATACGTAAGACTCGTTTTAGGGATCCTTTATTTTGACATATTTAGATAATAGTCGTGGAATTTCGGACAATTATCCTACATGCAACGACACTTATTAAATTGGACTTTTCTTGAGATATATTTAGAATTTCGGGACGTACGATAGGTTAAAATATGATTCCACCAGGTCGGAGGAGGTAACACTACAAAATATCCTAAATACATCTAGTAGTCCGATGAATAAAATGTCCCTAAAAGACTAAAAACCGACCCCTCCCCTACTCTTCAATATTACAATGTTGCACTGTTTAACCTCAGAAAATGTCAAAGCAAATACATTGTCTTCTTCACTTACAGAAAAATAAGAAAAAAATAAAACACAAATACGTCCTTGATTCAAAATTTTCAACGCTCAAAATAATAAAATGAAAATGAACAAAAAAGATTATCTTCATACTTTGCCATATGCTGGTGCTCGTTTAATAACTTTTGAATCATCGCCTCTCCTCTGGTAATATTCATCCTCCCCTAAATGTGTATATATGATACACCGCAGCAATGGAACGAATATTTTAGCGTATAATTGCGTTTTGCCTATAGTCCTGAACATTCATGAAATATTAGCCACTGGACGATAAGTGACAACTTCGCGTCTATCTTCCAAACATGTGTACTGTTAAATCGTCATTATATTAAAATCCACAATGTATATTGTGCAAAATTGTAGATTTATTTTCTTGATATACAAAATCTGTTTTTCTAGATTTATTAAACATTACTTTTTAAAAACATTGTAGCATCATATTTTTTTTTTTATCAAATCTCGATATTCCACTTTGACAATTTGCTGAAAGTGTACTATACAAAATATAAAAATAAATGTGAATCTTGTCGTTAAATTTAGACTAACGTACTTCAAAATGCCATTGAAAAGTTAATCGTGAAACTCGTGCTTAAAAAATTCACGCTGAAATGTGTGTACTCGTGGATTACGGAAGTAACGTATCGGACGTAAGTGTATTTGACACTTTTTTTCTCCGTTTGATTATATTAAAATCGTGTATTATTTGCAATATTATCATTTTTGAAAAATAAACTTGATTTAGAAAAGAATGCTGTTTTACTGGATAAAACAAAGACTCTTTTAACTGTTATTGTGGAAATGAAATGCGTGCTCCCTTTACGTTCGTTCGTACCTTTCGTCAATTTGTAAGAAAGCTCTATTAAACCAAAGATAAGAGGAGTTCCTGTTCGTGTTCCGAATACTTTCAACAGCATTTCGAAATGTGCTGAAAAAATCGGAAACACATCTGAGATTCATTGGTTTTTTTTTGCGCTCTAGGTCAAGAGATATTAGTAACATTACTGTTCAGTAAGAAAAGTTTGACCACCAAGTTATTCAATTTTAGACCGGATATATTAACACTCTTACTGAACTCAGACCTGAATTTTCTGTGGACCGGTGTCTTATGCTTCGATAGTACACGCAAAACAAATGATATGTCAACAATTTATACGACTATGAAACGTTGTTAACGTTTCAGATATGACAAAGTCAATTAGCTGTTCGATTCAAACATTCGACTGACAGCTGTACGCAATTGCGGAACAGTTGGAATAGGCAATGTGAGAAACATTTAAATCGCACATTCTTTCTTTATGTGGCTTTCATACTCTTTCGTGCATCATGGCGTCTATTGTGAAACTTTTGGGGGATGGTGGTCTGTAGGATTAATTAGTTGACTCTTCTGTTTATGCAGCAGGGCCCGTTGATCATATGATGTGTGGGAAACAGTTCAACCGTGTTGTAATAGCAATGAATGTTGTGTATGGGGCATTGGTTGCTTTGTGTTTTTCCGCATTCTTTAACTGGTGCAGAGACAATGATTTAATGACTTCGTTTCATGATAAATTATTGTCATTACTGTCTGAGGTAGTCTGAAACGTTCAAAACGTTTCAAACGTGACCGGACAATTACAAATCTGTAAACGAAGCTCTGGTTGTCGTTATTCTGAAGTCTTGAAGACTTCAGACAGTGGGAATGTCAATCGTCACCAACATTCAAGTATTGGGATATGGTCTACGCTTTACACGCGAGAAGACGTTACTTAGTTGAAAAACTTGTGTCTAATCTATTTGTTTTTTTTAACAATAAAGTATATTTAAACTAGTCATCACCAACATTCAAGTATTGGGATATGTGTTTACGCGCTGTAGAAATCATGATTCAGAACGTCAGGGCGGAACGACAGAGTTCGGGGATATGCATTTTACCTCGATTGCTTCAATATTACCATACATGTTTGTTGTAAACAGAGTAAGTTCGAGATGGTTACCTGTATATATTTTAGATATGCTTAACTTAATATCTGATATACAACCAATATTTTCATCTGGACAGTTTGCCATTCGCAAAAAGCCAGTCAAATTTAATGGGGCATGGAGCGACATGGTGACAGTAATTAAAGATTAAAAAGGCCGTGGTGGTATAGCTGGGATTTCAAAACAAAAGTCTGCATTCATTCGCTGGTCCCTCATCCGTCACTTATTCGTATAGTTAAGTGAAATAATGAGATCCTGATCTGGATGTTTTTGCTCTCGAGAACCCTCTCCATCATGCTAACACTGGCCCAACAGCATAATGGCGAGACAAAGAGCTGGCAAACTTGTTATAGAACATGTTTAGCACCGAATTACAAATCCTTTTGTTTTTAAACTTCATTCTAAAGCACTCATTAACATCTCAACTGGCATGTATGCGCCTAAGGAAATTGAATCATTACTGTCAAAAGCATTTGATAATGATATGAAAATGGTAAAATCGTTGGTCAATGGTGCGTTGGCAGCAGAAGGTAACAACAGTTACATCTATGGTCAAATACCTAGATCGAAAATTAAAACCTTTGAAGACTTAACGAAAAAGTCTAAAATCATCTGTAGGTCAGGAAAAATTCTTAGTGTACCTAGAAGTCAAGAATCAGTAGTCAGTCGTGTTCTAGTTCTTTCGGGGTGTCGTGAAGATATAACAAGGTTCTATCCCTCCCAATCGGACTTACTCCTACATGTACCTCTCTTTTCAACGAAGACGGCACTATACGACAAACATGTGAGTCTGATCTTTTCCATCAAATAGAATCAGAAGCTGCAACTAAGCATCAGTTGGCACCATACGATCGATCTTCTACCGTACTTATCAGGGACGGAATGGCCTTAGTCCAGTCATCGCATGTTAAGACATTGAGAACATTCGGTGACTTACTCTACGTGTCATTCAAAGTAAGAAATCATGCCTTACCAATGCTGCTACAGTCTTTGATATATACGACATCAAACATTCAATAGAATATGCCGAAAGAGACCGACCAACTGGAGTAAATTCGTGCCAAAAGTTATTTCAGTTAAAAGATCCATAACAGACTGGAAGGAATTCTTGAACATCAACACAAATAAACAAGCCCTACAAATCAATAAGGGTCAAATTATTATAAAGTCTCCAGATACAGATATTATATTTCTTAGTGTGCATTTCTTTCCATCTATGGAAAACACCAAGGAACTGTTGTTTCAAACAGAAACAATTACCAGCAATAAAGATGGTCGTAGATTCCTTCCTGTACATGAATCGTGCTGAAACCTTTCACGGGTAAGTTTTACCTGCTGTTCATGCTTTGACCGGGCCGGTTGTGATCCCACTTCACATTGTAAGGAATCGTGGAAAAAAATGTTTACAAATTTTAATGGACAATATTCGAGACTTTGTTGTTTTTGACCATCTTTCAAGCGGTCGCATTGATAAATCTGTTGATGTCAGCCGGACATGTGTTGCAAGGCTCTATGACCAGAAAACAGAAAGCTAAATTTGACCACAGTGATTTAATTAAATTCCGTGTAAAGAAAGCTAAACAAAAAGTTGCTAGCTCAGCCGAACTGCCCCCATGCGAATCAACTATCCTTCAAAATGACCTGTGAGTTTCACTTCAGACCACTATTTGGACTTCTTCAAATATTGCACAGCCACCAAAACAGTCTTCTTTAGACTCCGGTTAGGAAGACACAAATTGATTAACCCTAATATGTTTAAAGAGAAGAATGTCATCTGATTACCTACAAGATTTACTTTGTACCTGCAATTATAAATCTGTGTGCTCAAAAACTGTGTTTGCTTTGAACAAAATCTGTCACGCCCCGTACGTTGTCCGTGTGATAGCAGTTAAGCGTGCTGTTATGCTAAGCGTATTGAATCCGCTCCGATGACGGAGAGATTGACCCTTACTTACGATTCTTGTAAACACGTTCCCACAGTACTTTTTACATGTAGTTTATCCCATTTTTTTTTTTTTATTAAAACCAATTTTTTAAATGTAGCTCTGGAAAGACAAGTTATATATGGTTTAATCTATCATTATTATCTTCCATTTTCCTAAACAATAGTCTATACATTATCAGGATAATCCAAATAAGACAATGGTCATGAATGTAATTATTTTGTTTTACTCTAAACCAAACACTTAATAAATGCAAGTCACCTGGTCACACCTATGATGTTTCTTAAACCTTGCGTTCGTCTCGGTTGACCATGATTTTTTTTAACTTATCTGTCCGACTTTGTAAATACACAATATTTATTTTATAGCCAGATTTTTTTTTTCCAAAAATTAGAAACCTAAAAAATTATAAACAATGTTTCAGCGCTGGAATTGTTTTTTCTACTTTACTATATATAAAAATATAAATTTTCGCGAACCGATTAGGTCACAGAAAATACAAATTTCACCACGAGTAAGGAATGTTTTACAAATAATGTGAAAACACAGAACCCCGATCTAATTTATCGTTTGCTAAAGGTGTTCATCATTTTCTGTTTTGTATCTACTAACAAATTACAATTTTCTATAATTCCTAGTTAAGTGTTCACCAAACTGCTTTAAAAATAGATATTCCCAATTCGACGATTGGTGGAACTACTGAGGTGATCCATAAAATTCACAAACCTAAATAAACATGCCCCGATTAATTGAACTAGTGTGGCGTCGATGTAAAGCAACGCAAGCTTGTATGTAAAGCACACGCTTCCCAAGAATAAGGAGAGTTGTACAAATAATGTGAATACACAGACCCCCGATCCAATTTATTTTTTGTTAAAAATGATCAAGTGTTCATCATTTTCTGTTTTGTATCTACTAACAGAATTCTATATTTTTTTATAATTTCGATTTCAATATGTCAAAACCTGCTGTTAAAATAGATGTATATCATATGTATGCCCAAACTAAACATTCCCCAATGGGTTGAAAAACTGTAGCCTCGATGATGTAAAGCAACGCAAATATTTCCACTAATTTCAAAGAAAGAAAAAATAAAGCAATAATCAGGTGTATTTCAGTGTAGAAAATAGTTCTGTTATATGCTGTAGTAAGATCAGCAATATGAGGGTCGATGAATGTGAAAAGGTCAAGGCAGCTTCTGCATATGCTATGTCATAAATGCGGAAAATTTAGAAGGTTCAAGATAAATGCCATTTTGTAATATTAGCGGCCCTTTATAGAAGAAGTAAAATTTGTCGTTTTGACATCCTTTGAAGCATATGCGAACTTATAGATAACGAATATATATTAGAAAATTTGGCGTTTTTACCTCATGGTTGAATTAATAATATGTTCAGGCTTGATCACTGGCTTCAATTTCACAAAAGGTGGAAAACATTGTGAGGATTGCCTAGTCTTGGGTTTTCTATGCTGTGTCTTGAGTAATATTATTTGTCTTTTGTCTTTTTCTCTTTTTTTATCAACTTTTTTAATGGCATTGCCAGTTTATTTTCGATCTATGAGTGTGAATTTGAGTTTGGTACCTTTCGCCCCTCTTTTGGAAGAGATAAAAACAATTCAAGACTTTGTAAACAATCAGAAAAAAAAGCTGCTGGTGCCAATGATTGACTGCAAACCAGACACCAAACCCTATCGAAACAAACATCGTCCTTTTTCCAATTATTCCATTAATTAATGTGACGAAAGGGTCTTCACTATATATCAGTTCTATTCAACATGTACAATTTAGGAAAGAGGGATGATGTGGCTGCGATTCATATGCATAAACTGAAAGAAGATTTAAAAAAAAAAATAATACTTGTGTCCAAGGAGATGTCGAAAGAGACTCAAGAAGCGTGTGAGCAAGCAATAATGTAACGGAGATGTTGAAATCAGCTAGGAGATGACAAAGTGAGAGATAACTGTCAAAATACCGGGGATTACATAAGCACAACTCACAATTGTCATAACAATCACAATACATATATGTCTATCACTTTTTAAATCACCAGTTCCAGTGTGTGTCAGTTCCAATGGAAGAGTCTTGATTAAAATACCACACTATATTTCCTATGGTTCATACAGTAATTTATTTCTAAACTTGACCTATCTGACTTGTGTATTTTTTAAATTCTTTCGTCCACTTTTCGATTCCTACATCACAACTTAAGGTTTGGGAAGTAAAATATTAAAAATACTTTTCCCACTTATCTAACTTGTACGCTATTTCTTTCTACTCTTCACACACGTGAAGAAGTGAGGTGTCTTGTAGTTGTATGCTCATAAATCCACACACATATATATATTGTCGAAATCCGGATCTGGTCTACTAAAAAAATATTGACACCGTATGTTTGTGGCATAACATCGTGGCCACAAGTTATTATTTTTTTTTTTTTAGTATTAAATTTATATTAAGATCCATTTTGTTACATCTTGTGATCAATTCTATTTGGCAATCGCCAATGACAGTCAGCAGGGTTCAAGGACATCAGTTGTTCGACCTGTTAGTCAAATGCGTTTTGTTTAAATATACTTTTTCACTTTTTTGGTCTTTTGAAAAATGTTGTTTGTGCTGTTTTTAGACCCTTTTACAACGAAATTTGTTTTACATGCACACGTATAAACATCAACCCAACAATGTTAGATCTGTAAATTTGCTTTCGCAAATTTTTGGTTCTTCCCTCGCCGGGATTCGAACCCATGCTACTGTGATATCGTGACACCAAATCGCCTCACTGCAGCCGTCCCGCTTGACCACACGACCACCTGGGCTCTCAAAAAAGAGCTTTCACTGGTCGTGTGTTACCTTTCCTCGTCAGTTTTAATCTAGCGGCGTACTACAGTACATGATATATAAGGCATGAAGATGTTATTGTTACAGATGGTGATACATATTCATATCTATAAAGTTTGTAAAAACTTTGCACTGCCATACAATCCAGGTGATTCTTACTCAAATAACACAGCAGTTCCTTGAACAAGTAAATAGTAATGCATGCATGTTGAAGGTTCCATCTATTCGCAGTGTACGTAGTTATCAAAGGTACCGGGATTATAATATAATACGCCAGACTCGCGTTTCGTCTACATAAGACTCATCAGCAGCGCTCAGATCAAAATAGTTATAAAGCCAAACAAGTTAGTTGAAGAGCATTGAGAACCCAAAATTCCAAAATGTTGGACTAAATACGACTAAGGTAATCTATTCTTGGGACCTTGAGCTCAGTTTCAAGGTCATAAACCAAGGACCTATAATCAAAAGACTCTAGGCCTCTGCTTTATATTGTTATTAAGTTATATTTCCATACGACTAATATTAGATATAAAAGGGGGCGGAAACTTGCATCAAATGTCTAAGTACCCTTACATCTAAAATTTATGTGTTACGAGATGTCGCAACTAACAATTGTGTGAAAATATCTTGTCAATATCTTATATGATTTCTGATAATAAGAGATAACAAGCAGAAATCTAAATTTTGAACATGACCTTCACCTTTGACCTAGACCTCATTTTCATTTTTTTGGACCAAGAACCTCAAATCTAAAGACCCTAGGCCTCTATCATTTATGATTTTCCAGGTAAAAATACATTTCAAAATAAATAATTTTGATGTATTTACTCTCTTCTGATTGGTTAAAAGAATTAGCTTTATTTTCAATGTTATCAATTTTTATAGCGACACGCCCACTCTAACGTTGTGTATTCATGCGCAAACATCTGTGTACATTGTTATTCGTATTAATATATATCTCTGAGCATTATTTTTGATAGAAATTTATTTATAATGAATGGCAATAATTTATTTTGAATTTATTGAATCATAAAATTAATTTTTGACTCTTCACATTTAACATAATCCGCTTCGCGGATTATTCAATGTGAAGAGTCAAAAATTAATTTTATGGTTCAATAAATTCAAAATAAATAACAGCCATTCATTAAATATCAAATACAAAAGGGGAAATAATTTTCATATGGATCTTATATTCCAAATATCTAAGCAACATCTTGCGAAACAAAAATCAGCAAAGAAAAAAAAATTTGGCGGAAGAAAAAAGAAGAAGAAGAAAACCAATTGGTCTTTCCACAGAAAATTGGAAAGACCTTATTAATAACCAGCTGCGCCATGAGCGCATGATACGCCCGTCGTCTTGTGTGAAAGTTTTATGCAATAATCATAAATAGTTCCTGAAAAAGTTTTAAGCAATAACCATATATTGTTTTTGAGATACGGAGGGACATATGAAACCCCCCTCTTTTTTTTCTTCAAAAACCAAAAAGTATACAGACATTTAGATTAATATAACAAAGAAGTGGTAAAGTTTTAAGCAATAATCATAAATTGGTTTTTAGATACGGTGCGACATGTAAAAAAACCTTCCCCCTTTTTTTTACAAAATACTAAATAACTGAAAAATAAAATTTTGAATCATCACTAAAAAGTATATAGATGTTTAGATTAATATAACTAAGAAGTGTGTAAAGTTTTAAGCAATAATCATAAATCGTTGTTGAGATACGGCGCGACATGTAAAAACCCCTCCCCTTTTTTACAAAATACTCAATAACTCAAAAATGAAATATTGAATCATCACCAAAAAGTATACAGTCTATAGATTAATATAACTAAGAATTGTGTAAAGTTTTAATTGCTTAATAAAAAAAAATCGGTTTTCATATACGGTGCGACATGTTAACAAAACACTCACCTGTTTTAGTTACAAAGTGCCGTACCTCAAAAAGCTTTAATCTTATTTTCACCAAAAAGTATACAGATCATTTGACCATCATAAGAAACAACTATAATACGTTTATAAGAAACAACTAAAATAAGTTTCATGAAATTTGGATAAGTCGTTCTCAAGTAACGGTGCGACATGTTTACGCCGGACAACACGGTTTGAAAACACCTTAACTTGAAGTTCAAAACGACAAAGCAGAAGCTTTGTTAAAAAATTTCACAATTTGAAAATTGGTTTTATTAAACTATTAATGATTCAAACAAACTTTTCTATTTGATTGACGAGATCTCTAACAGATATGTCGTATGTTCTTTTGCAAATCATCGTGTTAAATGATCTGATATTCCCAGAAGCACTACGACTCAATGTTTTTTATGGTGTACTAACTATAAAACGTGCCGTCATGATATATTATTTACAAACTATTTTATCGATTTCAACATCAATTAATTAATAATTTATCAGTTAAATTAAATATTCCAGTTTTTTATTATCTTTAAAATACATCATGTACATGGTATATATAATATATGATGAAATATATGATGAAAATTTTCATTAAGTGATAATGCAAATATATTATTTATAAACTATTTCATCAACTGTAACAACTTCAAACGACCTAACATACATCTCGTCATTACTTGGTCCTCATCATTGATTTCAACACTTCATTAGTTCAATTAAATATTCAATAAAGTATTATCTTTAAAATACATGGTATAATATATGCTAAAGTACAGGACATTTTGTCAAAATAGAGATAGTACATTTTTTTAATTTTTTTTGTCGAAATAGAGATAATACAATTTAAATTTTAAATAACTTTTTCAAATCAACTTGGATTTATGCAGCTGTCTTAGATACATATGAAACTTACTTAATCTCCGGTCATTATGTAGTTTGGTGTATCGCTGTCAAATTTAAGAATTAAATTAATCTAGGTGAAAAAGCTAGGATTTGCTATTTCGGACAAAATAGAGATAGTACACTTTAATTTTTTTAATAGTTTTTTTCAAATCAACTTGGATTTTCATCAAACTAAGCAGCTATCTTAGATATATACTAAGCTTACTGAATCCCCGGTTGTTATAAGTTTGATGTATTGCTTTCAAATTCAAAAATCAAATTAATCTAGGTAAAAAGAAATAGAATTTGTAGTTTGGACTATATTCAGATAGTAATTTTTTTTTAATAATTTTTTTAAATCAACTTGGATTTTCATCAAACTATACAGCTTAGTAACCTTGGTGATGCATTAATTTGACTGAATCACAGGTTGTTATTTAGTGTAGTGTATTGCTGTCAAATTTAAGAATTCAATTAATCTAGGTAAAAAAAGCTACGATATTAGAAATATATCTTTCCTTATAATTTGGGAAAAAATATATTTAAAATCAAAAACCAATTGTTCAGAGAACAATTGAAAGTCTTTTCACTAGTAAAGATCTATTTTGATATCAAAATATATAAAAAAAATAGTTTAATTAAAATGTTAGTTCCTATGGCTTTATGCATCGTTGACAATGTAATGGAATTTGATGCGACTGTCATACAAGTGAGAGGTTTAGCTAGCTATAAAACCAGGTTCAATCCACCATTTTCTACATTAGAAAATGCCTGTACCAAGTCAGGAATATGACAGTTGTTATCCATTCGTTTGATGTGTTTGGACTTTTGATTTTGCCTTTTGATTTTTGATTTTCCTTTTTGAATTTTCCTCGGAGTTCAGTATTTTTGTGTTTTTACTTTTTATGATGTATTAATATGAATTTGAAGCAAAGGTCAAAATATAGAACGTCCTATTAACCTATGACCTTGACCTCAATTTCAAGGTCTCAAACCAAGGACCTTAAATCAAAAGACCATAGGTCTTTGATATGTTTGGTTAATGAGTAATATCACTTTACGCATAATTCTAAATAAAGGATGGGTGAAAATGCCCATTAATTGTCTACGTACACATTCAACCGAAATATACAAGTAACGACATGTAGCAACTAACAATTTAGTAAAATTAATTTGTCGATATGTTATACAGTGTTTGAAAATAAGCCAAAATAAGCCAAAATCTAAATTTAAAATATGACCTTGACCTTTGACCTTGACCTAATTTTCATTTTTTTAAAGGGAAACTTTGATATTATGTTCATTCTGTATAAAAATGCTCAAATTCATAGATATTAAATTTTTATACCGCTAGATAAACGATCACCATCGATTTTAAATTTAGAGTATCAATTCTCTGCGTTCGGCCATTTTGTCTTCTTTCTTGATTAATAACAACGATATGTCTATAAACCACAAAGGAACAAAACGACAGTAACCGATGTAGTCGTAATTGCGTGTCGATATCTTGTCACTCGTACGGTTGTTTTATCCAACTAACTAACTTGATACGGAAAATATTCTTATTTTTTTTAATTATCATGGCCTGTTGTTTTTAAACTGTTAATATTGGAATTAGGTAAAAAGTCAAAGTTGAAATCATAAATAAGTGTTCCATGAAAATTGTTTTCGAAAATCTAATTTTTGTTCATAATTCTTTAAAGTAATAAACTTTTTTCAAATAAATTCTGATCTTCCCTCATCTGATCACCAGCATGGCTAAATGTATTACTTCCAAAGGTATTGTGAGGGGAGTGAGGTGACACGTCCAGGTATTCAAGCGATTTCCTGTCGGGCTTGCAAGTTCATGCATCGTTTCACTTCTGCAGGTATTGATCAGTGTACACGGCCGCTAACTTATAACTTTCCATTTTGAACTATCAGATGTATAATATACAAGTCTGTCTTACTTGTCATGCATTACTAAACTCATACGCTTGTCTATAAATAACATTTCTTGTGTAAAGAATGTTATTCATAAAAATATAAATAATACCACAAAAAATAAGATTTGATGAAATTAAAATCTATTTAAATATTTTTTCCAAGGGTGAATTTGGGAAAATGTAATATATACTCTTGTCAATAGTGAAGGACAGAGTGGAACATACCTGAAATATTGATTTAAAAAATGAAAGCACTTGTCGACGATTCGTTTATACGACTGGGTAGAAAGTTACGGAACTATAATAGCGCAATTTAAAATATATACATGCATACATTGAACATAAGAAAAAAAATATATATTTTGAATAAATTGGGGTAAAAGTTTTGTAAATAGAGTAGTCCACGTATGCCAATAGTATGTAATCATCGAATGTCGATAGACTATTGTATACCAAAAGAAGAAGAAGAAGAGAACCAATTTGATTTAAATACAGGTCGATGTATAACTTGCTTTGGTTCATCGAAGTTGTGGACATAGTAAAATCACAGATTTATATTTCAATAAAATTGTTCTCGAACAAAGGAAGGAATTCGTCATCACAATTGTTATATATGCCACTGGACGGACACTAATTATAAAAATAAATTGCTTGTCCGCTAAATAGGGGTATTCTTGTCAGATAAAAGACTTTTAGTTATATTAAAAAAATTGGGAAATATGACATTAAATTGGTTCTGTCTTTTTTTTAAACATCGTTAAAAAGATGTGTGTCTAAGGTGAACGCCACAAGAACCCTGTAATACTAGTACGAGAGTATAGCATGTAAACATTCCTTCTCAATAATATGGTTGTATTGGAAATCTTTTCATACAGATTGACAACTCATGGTCCGGTATGCATGTAATATTTGCCACATGACGCCCATAGTACTTTCTATCATCATCATCATCTTATTCTTTAATATTGCTGTTAACATCGATGGTTCACATCCAAACAAAATGTGAGTGATTTACCTTCAGAGCTTCTCCGTGTTATAACTTGTGAATCTTAATATATAGACGAAATTTCGGTATTGAAATGAATCTACATCTCACAAACAGGATGTTTAAATAACGATTTTGAGTAATCCCCTAACGAACCAATATAAACGTATGGCAAGATATAACCATGATTGAAGGAATTAAGTTTTTGTCAGACGCAAGAACTCATCACTATCATAAACGTATACGTATATATGCATGCAGTTTCAAATATCAAGAACAAGCGGTCGATGTCGATAGTCCGTTTTCTAAATGTGCAGAGTTAGACATGTCACTTGTTCATTCTTGGAAGCCTTCATATTCCCCGTCCAACGATTGGAACTCTTTCTGGTTGTGTTGACTATATATGCTTGTACGGTTATTCTGTCGTTTATCTGTACAACTGGTTGCATTTCCTCTCCTTACCCAACAAACAAACTAACGAATTTCTACTAGTCTGCTTTCTCTGGAGCTCATCCCCAATGGCGCTTATACGTCAGGAAACTTACATGTATACTAATAATGATTGTTTCAGGTACAACGATGTAGGGACGAACTATTCTAATTTCGTCAATATCAGTTGTGCATGACTAAAATATAAGTTTGATTACAGCAACTGTATTTGGTCTCGAATGTATAAATTAATGTGTTTTTATAGACTAGCTCAAATCCTCATCCAAATAATATAATCTATATGTAATAATCGTTTCCTACCACACCGAGATTTAATGCCAAGCGGTAGACATATTTTAGGTACTAATTAAGTAATTAAATGAACAATATTATTGATAACAATAATTAATCATTAATGTGCAAAGATTAAAAAACAACAGTAGTTTTTCTTTATTTGTACGTATTATATTCCGCTTCGGTAGAGTTATCTTCAAATAGTTTCAGATATTAATTAATACATGGGTTTCAAAAGTGTAAGTATTCTCGTACATTTTTTGCCTAATAAAAACAATCAAAATGCTTTGGTAAAGCTATTTCTAATTTCTAAGTTCCCCTTTCTTATGAGACATAAATCAAGGACAAGAGGTGTATATCATTTCATTCTGACACATGAATTAAGTTTCCCGTCTTTAACCGAAAATTGTTTATTTCTTAGTAAATTAATTTATTTGAATTCAAATAAATAATAGCACCAAATATAATTAAATAATTCCACGGCGATCTATTTTCATTTGTCACCAACTTGAATATGTATTTTAAATGTGTGTATTAAATGCTCCCTTGTTTTATAATCCACTGATCCGAATAGACAGTCACACCTGGCAAGGTGTGCCCTAGAGGCGTGGTTAACATGATACCGAAGTGCAAATAACAATTTACCTTTCAACAAGCCATCTACGAGTTTTGCCACAGAACCGTGAATTCACACATCGTATAAACCTAGTCATAGCAGAGACAGTAAAAGGCCAATAAGAGTACACCAACATATTGTCTTTTCAGATTATTGTACTTTAAATTGTTCACCTTATCAATCCGAAAATGCATTAATTAAAAATAAATTTATAACATTTTTTGTTGTCTAAAAAATTAATTTGAATATATACGTTTAACATAGAAAATTTATCTCATGAATATGTACAATTGCACGTCTGTGCGTTTTATCTTCTTATCATCGACTGGTTATTAGATAAAGCAGAAGTCATCGACGCGCTTACGATTACGTTAAAATATGATTAAAAACCAAGACTTTTAATGATTGTATTTTAAATCCCGGCATGCAAAAACCAGGAGAAAACGTCACGACCTACAGGAAGTTGTTAATATTTTTTCATTGATTATTGAATTTCTCCTTTATTACTGCAATTATAGCGATAAAACTGTGTGAATATATATATTATGTCATAATGAACATATTTAAACCATAAGTAAAAAATCGCGAATTTTCCATTTAAACCAAAGATGTCAAATCTGAAGACCCTTGGTCTTTATCACTTATGGTTTACCAGTTAGAAATGCAAATCACTTATATCAAATACATTAGGGGAAATAACTCTCATATGGAGTCTCCGGATAGCTCGGTTAAAATTAAAATCCGAATCCTGAAGATGAAACGAACAATTTGGTAAAATAAATTTGTCGTCATCTTTTACGGTTGTGAAGGAGTAGTGGCCCCAAGAAAAACAGTGTTTGGGGAGATAACTCTTACAAGGTAAAGTATTTTGTTACGCAGTTGTCAATATTTAAAGCGTATAAACTATACGATATCATATTCCAAATATTTAAGCGACATCTTTTGAAACAACAAAACTACGCAAGAAAAAAATTTATGCGGAAGAAGAAAAATAATAATAATCAGAACAAAATCAATAGATCTTTCCATGGAAAGGTGGAAAGACCTAATTACTCCACCGTCGTATTTCCGAACACACAGAAAGTGCTTAGAGAAAGTTCCGTCTATCCGAAATTTCAATATAATTGAATCCGGAAAGTGGCAGACATACTAGTATAAACATAAGAGAAATAGAAGACAGGCGTGTACAATGTGAATCATCTGGATGATTGTCAACTTAAGGCCCGATTGATCAAAAGAGAGTTGAAGTAAACACCAATATTAAGTTTAATGCGCGATTACCAAGCCAGTACGTTAAAGGTGAAAATATAAGTTGTTACTTTAGTGGAACCGTTTTTGAGGATATTAGACTGCGGTAAATCTCTGATTTCAAGATACAAGCATGACGAAATAGACAAACACTTTGCGAAGACTACATGTATGAGACTGACACAAGGAATAGTCACCCGACGTTATAGGCCAGATGATAAATATTAATCAACCAAATAATATATATACATTCAACATAAATTTTTCAAGCTATTTCAGCAAATGTGGTACATAACTAAGTACTGTATATGCGTGAACTTAAAGAGGTATCTGACTCAGAAGTTGAAACTTATGAATATACACAAAGCTATAGCTATCATATAAAACTATGGCCTGAAACCTGACATGAATACAAATCAAACGCCAAGCCAAGTCTAAAGTAATAACAAGTATAACTTGGAAACAAGCAATTAACCTTAATTTCACAAAACAGAATATATTTAACAATGTTTTGGCTGAAATCCACAGGACATGAAACAAGTTGGGATTTGAGAAACCAATCGTCATAGGTTTTGCGATTTGGTATAGTCGAAAGAAAGCATGGATAACTGACTTTATAAAAGACTAACCCCAATAAGAACCGCGAGACACGATCTGCTACATACGCAACACTGAAAGTCCTGTTTTCTATATTCCAATTACACACACTTACAAATGCATTTAGAAAAAATGTATATCAATTATACGAAATGTACAAATACCCGACTGACCATATCATACACTCCAAGTAAAGACTAGGGTAAACAAGAACTCGTATCTGTTTCACGATGGAGAATACTGGAATACCAATGGTTTCATGTGTCGGATTAAGACGTTATGCCATGAAAACATTTAGGTATGCAATCAGGAGAGTTAAAGGTATAACAAATTGTGATCACGAATGAGATTGCTTACAGCGACTTCAAACAATATCTGAACTCAGCCTTTGATTCAATGAAAACGATTCTGAGCTAATGATCCCATCTACACAGTACAACACAAAACAAGAATTTTTTTCAGCAGACGAAAATAGGCAGGCATTATCGATTGGACAGAAACACTACAAAGTTGTAGACACAATACAGAGATTCATCTCGTAGATTGTAGATCATGATGATGAACTTATTAATATCATGTATGAGGAGGATTTTTAAAGATTAATTTCTTACTTATGACCTTCCACATGTGTTGCAAACTGATCAGGAAAGGTATCCAGGCGACCAATAGCACTAAATAAAAAGAGAGGTGAAAGATTCAAAAGGTAGTGCTTGTTATTTAGTCGCTCATTTATTTTGTTTGGTACTTTTTCTGCTTTAAACTGGAAATCAGCCAAATGATTCACAGTTTTCTCATACTTTCGAGTTTCAACAAATAATCTGTGATCCACTCACTCCAATGGTTGTTATGATGGCAATGTATGTCGACTGGCCTGTTTATAGCAGTCACCTGCATTAATTTGGGTATCTTGTTTTATAAGATTCATTTGTGCACTGCGCCATGAGTCCCCGGTATATTGACAATTATGTCTTACTGTGTCATCGCCTATTGTTTCAATAGATCCGTTAAATCGTTTCCTGTTGTAACACTTTTTATACTCTCCGACATCTTCTTGAACATTGAATATTTTTTTTCTGGTATATTTTTAAGTTATTACAAAGATCTTGTTCATATCGTCCCTTTCGTTCTACAGTGTACATGTTGTAAAGCAAATTGCTTCATAGCACTAAATGCTATAGAAAATTTAGGACGATGTGTGCTTCTGGAAGGGTTTGCATTTATCCATTCGGGACCAGCGATTTATGATTTCTTTAGCTGGGATCTTATTCTGTTCCTTGGTTTGTTTTTGAATTGTATTGTTTTCAATACAATCAATGACAATGTTTACGACTTCATGTCATCAGTAAAGCACTCCATAAATTGTTTTATTTTGTTTTAAATCTTTGTAGGCTTCTTGATCTAGCATCGTAACATGGCAGTTATCTTGTTTTCTGTTCTCTTTTTTCGGGGATAGTGTCTGCTTTCTTTGGGTGTGATTAGAAGAGTAACGATAGAAACCAAAACAACAGTTTTACGTCAATCCTTCCATCTCAATCTCCAATAAGGTCTCTTTCAGTTCTCGTTTGTTAGTGTCAGATATCCTGAGTAGGTTGATCTTTTCTTTTCTATACCATAAACGCTGGTTGATATGTTTGAATTGTTTTCTCAAACTTGTCATTGTTTTTTTTTAGATTTACTGTGAAACCAATCTCTTTAAACGTACAAACCTTCTACCCATCGACGGTACTGGTCATCACTTTAATGTTCTACCCATTCTTAATGAATTGACACCAAAACCGCCCGCATAAAACATTGCACGTCCTGATTCTTCATATCAGTGATGACTTTCCTGTCTGCCAGCCACTTAGGTAAGACCAAATATTGAGATGCAACAACAATTGAACTATTATTGTCGATATCAAATTATATTATAATCTCATCAGTCATCGTTTTTATTTCTCTCCGAATTTATTGTAATTTTTTTAAGTTGATCGCCAATGAAAGTAATATTTTTTTCTTCCTTCTTATCACCAACCATTTGTTCAAACATACAATTTAAAATCATATATACTTTTGCCAATTTTTCGTTGTACCTCCATTTATAATTTCCTGGGTTTTCTTTTAAACAGGTGGTATTCTGAAATGTCTCTTATCCATCTAGACTTTGGGATTGATGGTCCTTGTGTTAATTATCCATCAAAGTTCCATAAATGTCTATACATTTCGCAAGTGTTACGTCAGTTTTAGGTTAAATTGGTTCAGTTGCATGAGCTTTCGCTATATCTTTATTTTTTAGGCAGTTGATTCATAGGAAAAGCTTTCAACGTTGTTTTTTTTTTTTTTTTTCAACAGCAAACACCATTGTATTTGTTATGGTTCTGTCGATCCACCCTCTTAATTATTTTTTATTTTTTAATTTTCTTTACAGTTTTTAAACCAACACTGATACTATTTACTGATCAAAATGCAGGTTCTAATGTAAACCGTTACTTTTGACACAAGATTCCACTAATATAGTTTTTTTTGTAGTAAATTGTAAGCTGATACTTTATTGAATTCATTTTTTTTCTATTTCTAATAATTAACATTTTACTATTTCAAAATTTTCCATTCACTTCTGTAATTTCTGTGATACGACATTTCCTACGAGTCCTTTTTATTCAGATCATGTGTATATATACAATCTTCCTTACTTTAAACTTTTCATGTTGATGTCATTTCTTTATCTATTTTTTTTTTTATTTAATCATTATCCTATTAGGTCAGTTGTTCTTTCGCACTGGACTATTGTTTGTAATGGTTTATGGTCAGGGTTACGGGTTTATATTTTAAAAACCGGTGCTTTGTTTTTGTGCGACTGAACTGTCAAGTCTATACTACAGGCCTAATGTGTTCTTGACCAAAAGACATGGGGGGAAATCTAAGATAAATCTCATTACTGATCCAATATCGAGGTATAAATAAAAAGCACACCTCCTTCCTATGGCCTAAATTTAAATCTACAATATCCCAAATGGCAGGACGGGTAATCGTACTTCGTGCATATGAAAGGTAAGCTATAACGTTTTATCGACAAAAAGGTCCAGGTGGGAAAAACAAAAGAAGATCTACATCTCATAGAATACAAATCGGGGCCTGAGGTTACCAATTCCTTACCATCACTTATTTTAAAAGTTTCCTTGTACAACATTTTGATCCTTATATGATGCAAATTAAACACACTGACATCGGGTATCCTGGACCAAACTATGCAGGTGGAAGGACAGCGTAAGTTATACACTATACGTTAAATATTGGGATTTGTTATAGCTGAATCCGTATCAATTCTTTTTAAATCCATCCGTCAATGCTTTTATTTCCCCTTTTAAAAAATCAAACCTATGTCGGTTTTTTTTTACTCAAAATGCAGAGTTTATGACTACTCTTAGAACGGTCTACACCACATTTTCAATATTGGTATCTGACATTACTTCTCTCTGTGTTTAAATGATTTATAATTGATATGGTCCTCATTACAAATCAACTGTTATAACAGTTACTTTGAATTTTTCGAAAGACGTCATAAACAGCCAGAGAAAAACATGACCTTGTGCAATGCCAAGATACAGGTATCGACAGAGTGTAGATCCATGAAAGTGTATATGTATACAACAATTATATTTAGTTAGCTTTTAATTTACTGATAACAAATATAAACAAAATCTATCTTAATACCATTAAAAACACTATTCCTTGATCGAATTACAGTGTTCAATTGAAAACCTTTTAGAATTAGAATCAATAAGTTTACCAGGATCATTTTTAAATTTCTGGGCTCAGTAGACACCATTACCATAAAAATGGGAATGTGTTATCCCGTAGGAAAAAATTTTCTACAGGTAAATCCAAACTCCAAAAGTAAATTTATATCTATGGAAGAATTTAGTAAATACTTAATAATTTACCAGTAATACATAGATTACATTCGTTAACAAGTAAAACGTCACAACATACACGGGCATAGCGAACAAGTTGTCACATATACACTTTAAGATGGTGCCAGAAGAACCTCACCATCTAACAGGGGAAAACAAACAATTCGGAACGAATAATTGTCACCTTTGTCGTATTGTTTAGTGTGGAGTTTCCCGTGTATAACCGAAATAAATTAATCTAGGAAAGGACAATTAATATCGTTTAACCTGGTTTGATTCATTTTCATTTTGGTCGTATATTTAGATAATTCTTCATTAAACGAAAAAATATCATCAACATAACGGTAAGTTATTAAAAAGAAATTGAGAGAAAAAAGTTGGGGTCGGACACTCTACCCCACCCTTACGGAAATGTAAATAAAAAATGTTCTACGGCAATACTTTTTCCGCCACTAAGTGCAATGGGAAGCTGAATACCTAAGGTCTACTTGAGAAAAAATCCAGGGTGTGGTTCGACTTAGTTTTTTTTTAAATTTGGTTCAAAGTTTGGGTCGGACACCCTACCCCATCCTTAAGGAAATGTTAATAAAAAATGTTCTACGGCAATACTTTTTTCGCCACAAGGTGCAATGGGAAGCTGAATACCCAAGGTCTACTTGAGAAAAAATCCAGGGTGTTGTTCGGCTTAAATGTTTTGTGAATGTGGCCCAAAATTGGGGTCGGACACCCTACCCCACCCTTACGGAAATGTAAAAAAAATATTCTACGGCAATACTTTTTTCGCCACTAGGTGCATTGTGAAGCTGAATACCTAAGGTCTACTTGAGAAAAAATCCAGGGTGTTGTTCGGCTTAGATTTTTTTAAAATTTGGTCCAACGTTAGGGTCGGACACCCTACCCACCCTCACGAAAATGTAAATAAAAAATGTTCTACGGCAATACTTTTTTCGCCACTAGGTGCAATGTGAAACTGAATAGCTATGGTCTACTTGAGAAAAATCCACGGTGTTGTTCGTCTTAGATTTTTTGTAAATTTGGTCCAAAGTTGGGCTCGGACACCATACCCCACCCTTACGGAAATGTAAATAAAAAATGTTTTACGGCAAAACTTTTTCGCCACTAGGTGCAATGTGAAATTGAATAGCTAAGGTCTACTTGAGAAAAATCCAGGGTGTTGTTCGTCTTAGATTTTTTGTAAATTTGGTCCAAAGTTGGGGTCGGACACCCTACCCCACCCTTACGGAAATATTAATAAAAAATGTTTTACGGCAAAACTTTTTCGCCACTAGGTGCATTGTGAAGCTGAATAAATAAGGTCTACTTGAGAAAAAATCCAGGGTGTTGTTCGTCTTAGATTTTTTTTAAAATTTGGTCCAAAGTTGGGCTCGGACACCCTACCCCACCCTTACGGAAATGTAAATAAAAAATGTTCTACGGCAAAACATTTTTAGCCACTAGGTGCATTGTGAAGTTGAATAGCTAAGGTCTACTTGAGAAAAACTCCGGGGTGTTGTTCGATTTAGATTTTTTTTAAAATTTGGTCCAAAGTTGGGGTCGGACACCTTAGTACCCTACCCTTACGGAAATGTAATAAAAATGTTCTACGGCAATACTTTTTTCTCCACTAGGTGCAATGTGAAGCTGAATACCTAAGCTCTACTTGAGAAAAAATCCAGGGTATCTTCGTCTTAGATTTTTTGGAAATTGGTCCAAAGTTGGGCTCGGACACCCTATCCCACCCTTACGGAAATGTCAATAAAAAATGTTTTGCGGCAAAACTTTTTCGCCACTAAGTGCATTGTGAGGCTGAATAGCTAAGGTCTACTTGAGAAAAAATCCGGGGTGTTGTTCGACTTACATTTTTTTAAAAATTTGGTCCAAAGTTGGGCTCGGACACCCTACCCCACCCTTACGGAAATGTAAATAAAAAATGTTCTACGGCAAAACATTTTTAGCCACTAGGTGCATTGTGAAGCTGAATAGCTAAGGTCTACTTGAGAAAAATCCGGGGTGTTGTTCGATTTAGATTTTTTTAAAATTTGGTCCAAAGTTGGGGTCGGACACCCTACCCCACCCTTACGGAAATGTAAATAAAAAATGTTCTACGACAATACTTTTTTCGCCACTAGGTGCATTGTGAAGCTCAATACCTTAAGTCTACTTGAGAAAAAATCCAGGGTGTTATTCGTCTTAGGGTGCAATCAACAGTTTTTTACGTGACGTCATTCTGTAACAGGGCATGTAATAGTGGACCCATCATGCAGAAGTCAGATATTCATAGCTATATAGATATCTATACATCAATGGAAAGATAATTCTATGAACTTTCTGAATAAATAAAAAAAAATCCAACATCTCTTGTTTAAACATGCAAATTGGTACAAGTTATCAGCTGGAAATTAGGCATTTTCCCCCTAAAAAACCTTAAAAACAGACCACCTTTGGACACACGGATCAGTAACCTGTGCATATATTTGAGATTTCTTATAATATGCATTTCGAAGAGCTTATCCGGCTGATTTAAGAAAATGTAGTTTCAGCCTACGTTCGCCTGCTCCTTTCGGAGCTATCTTACCTGACAAATCAAAGTGCTTTTTGCAACAGGTGAAAATCAGCTGTTTATGGAGTTGCCTCCCATATAGTAAGAAGTCACAAAAACATTTTTTTTTTTTAAATCTTGACAAAAGTGGCATTTTAATTGAACTTCAATATATGTTTTTCACATTTAACATAAAAAACAATCAACTTTTTCATTTAGTGGTATATAAATAGCAGGGAATTCCATCAGTATGTAAATCTCACTGGGGAAATACCCCTAGTTTTTAGTACGAAACTGTTTATAGCACCCTTAAGCAAAACCTTGTATGCGATATATAAAAAATTCTCAGCTTTTCTGAATCTGTACACTATACCGATTAAAATGATGTCTTACTTTAAGGATTGTGACCACAAATAGTGAAACTACAGCTCTTTTTTTATGTCGCGCGGTAGTGGCATATTGGCCAGTGGCAAACAGTTTAACTGGCAAATCCCAAACATTTCCTGTATCACATTTTCATCAGTTTTACAAAGAAAATAAATCATAAAATAGGGTTTCTTTTAAATAAATAGAATAAAAACTATGAAATAGGCATGAATAAAGTTACTTTAAATAGATTTTGTTCCTAGTACTATATGAACTAAGTTATAGCTGAGTTGAGAAAATATTGAAATAGTGTTTTTCTTAGGAATGGCATGTGTACCTTTTTGACTATAAAAAGTACCAAATATATATTATAATGAATAAAACTTTATGTAACACTGATCAGGAGTAAAGGTCAAAGTAGAAAAAATCTACACTTTTCATATGCAACTTTTGGTTCCAAATATATGAGAGATTGAATAAAAATATCATGACGTCGCAAAAAATTAAAAAACTTCAATATTCGCACAGAGTCTGGTTTTCTTATATCTGGTTGCTATGTACAAATCTGTAATATTTGCATTAAATATACCAAACTGATGCTTTTAAATTAATGTATACATGCCGTACAATATTTTTCAGAATTATTTTACTCCATTCGCAAACACATTTCTATGCTAAAACATCACTAATATTTTGTATTTGTCCCTTAAGCAAAACCTTGTATGCGATATATAAAACATTCTCAGCTTTTCTGAATCTGTACACTATACCGATTAAAATGATGTCTTACTTTAAGGATTGTGACCACAAATAGTGAAACTACAGCTCTTTTTTTATGTCGCGCGGTAGTGGCATATTGGCCAGTGGCAAACAGTTTAACTGGCAAATCCCAAACATTTCCTGTATCACATTTTCATCAGTTTTACAAAGAAAATAAATCATAAAATAGGGTTTCTTTTAAATAAATAGAATAAAAACTATGAAATAGGCATGAATAAAGTTACTTTAAATAGATTTTGTTCCTAGTACTATATGAACTAAGTTATAGCTGAGTTGAGAAAATATTGAAATAGTGTTTTTCTTAGGAATGGCATGTGTACCTTTTTGACTATAAAAAGTACCAAATATATATTATAATGAATAAAACTTTATGTAACACTGATCAGGAGTAAAGGTCAAAGTAGAAAAAATCTACACTTTTCATATGCAACTTTTGGTTCCAAATATATGAGAGATTGAATAAAAATATCATGACGTCGCAAAAAATTAAAAAACTTCAATATTCGCACAGAGTCTGGTTTTCTTATATCTGGTTGCTATGTACAAATCTGTAATATTTGCATTAAATATACCAAACTGATGCTTTTAAATTAATGTATACATGCCGTACAATATTTTTCAGAATTATTTTACTCCATTCGCAAACACATTTCTATGCTAAAACATCACTAATATTTTGTATTTGTCCCTTAAGCAAAACCTTGTATGCGATATATAAAAAATTCTCAGCTTTTCTGAATCTGTACACTATACCGATTAAAATGATGTCTTACTTTAAGGATTGTGACCACAAATAGTGAAACTACAGCTCTTTTTTTATGTCGCGCGGTAGTGGCATATTGGCCAGTGGCAAACAGTTTAACTGGCAAATCCCAAACATTTCCTGTATCACATTTTCATCAGTTTTACAAAGAAAATAAATCATAAAATAGGGTTTCTTTTAAATAAATAGAATAAAAACTATGAAATAGGCATGAATAAAGTTACTTTAAATAGATTTTGTTCCTAGTACTATATGAACTAAGTTATAGCTGAGTTGAGAAAATATTGAAATAGTGTTTTTCTTAGGAATGGCATGTGTACCTTTTTGACTATAAAAAGTACCAAATATATATTATAATGAATAAAACTTTATGTAACACTGATCAGGAGTAAAGGTCAAAGTAGAAAAAATCTACACTTTTCATATGCAACTTTTGGTTCCAAATATATGAGAGATTGAATAAAAATATCCTGACGTCGCAAAAAATTAAAAAACTTCAATATTCGCACAGAGTCTGGTTTTCTTATATCTGGTTGCTATGTACAAATCTGTAATATTTGCATTAAATATACCAAACTGATGCTTTTAAATTAATGTATACATGCCGTACAATATTTTTCAGAATTATTTTACTCCATTCGCAAACACATTTCTATGCTAAAACATCACTAATATTTTGTATTTGTCCCTTAAGGGTGCAATCAACAGTTTTTTACGTGACGTCATTCTGTAACAGGGCATGTAATAGTGGACCCATCATGCAGAAGTCAGATATTCATAGCTATATAGATATCTATACATCAATGGAAAGATAATTCTATGAACTTTCTGAATAAATAAAAAAAAATCCAACATCTCTTGTTTAAACATGCAAATTGGTACAAGTTATCAGCTGGAAATTAGGCATTTTCCCCCTAAAAAACCTTAAAAACAGACCACCTTTGGACACACGGATCAGTAACCTGTGCATATATTTGAGATTTCTTATAATATGCATTTCGAAGAGCTTATCCGGCTGATTTAAGAAAATGTAGTTTCAGCCTACGTTCGCCTGCTCCTTTCGGAGCTATCTTACCTGACAAATCAAAGTGCTTTTTGCAACAGGTGAAAATCAGCTGTTTATGGAGTTGCCTCCCATATAGTAGGAAAAAAATCTTGACAAAAGTGGCATTTTAATTGAACTTCAATATATGTTTTTCACATTTAACATAAAAAACAATCAACTTTTTCATTTAGTGGTATATAAATAGCAGGGAATTCCATCAGTATGTAAATCTCACTGGGGAAATACCCCTAGTTTTTAGTACGAAACTGTTTATAGCACCCTTAAGCAAAACCTTGTATGCGATATATAAAAAATTCTCAGCTTTTCTGAATCTGTACACTATACCGATTAAAATGATGTCTTACTTTAAGGATTGTGACCACAAATAGTGAAACTACAGCTCTTTTTTTATGTCGCGCGGTAGTGGCATATTGGCCAGTGGCAAACAGTTTAACTGGCAAATCCCAAACATTTCCTGTATCACATTTTCATCAGTTTTACAAAGAAAATAAATCATAAAATAGGGTTTCTTTTAAATAAATAGAATAAAAACTATGAAATAGGCATGAATAAAGTTACTTTAAATAGATTTTGTTCCTAGTACTATATGAACTAAGTTATAGCTGAGTTGAGAAAATATTGAAATAGTGTTTTTCTTAGGAATGGCATGTGTACCTTTTTGACTATAAAAAGTACCAAATATATATTATAATGAATAAAACTTTATGTAACACTGATCAGGAGTAAAGGTCAAAGTAGAAAAAATCTACACTTTTCATATGCAACTTTTGGTTCCAAATATATGAGAGATTGAATAAAAATATCATGACGTCGCAAAAAATTAAAAAACTTCAATATTCGCACAGAGTCTGGTTTTCTTATATCTGGTTGCTATGTACAAATCTGTAATATTTGCATTAAATATACCAAACTGATGCTTTTAAATTAATGTATACATGCCGTACAATATTTTTCAGAATTATTTTACTCCATTCGCAAACACATTTCTATGCTAAAACATCACTAATATTTTGTATTTGTCCCTTAAGGGTGCAATCAACAGTTTTTTACGTGACGTCATTCTGTAACAGGGCATGTAATAGTGGACCCATCATGCAGAAGTCAGATATTCATAGCTATATAGATATCTATACATCAATGGAAAGATAATTCTATGAACTTTCTGAATAAATAAAAAAAAATCCAACATCTCTTGTTTAAACATGCAAATTGGTACAAGTTATCAGCTGGAAATTAGGCATTTTCCCCCTAAAAAACCTTAAAAACAGACCACCTTTGGACACACGGATCAGTAACCTGTGCATATATTTGAGATTTCTTATAATATGCATTTCGAAGAGCTTATCCGGCTGATTTAAGAAAATGTAGTTTCAGCCTACGTTCGCCTGCTCCTTTCGGAGCTATCTTACCTGACAAATCAAAGTGCTTTTTGCAACAGGTGAAAATCAGCTGTTTATGGAGTTGCCTCCCATATAGTAGGAAAAAAATCTTGACAAAAGTGGCATTTTAATTGAACTTCAATATATGTTTTTCACATTTAACATAAAAAACAATCAACTTTTTCATTTAGTGGTATATAAATAGCAGGGAATTCCATCAGTATGTAAATCTCACTGGGGAAATACCCCTAGTTTTTAGTACGAAACTGTTTATAGCACCCTTAAGCAAAACCTTGTATGCGATATATAAAAAATTCTCAGCTTTTCTGAATCTGTACACTATACCGATTAAAATGATGTCTTACTTTAAGGATTGTGACCACAAATAGTGAAACTACAGCTCTTTTTTTATGTCGCGCGGTAGTGGCATATTGGCCAGTGGCAAACAGTTTAACTGGCAAATCCCAAACATTTCCTGTATCACATTTTCATCAGTTTTACAAAGAAAATAAATCATAAAATAGGGTTTCTTTTAAATAAATAGAATAAAAACTATGAAATAGGCATGAATAAAGTTACTTTAAATAGATTTTGTTCCTAGTACTATATGAACTAAGTTATAGCTGAGTTGAGAAAATATTGAAATAGTGTTTTTCTTAGGAATGGCATGTGTACCTTTTTGACTATAAAAAGTACCAAATATATATTATAATGAATAAAACTTTATGTAACACTGATCAGGAGTAAAGGTCAAAGTAGAAAAAATCTACACTTTTCATATGCAACTTTTGGTTCCAAATATATGAGAGATTGAATAAAAATATCATGACGTCGCAAAAAATTAAAAAACTTCAATATTCGCACAGAGTCTGGTTTTCTTATATCTGGTTGCTATGTACAAATCTGTAATATTTGCATTAAATATACCAAACTGATGCTTTTAAATTAATGTATACATGCCGTACAATATTTTTCAGAATTATTTTACTCCATTCGCAAACACATTTCTATGCTAAAACATCACTAATATTTTGTATTTGTCCCTTAAGGGTGCAATCAACAGTTTTTTACGTGACGTCATTCTGTAACAGGGCATGTAATAGTGGACCCATCATGCAGAAGTCAGATATTCATAGCTATATAGATATCTATACATCAATGGAAAGATAATTCTATGAACTTTCTGAATAAATAAAAAAAAATCCAACATCTCTTGTTTAAACATGCAAATTGGTACAAGTTATCAGCTGGAAATTAGGCATTTTCCCCCTAAAAAACCTTAAAAACAGACCACCTTTGGACACACGGATCAGTAACCTGTGCATATATTTGAGATTTCTTATAATATGCATTTCGAAGAGCTTATCCGGCTGATTTAAGAAAATGTAGTTTCAGCCTACGTTCGCCTGCTCCTTTCGGAGCTATCTTACCTGACAAATCAAAGTGCTTTTTGCAACAGGTGAAAATCAGCTGTTTATGGAGTTGCCTCCCATATAGTAGGAAAAAAATCTTGACAAAAGTGGCATTTTAATTGAACTTCAATATATGTTTTTCACATTTAACATAAAAAACAATCAACTTTTTCATTTAGTGGTATATAAATAGCAGGGAATTCCATCAGTATGTAAATCTCACTGGGGAAATACCCCTAGTTTTTAGTACGAAACTGTTTATAGCACCCTTAAGCAAAACCTTGTATGCGATATATAAAAAATTCTCAGCTTTTCTGAATCTGTACACTATACCGATTAAAATGATGTCTTACTTTAAGGATTGTGACCACAAATAGTGAAACTACAGCTCTTTTTTTATGTCGCGCGGTAGTGGCATATTGGCCAGTGGCAAACAGTTTAACTGGCAAATCCCAAACATTTCCTGTATCACATTTTCATCAGTTTTACAAAGAAAATAAATCATAAAATAGGGTTTCTTTTAAATAAATAGAATAAAAACTATGAAATAGGCATGAATAAAGTTACTTTAAATAGATTTTGTTCCTAGTACTATATGAACTAAGTTATAGCTGAGTTGAGAAAATATTGAAATAGTGTTTTTCTTAGGAATGGCATGTGTACCTTTTTGACTATAAAAAGTACCAAATATATATTATAATGAATAAAACTTTATGTAACACTGATCAGGAGTAAAGGTCAAAGTAGAAAAAATCTACACTTTTCATATGCAACTTTTGGTTCCAAATATATGAGAGATTGAATAAAAATATCATGACGTCGCAAAAAATTAAAAAACTTCAATATTCGCACAGAGTCTGGTTTTCTTATATCTGGTTGCTATGTACAAATCTGTAATATTTGCATTAAATATACCAAACTGATGCTTTTAAATTAATGTATACATGCCGTACAATATTTTTCAGAATTATTTTACTCCATTCGCAAACACATTTCTATGCTAAAACATCACTAATATTTTGTATTTGTCCCTTAAGGGTGCAATCAACAGTTTTTTACGTGACGTCATTCTGTAACAGGGCATGTAATAGTGGACCCATCATGCAGAAGTCAGATATTCATAGCTATATAGATATCTATACATCAATGGAAAGATAATTCTATGAACTTTCTGAATAAATAAAAAAAAATCCAACATCTCTTGTTTAAACATGCAAATTGGTACAAGTTATCAGCTGGAAATTAGGCATTTCCCCCCTAAAAAACCTTAAAAAACAGACCACCTTTGGACACACGGATCAGTAACCTGTGCATATATTTGAGATTTCTTATAATATGCATTTCGAAGAGCTTATCCGGCTGATTTAAGAAAATGTAGTTTCAGCCTACGTTCGCCTGCTCCTTTCGGAGCTATCTTACCTGACAAATCAAAGTGCTTTTTGCAACAGGTGAAAATCAGCTGTTTATGGAGTTGCCTCCCATATAGTAGGAAAAAAATCTTGACAAAAGTGGCATTTTAATTGAACTTCAATATATGTTTTTCACATTTAACATAAAAAACAATCAACTTTTTCATTTAGTGGTATATAAATAGCAGGGAATTCCATCAGTATGTAAATCTCACTGGGGAAATACCCCTAGTTTTTAGTACGAAACTGTTTATAGCACCCTTAAGCAAAACCTTGTATGCGATATATAAAAAATTCTCAGCTTTTCTGAATCTGTACACTATACCGATTAAAATGATGTCTTACTTTAAGGATTGTGACCACAAATAGTGAAACTACAGCTCTTTTTTTATGTCGCGCGGTAGTGGCATATTGGCCAGTGGCAAACAGTTTAACTGGCAAATCCCAAACATTTCCTGTATCACATTTTCATCAGTTTTACAAAGAAAATAAATCATAAAATAGGGTTTCTTTTAAATAAATAGAATAAAAACTATGAAATAGGCATGAATAAAGTTACTTTAAATAGATTTTGTTCCTAGTACTATATGAACTAAGTTATAGCTGAGTTGAGAAAATATTGAAATAGTGTTTTTCTTAGGAATGGCATGTGTACCTTTTTGACTATAAAAAGTACCAAATATATATTATAATGAATAAAACTTTATGTAACACTGATCAGGAGTAAAGGTCAAAGTAGAAAAAATCTACACTTTTCATATGCAACTTTTGGTTCCAAATATATGAGAGATTGAATAAAAATATCATGACGTCGCAAAAAATTAAAAAACTTCAATATTCGCACAGAGTCTGGTTTTCTTATATCTGGTTGCTATGTACAAATCTGTAATATTTGCATTAAATATACCAAACTGATGCTTTTAAATTAATGTATACATGCCGTACAATATTTTTCAGAATTATTTTACTCCATTCGCAAACACATTTCTATGCTAAAACATCACTAATATTTTGTATTTGTCCCTTAAGGGTGCAATCAACAGTTTTTTACGTGACGTCATTCTGTAACAGGGCATGTAATAGTGGACCCATCATGCAGAAGTCAGATATTCATAGCTATATAGATATCTATACATCAATGGAAAGATAATTCTATGAACTTTCTGAATAAATAAAAAAAAATCCAACATCTCTTGTTTAAACATGCAAATTGGTACAAGTTATCAGCTGGAAATTAGGCATTTTCCCCCTAAAAAACCTTAAAAACAGACCACCTTTGGACACACGGATCAGTAACCTGTGCATATATTTGAGATTTCTTATAATATGCATTTCGAAGAGCTTATCCGGCTGATTTAAGAAAATGTAGTTTCAGCCTACGTTCGCCTGCTCCTTTCGGAGCTATCTTACCTGACAAATCAAAGTGCTTTTTGCAACAGGTGAAAATCAGCTGTTTATGGAGTTGCCTCCCATATAGTAGGAAAAAAATCTTGACAAAAGTGGCATTTTAATTGAACTTCAATATATGTTTTTCACATTTAACATAAAAAACAATCAACTTTTTCATTTAGTGGTATATAAATAGCAGGGAATTCCATCAGTATGTAAATCTCACTGGGGAAATACCCCTAGTTTTTAGTACGAAACTGTTTATAGCACCCTTAAGCAAAACCTTGTATGCGATATATAAAAAATTCTCAGCTTTTCTGAATCTGTACACTATACCGATTAAAATGATGTCTTACTTTAAGGATTGTGACCACAAATAGTGAAACTACAGCTCTTTTTTTATGTCGCGCGGTAGTGGCATATTGGCCAGTGGCAAACAGTTTAACTGGCAAATCCCAAACATTTCCTGTATCACATTTTCATCAGTTTTACAAAGAAAATAAATCATAAAATAGGGTTTCTTTTAAATAAATAGAATAAAAACTATGAAATAGGCATGAATAAAGTTACTTTAAATAGATTTTGTTCCTAGTACTATATGAACTAAGTTATAGCTGAGTTGAGAAAATATTGAAATAGTGTTTTTCTTAGGAATGGCATGTGTACCTTTTTGACTATAAAAAGTACCAAATATATATTATAATGAATAAAACTTTATGTAACACTGATCAGGAGTAAAGGTCAAAGTAGAAAAAATCTACACTTTTCATATGCAACTTTTGGTTCCAAATATATGAGAGATTGAATAAAAATATCATGACGTCGCAAAAAATTAAAAAACTTCAATATTCGCACAGAGTCTGGTTTTCTTATATCTGGTTGCTATGTACAAATCTGTAATATTTGCATTAAATATACCAAACTGATGCTTTTAAATTAATGTATACATGCCGTACAATATTTTTCAGAATTATTTTACTCCATTCGCAAACACATTTCTATGCTAAAACATCACTAATATTTTGTATTTGTCCCTTAAGGGTGCAATCAACAGTTTTTTACGTGACGTCATTCTGTAACAGGGCATGTAATAGTGGACCCATCATGCAGAAGTCAGATATTCATAGCTATATAGATATCTATACATCAATGGAAAGATAATTCTATGAACTTTCTGAATAAATAAAAAAAAATCCAACATCTCTTGTTTAAACATGCAAATTGGTACAAGTTATCAGCTGGAAATTAGGCATTTTCCCCCTAAAAAACCTTAAAAACAGACCACCTTTGGACACACGGATCAGTAACCTGTGCATATATTTGAGATTTCTTATAATATGCATTTCGAAGAGCTTATCCGGCTGATTTAAGAAAATGTAGTTTCAGCCTACGTTCGCCTGCTCCTTTCGGAGCTATCTTACCTGACAAATCAAAGTGCTTTTTGCAACAGGTGAAAATCAGCTGTTTATGGAGTTGCCTCCCATATAGTAGGAAAAAAATCTTGACAAAAGTGGCATTTTAATTGAACTTCAATATATGTTTTTCACATTTAACATAAAAAACAATCAACTTTTTCATTTAGTGGTATATAAATAGCAGGGAATTCCATCAGTATGTAAATCTCACTGGGGAAATACCCCTAGTTTTTAGTACGAAACTGTTTATAGCACCCTTAAGCAAAACCTTGTATGCGATATATAAAAAATTCTCAGCTTTTCTGAATCTGTACACTATACCGATTAAAATGATGTCTTACTTTAAGGATTGTGACCACAAATAGTGAAACTACAGCTCTTTTTTTATGTCGCGCGGTAGTGGCATATTGGCCAGTGGCAAACAGTTTAACTGGCAAATCCCAAACATTTCCTGTATCACATTTTCATCAGTTTTACAAAGAAAATAAATCATAAAATAGGGTTTCTTTTAAATAAATAGAATAAAAACTATGAAATAGGCATGAATAAAGTTACTTTAAATAGATTTTGTTCCTAGTACTATATGAACTAAGTTATAGCTGAGTTGAGAAAATATTGAAATAGTGTTTTTCTTAGGAATGGCATGTGTACCTTTTTGACTATAAAAAGTACCAAATATATATTATAATGAATAAAACTTTATGTAACACTGATCAGGAGTAAAGGTCAAAGTAGAAAAAATCTACACTTTTCATATGCAACTTTTGGTTCCAAATATATGAGAGATTGAATAAAAATATCATGACGTCGCAAAAAATTAAAAAACTTCAATATTCGCACAGAGTCTGGTTTTCTTATATCTGGTTGCTATGTACAAATCTGTAATATTTGCATTAAATATACCAAACTGATGCTTTTAAATTAATGTATACATGCCGTACAATATTTTTCAGAATTATTTTACTCCATTCGCAAACACATTTCTATGCTAAAACATCACTAATATTTTGTATTTGTCCCTTAAGGGTGCAATCAACAGTTTTTTACGTGACGTCATTCTGTAACAGGGCATGTAATAGTGGACCCATCATGCAGAAGTCAGATATTCATAGCTATATAGATATCTATACATCAATGGAAAGATAATTCTATGAACTTTCTGAATAAATAAAAAAAAATCCAACATCTCTTGTTTAAACATGCAAATTGGTACAAGTTATCAGCTGGAAATTAGGCATTTTCCCCCTAAAAAACCTTAAAAACAGACCACCTTTGGACACACGGATCAGTAACCTGTGCATATATTTGAGATTTCTTATAATATGCATTTCGAAGAGCTTATCCGGCTGATTTAAGAAAATGTAGTTTCAGCCTACGTTCGCCTGCTCCTTTCGGAGCTATCTTACCTGACAAATCAAAGTGCTTTTTGCAACAGGTGAAAATCAGCTGTTTATGGAGTTGCCTCCCATATAGTAGGAAAAAAATCTTGACAAAAGTGGCATTTTAATTGAACTTCAATATATGTTTTTCACATTTAACATAAAAAACAATCAACTTTTTCATTTAGTGGTATATAAATAGCAGGGAATTCCATCAGTATGTAAATCTCACTGGGGAAATACCCCTAGTTTTTAGTACGAAACTGTTTATAGCACCCTTAAGCAAAACCTTGTATGCGATATATAAAAAATTCTCAGCTTTTCTGAATCTGTACACTATACCGATTAAAATGATGTCTTATTTTAAGGATTGTGACCACAAATAGTGAAACTACAGCTCTTTTTTTATGTCGCGCGGTAGTGGCATATTGGCCAGTGGCAAACAGTTTAACTGGCAAATCCCAAACATTTCCTGTATCACATTTTCATCAGTTTTACAAAGAAAATAAATCATAAAATAGGGTTTCTTTTAAATAAATAGAATAAACACTATGAAATAGGCATGAATAAAGTTACTTTAAATAGATTTTGTTCCTAGTACTATATGAACTAAGTTATAGCTGAGTTGAGAAAATATTGAAATAGTGTTTTTCTTAGGAATGGCATGTGTACCTTTTTGACTATAAAAAGTACCAAATATATATTATAATGAATAAAACTTTATGTAACACTGATCAGGAGTAAAGGTCAAAGTAGAAAAAATCTACACTTTTCATATGCAACTTTTGGTTCCAAATATATGAGAGATTGAATAAAAATATCATGACGTCGCAAAAAATTAAAAAACTTCAATATTCGCACAGAGTCTGGTTTTCTTATATCTGGTTGCTATGTACAAATCTGTAATATTTGCATTAAATATACCAAACTGATGCTTTTAAATTAATGTATACATGCCGTACAATATTTTTCAGAATTATTTTACTCCATTCGCAAACACATTTCTATGCTAAAACATCACTAATATTTTGTATTTGTCCCTTAAGGGTGCAATCAACAGTTTTTTACGTGACGTCATTCTGTAACAGGGCATGTAATAGTGGACCCATCATGCAGAAGTCAGATATTCATAGCTATATAGATATCTATACATCAATGGAAAGATAATTCTATGAACTTTCTGAATAAATAAAAAAAAATCCAACATCTCTTGTTTAAACATGCAAATTGGTACAAGTTATCAGCTGGAAATTAGGCATTTTCCCCCTAAAAAACCTTAAAAACAGACCACCTTTGGACACACGGATCAGTAACCTGTGCATATATTTGAGATTTCTTATAATATGCATTTCGAAGAGCTTATCCGGCTGATTTAAGAAAATGTAGTTTCAGCCTACGTTCGCCTGCTCCTTTCGGAGCTATCTTACCTGACAAATCAAAGTGCTTTTTGCAACAGGTGAAAATCAGCTGTTTATGGAGTTGCCTCCCATATAGTAGGAAAAAAATCTTGACAAAAGTGGCATTTTAATTGAACTTCAATATATGTTTTTCACATTTAACATAAAAAACAATCAACTTTTTCATTTAGTGGTATATAAATAGCAGGGAATTCCATCAGTATGTAAATCTCACTGGGGAAATACCCCTAGTTTTTAGTACGAAACTGTTTATAGCACCCTTAGATTTTCTGTAAATTGGGTCCAAATTTGGGATCGGACACCCTACCCCAACCTTACGGAAATGTAAATAAAAAATGTTTTACGGCAAAACTTTTTCGCCACTAGGTGCATTGTGAAGCTGAATAGCTAAGGTGTACTTGAGAAAAAATCCAGGGTGTTGTTCGTCTTAGATTTTTTGTAAATTTGGTCCAAAGTTGGGGTTGGACACCCTACCTCACCCTTACGGAAATGTAAATAAAAAATGTTGTACGGCAATACTTTTTTCGCCACTAAGTGCATTGTGAAGCTGAATAGCTAAGGTCTACTTGAGAAAAACTCCAGGGTGTTGTTCGTCTTAGATTTTTTGTAAATTTGGTCCAAAGTTGGGGTCGGACACCCTACCCCACCCTTACGGAAATGAAAATAAAAAATGTTCTACGGCAATACTTTTTTCTCCACTAGGTGCAATGTAAAGCTGAATAGCTAAGGTCTACTTGAGAAAAAATCCAGGGTGTTGTTCGTCTTAGATTTTTTGTAAATTTGGTCCAAATTTGGGGTTGGATATCCTACCCCACCCTTACGGAAATGTAAATCAAAAATGTTCTACGGCAATACTTTGTTCGCCACTAGGTGCATTGTGAAGCTGAATAGCTAAGTTCTACTTGAGAAAAAATCCAGGGTGTTGTTCGATTTGTTTTTTTTTTAAATTTGGTCCAAAGTTGGGGTCGGACACCCTACCCTACCCTTACGGAAATGTAAATAAAAAATGTTCTACGACAATACTTTTTTCGCCACTAGGTGCATTCTGAAGCTCAATACCTTAAGTCTACTTGAGAAAAAATCCAGACTGTTATTCGTCTTAGATTTTCTGTAAATTGGGTCCAAATTTGGGATCGGACACCCTACCCCAACCTTACGGAAATGTAAATAAAAAATGTTTTACGGCAAAACTTTTTCGGCACTAGGTGCATTGTGAAGCTGAATAGCTAAGGTGTACTTGAGAAAAAATCCAGGGTGTTGTTCGTCTTAGATTTTTTTTAAATTTGGTCCAAAGTTGTGGTTGGACATCCTACCCCACCCTTACGGAAATGTAAATAAAAAATGTTCTACGGCAATACTTTTTTCGCCACTAGGTGCATTGTGAAGCTGAATAGCTAAGGTCTACTTGAGAAAAAATCTGAGGTGTTGTTCGGCTTATATTTTTTTTTAAATTTTGTCCAAAGTTAGGGTCGGACACCCTACCCCACCCTCACGAAAATGTAAATAAAAAATGTTCTACGGCAATACTTTTTTCGCCACTAGGTGCATTGTGAAGCTGAATAGCTAAGGTCTACTTAAGAAAAATTCCAGGGTGTTGTTCGACTTAGATTTTTTTTTAAATTTGGTCCAAAGTTGGGGTCGGACATCCTACCTCCCCCTTACGGAAATGTAAATAAAAAATGTTCTACGGCAATACTTTTTTCTCCACTAGGTGCAATGTGAAACTGAATTGCTAAGGTCTACTTGAGAAAAATCAAGGGTGTTGTTCGTCTTAGATTTTTTAAAAATGTGTCCAAAGTTGGGGTCGGACACCCTACCCCACCCTTACGGAAATGTAAATAAAAAATGTTTTACTGCAAAACTTTCTCGCCACTAGGTGCATTGTGAAGCTGAATAGCTAAGGTCTACTTGAGAAAAAATCCAGGGTGTTGTTCGTCTTAGATTTTTTGTAAATTTGGTCCAAAGTTGGGGTTGGACACCCTACCCCACCCTTACGGAAATGTAAATAAAAAATGTTGTACGGCAATACTTTTTTCGCCACTAAGTGCATTGTGAAGCTGAATAGCTAAGGTCAACTTGGTAAAAAAATCTACGGTGTTGTTCGGCTTATATTTTTTAAAATTTGGTCCAAAGTTAGGGTCGGACACCCTACCCCACCCTTACGGAAATGTAAATAAAAAATGTTTTACGGCAAAACTTTTTCGCCACTAGGTGCATTGTGAAGCTGAATAGCTAAGGTCTACTTGAGAAAAAATCCAGGGTGTTGTTCGTCTTAGATTTTTTGTAAATTTGGTCCAAATTTGGGGTTGGACATCCTACCCCACCCTTACGGAAATGTAAATAAAAAATGTTCTACGGCAATACTTTTTTCGCCACTAGGTGCATTGTGAAGCTGAATAGCTAAGGTCTACTTGAGAAAAAATCTAGGGTGTTGTTCGGCTTATATTTTTTTTAAAATTTGGTTCAAAGTTAGGGTCGGACACCCTACCCCACCCTCACGAAAATGTAAATAAAAAATGTTCTACGGCAATACTTTTTCGCAACTAGGTGCATTGTGAAGCTGAATAGCTAAGGTCTACTTGAGAAAAAATCCAGGGTGTTGTTCGGCTGTGATTTTTGTTAAATTTGGTCCAAAGTTAGGGTCGGACACTCTACCCCACCTCACGAAAATGTAAATAAAAAATGTTCCACGGCAATACATGTTTAGCCACTAAGTGCATTGTGAAGCTGAATAGCTAAGGTCTACTTGAGAAAAAATCCAGGGTGTTGTTCGATTTAGACTTTTTTTTAAATTTGGTCCAAAGTTGGGGTCGGACACCCTAGTACCCTACCCTTACGGAAATGTAATAAAAATGTTCTACGGCAATACTTTTTTCGCCACTAGGTGCAATGCGAAGCTGAATAGCTAAGGTCTACTTGAGAAAAAATCCAGGGTGTTGTTCGTCTTATATTTTTTGTAAATTTGGTCCAAAGTTGGGGTCGGCCACCCTACCTCACCCTTACGGAAACGTAAATAAAAAATGTTTTGCGGCAAAACTTTTTCGCCACTAGGTGCATTGTGAGGCTGAATAGCTAAGGTCTACTTGGGAAAAAAATCCAGGGTGTTGTTCGATTTAGATTTTTTGTAAATTTGGTCCAAATTTGGGGTCGGACACCCTACCCCACCCTTACGGAAATGTATTAAAAAATGTTCTACGGCAATACTTTTTTCTCCACTAGATGCATTGTGAAGCTGAATAGCTAAGGTCTACTTGAGAAAAAATCCAGGGTGTTGTTCGTCTTAGATTTTTTGTAAATTTGGTCCAAAGTTGGGGTCGGACACCCTAGTACCCTACCCTCACGGAAATGTAATAAAAAATGTTCTACGGCAACACTTTTTTCTCCACTAGGTGCAATGTGAAGCTGAATACCTAAGGTCTACTTGAGATAAAATCCAGGGTGTTGTTCGTCTTAGATTTTTTGTAAATTTGGTCCAAAGTTGGGGTCGGACACCCTACCCCACCCTTACGGAAATGAAAATAAAAAATGTTCTACGGCAATACTTTTTTCTCCACTAGATGCAATGTAAAGCTGAATACCTAAGGTCTACTTGAGAAAAAATCCAGGGTGTTGTTCGTCTTAGATTTTTTTGTAAATTTGGTCCAAAGTTGGGGTCGGACACCCTACCCCACCCTTACGGAAATGTAAATAAAAAATGTTTTCGCGGCAAAACTTTTTCGCCACTAGGTGCATTGTGAAGCTGAATAGCTAAGGTCTACTTGAGAAAAAATCCAGGGTGTTGTTCGACTTATATTTTTTTTTAATTTGGTCCAAAGTTTTGGTCGGACAACCTACCTCCCCCTTACGGAAATGTAAATAAAAAATGTTCTACGGCAATACTTTTTTCGCCACTAGGTGCATTGTGAAGCTGAATAGCTAAGGTCTACCTGAGAAAAAATCCAGGGTGTTTATTGGCTTAGATTTTTTTTAAATTTATATTATTAAAATTATAAATAATTTCCTTGCCCACCATACTTCGTGTACAAAAAAATAAACCTTTCGTCTAATCAAAAGTAAGCGATAACTATTGCTTCAGAAATAGAATGTTTCGTTTATACAGATTTGTCACATTAAAAAAATATTAATGCACGAGTGCAACTTTTTTTTCTTGCCATGCAGAACAATAATAACTTTTCAGGAACTATTTGACAGGATGCCGAGAATATGGAAAGCTATTTAACACAATATCACAAAATTAATTGATGATTTCAATGTCAATTCCCTGTTACAAGCAATTTTGTAAGCATTTCAATAGTTTTAATACATATTTATGATTATGTGTACACTCAAAACTGTTGACTATTAAAATTAAAAGCGGGGAGCACGCTGTTTGGTATATTGACATCGATAACTTTTGTCTTATAAATTAATGAACAGGACTAGATATTTATAAATCATCGAATAGTTCTCCGATTGCTTAATTATATATCAAACACTGATAATATATTGGTTATATATCAATAAAAACATTTTGAGTACGTTTGTTTCTTATTCAATTTTTGGGTTCATAGACATATCCGAAAACTGGCTGCTAGCGTAGTGGCTGCTAGCGAGTGGCTGCTAGCTTGAGCCTGGTGATCAATAAATGATGTATAAAAAAATAATTCCGAAAGTACAATTGGTTAACAAATTCAAATTCAAAATATTATTGCCATATAAACTTTACAGTTTGACATATACCAACAACAAAAACAAATAAAGAGTTTTGACAATAACTAAGTAACTCAATATGTTAACACAAATAACAGGAATACAACGATATATGGGCGTTTTTCGATAAAAGCGTTCCTTTCAGACCTAAAAAAAAATGGAAAATCAACTAGTCTAAAATTTATTTTCAAGAGTTATTTTGAATACCTCTATTATAGACCTGTTTGTAAACAAAAAGTGCAATCTTAAATACTCTTTAAAATGATATTATTTTCATAATTTGTGTACTGTTTACGAAACTGCTTCTAAACACACATATTTTTGCAATTTTAAATGTTTCCTATAGACATTCCAGTTTGCTTACTTTATATACTAGAAAAATCTCATTTTTTATCGATAAAGATTAGACAGTACTTCACATATGAAGGTACAACTCATGTTACATAGTGGACATTTTGATGCGTTTCGTAGTTGACAAAACCGTTTCGTAGTAGACAAAAAGTTTCGTAGTTGACATCAACCCTATTCAATGTTAATAAAAACATAATAAAACTTACATGAAACTAACCTTTGTTATTTGCTTTACACGAATATAATTGAAAAAAGAGTAAAAAAGACTGCATGGTAGTGGTAGTGTCCACTACGAAACGTTTTTCTCCCAAACTTGTTTCGTAGGGGACCGTTTCGTAGGGGACGTATTCACATGTTTTATTTTTTTCTCACAACCCCAATATTGCAATAGTAACAAGACTGACTGTATTCATCAAAGCGTTATTAAGCTGTACACTGATATTTTTTTCATAATTTTAAAACCAGTTACTGAAGGAGATTTGACCCGTTTTGTAGTGGACATTTACAAAAATACGGCATCACTCTGGTCCATTTGATGTGCTCAATTTTTCTTACCAACAGTTTAATTGCCGTTATAAAAGCATCACTTCTTTTGTAAGACCCTAATGTTTATATCTCTTGCAAACAAAACATTACATTGATTTTATAAAACTGTTTATAAGCAAGTTTTAATGACTTCGTTTCGTAGTGGACATTGTGTTAGGGACACACCTTTTAAAATTAAAAAAAATCCTATGTTAAAAGCTGTTTATTAAAATATGTTGGCTCTAAACATACTTTTGAATTATTAAAGAACTTATATCAAGTAAAATTAATATTTATTTCTACATTTTTTTTACGATATTCGAGAGTATGAATGTTGAACAGGCGGTCTAGGGACATGCCATTTTGGTTGTTTTGGACCATTCAGGAATCAATATCTTATCAATCCCTCTAAAAAATAAACTGTTTCTTTGCTTAAAAATGTTATATCTAATTCAATGTACTGACTGCACAAAAAGTTACTTGCAAAGATCAAACACATTTTTTTTAAGTGGCTGGGACAAGAAAGTACGTTTTTATTGAAAAACGCCCATAAATCTATGCTACCCCAAAACTCAACTTCACAATGGTCAATCAAACCGGGTTACTGTATAACTAAGATGTAACAAAATGTGTAACAAAACTTTTAAAATAATATAGAAATTATGACTGTCGGTGTTAATGTAATTGTTTAAAAAAAAAACATGTGAAACATGCAAATATAATTAAAAAAAAATAGTTTTAATCACTAAAATGTTGTTTGTTCTTTCCTCGCCGGGATTCGAACCAGTGATACTGAGATATCGTGACACCAAATCGCCTGCACTGTAGCCGTCCCGCTAGACCACAATATCACGGCCGACACTCGGCTAACCGAGAGATTGGTCGGTTAATCTATATTGAGTATGCGGCTATATCGGCGGTTGGTCTGTTAATCAGGTGTTATCGAAAAAATCATTGAAAGTTCAGCATGTTTCATTGTATAACTTTCTAAATATATTTTCATCATAAAAAGTATGCATGTCTAACAAAACAATTCAATGTACTGAATTCAGTTTTCTAGCTTCGATGTACGATCTATAAAATGAAAAGGCGGGTTACTCATCAATAAATTTATACACATTTTACACACATAAAATGTACACAAAATGACACATTGGTTAAATTTACTTGCATTCAATATTTTGAACATCGAAAAAAGAAAGGCATTATGTTTGTTAAGCGTATTGATATCATTGTGTGAAAAATCTACACGAAAATCTGTATTTTGGTGACATAAATCAATCTTTATTTAAAACCTGGTCTGTTAATGGGTCGGGTGTATAAAACCCGGTCTGTTAAGAGTTATGAATGGCAATAAAAGTATAATCTTATTGCAATATTGGGTGTTATCGGATCAAATGAGTAGGCTCAAGACGAGTGGCTATAATATACGAAAATAACACAGGAGCAATGAAACATAACATATACGGAAACAACACATGAAATTGAAAATTGATAAAAATGGTTTCAAAAAGTGTAATATTAAAGTAATAATAATTTCATCCAAGAATGATCGCATATATCATTTTGATTCTGTTAAATTGTCATGAATGACACAAATCTGTCATCTACATCGGTAACCAGTATATATAAATCAGAGATAAACGTCGTAATGTAACTAAACATCAGTATAAAAAAAATAAAAATAATACTTGTTTAAGAATACACACATGAAACACCGATGGCTGTTGAAACAGTAACGGATTGCGATGTACTTATATTGTTGACAAATTCTAGAAGTTTACATGCGGACAACTATGGTGGCAGGTTAATGCCATTTTGCGTTTTAGCGCTTTAGCGTTTTCGCCTTACATATTCTATATGGCGAAAACGCGAAATTGCAAAGTCGAAAACGCGAAACCGATTTCTCGTTTTCGACTTCGCGTTTTCGCGTTTTTGACTTCGCGATTTCGCGTTTTCGCCCTATAAAATATGAAAGGCGAAATCGCGAAAACGCGAAATGGACTTCACCGGTCACCATAGACAACTGTAGTTCTCCTCTGCACTTATGTAGAAAAGAACTTAACGGAATAAAATGAATTGAAACTTAAAATAACCAAATGTAGCTGCATTCGCTCCTTTCCGTTTACTTCTTTAGAGTGATTTGTAAACAACATATGATTAAGTAATAGAAGAAAAGAACCAATTGGATGATGCTGACGAATTAGGGTTTAACGTCCAGTGACAAATATCATGTTCATATGTGAACGAGAACACGTTATATGTACCCTGTGTTGTATTAGAAAGACACTTTCAGTCGGAATTGAGAACGTGCTACTTCGAACAGACACAAAAATTAAGGCCGATTGAAAACGTCAATAACAAATTCATGCATATTCCAGGGGCCAATCCATATCACGCTATATTGCAGTGACACACCCTTCAATAAAATGCAAAGAAAGTCAAAATAAAAATGCTCTTTCTATGATACTGTGGCACCGTATTGTCATTTTTGTTTACTCAGGAACATCTCATTCTTAATTTTTTCAAGGGGAAAATATAAAGGTAGCAAAGTTATTGTCGTGGCTAAATAACTCTTAACTGACACAATTTCAATTGTCCAACTCATTAACAAACTTTATTCCCATAATTTTCACTAAAACGTGGTATAATTCACGTTATTTTACAATTATGAAATATTTACTAATGTCAATTTATTTTTTAGAACCACAGTACTATTTTTTGTCCTTTAAATGATATCAAAATTTGTTTGTTTCGCCTTTTATTAAAAAAAATTGCTATGCGTATAAGCATAAATACTACATACTTGCGCGACGCCTTTTAGCTTTACTGAAAACTGCGCAGACTAAGAAATGTTTTTACAAGTGCAAGCAAAATGTTCTATGATAGATATCATTTTGTCAGACACTTTTCTTTTTTTGATTTGGTTCTTTTAACATGCCAAAAATCTGTATATTTGATAGAGTTTAACATTAAATTAAGCGTTTTACTCTTAACAGACGTATAACCAACCCGATTAACAGACCAATCGCCCATATAGCCGCATACTCGATATAGATTAACCGACCAATCTCTCGGTTAGCCGAGTGTCGGCCGTGAATATATATATGTATTTATTCGAATTTAAAGTATATCTCTCGAATAAATAAAAAAAAAATGTAATTAAAGATTAAATCGTCTGTTGATTCTTTATTTCTGTTGTTGTTTTTTTTTGAGAAACTAATAAATTATTCGTCTACATATGTTGTTTATTTTTTAATAAATGTTAGTTAATTTATTTATATTGCAAGGACGTATGTTTTTGTATACACACAAAAATGTTTGACGATGTTTTGAGAAATACGAATGTGATTGTTCTGTGTGTTCACTACTACAAAAATATGACAAATTTCCCCAACCAACAATTTGTTAACTATTGCCTGCTGTAAATACAATTACCGGTAGCGACACAATTTCGTCTCTGTTATTAGTTGTAAGCAAAATGTCTACAAGACAATGAAGGATACGTACGACTATTTCAGTGGTTTGCAGAGCTTCGGTAATATTGACAAAATGAAGCCCTTGTTTTGGCATGAACGTTAATTTCATAGCTGTATGATCAGAAAAATCTCTTTAAATCATTCCGTCATGATATTTATACAATGCGCGTCAAGCTTGCTACCAGTAAAGATGTAAGTTTAGTCAGGTTATATCCATGTGAAGCGGCACTGAAACAACATGTTTGCGTGCTTCGTCATAAACTAAAATTTGGACCGCCTTACATATTGCTAAACCCCATATTCCGTCACCTTTAGAATACGGTTGACGAGTGTTAAATGATTCATTACACCCCGTGTATTTCAAATTAAGGGCATATGTCAGCAGATTCCTAGCAGGATCCTGTGCTTTCATGTAAGGGAAAATCTCCATGTAAAAAGTCATGTGTTTGTTCACAACAAAACCTTCCATGTTCGGAGCTTTGCCCTGGTAAAGGTTAAGAATTATGTAAACATTTCCAATCATGATCCTAAACGGATAACCTAGAAGATGCTCCTGGCTTAATTCTGTTTGATTGGATTTTATTCGCATTTTCGAGATATTTCGTTGCTAATTGATTTAAAAAAAATATGTCTGTATCTGAAATTTAACCTAAAATGTTGTATATATCTTCAAATATGAAAGAAAAAAATAATAACAGAATTTGATCTTTGACCTTATTTTACGCAAAACAGTTACCACATTTCTTTTTGACGACATCGATATTTCAAAAGTACTCATTTTTCCGATTTCAATGATATATAATATAGCCATATATTATGTTTGACGATTGAATTTTAAAAATATTGTGTCTGGTCACCGTACTATATATATATCATGTATATTGATCGTACAACATTCCAAGTTATTTGGAAGTTTGGTTTATTGCTGTCAAATTTAAAGATATAATTCGTAGATAAAAAAAATCTAGAAAGGACAGACTTAAATCAGATAGTGACCTTTAAAAATTTGTATAACATACATTTTCAAATTAAACTTGGATTTTCATAAAACTCTACAGCTATATATCGATCTTACAGTTTGTATTATTCCGGAGCTCATAAGGTTTAATGAATATTACTTCATACTTGTACTCTTTGGTCAGTTACGGCTCGTGAAATTTAACATTCTCTCGACTGGTATTTTTCGCAAATTCCCCTCCTTAACATGATATATCTGTTCAATATCCATTTGACGTGGCTCTCTATTTATACATCTCGTCATTGTGTGATTGTGCTATTGTAAATTTTTGTATTCTTTCATTTTTGCTAATGTTTTTTGTCGTTATGTCTTTCTGTGTTTCTTTGTTACATATTTGTTGGTTTTTATATTTATTAAGATTATAAAACAATGATGACAGCTGTGCCCTTATTTTGACATTTTGACATATTATGTCTGTTTGTTCACACAAATTGTCAATCTGATGGAATTTTATGCGACTGTCATACATACAAGTGAGATGTTTAGCCAGCTATAAAACCTGGTTTGATCCGTAATTTTCTTCTTAAGAAAATACATGTACCTAGTCAGAAATATGACAGTTGTTGTCCATTCATTTGAGGTGTTTGAGCTTTCGATTTTGCCTTTTGATTTCAGTCTTTCCGTTTTGAATTTCCTCCGAGTTCGGTATTATTATTATTTTACTTTTCAACCTAGGTTTCAGTTGAAGTTTCATGTTTTTTTACTGTTTTTTTTCTGTTTTCTTTTAGCCATGGTTTTGTCATTTTCATTCCGAATAAATGCTTTTACATGTTTTTATTGTCTCCTCGGAATCTTTCGTTCACCATGAACTATGAACATTTTGCACTCACTCAAGATAAAACGCTAGGAAAAATAAATTATTTATGAATTAAAATGCATATAGTTCTTAAATCAATAAATTATATAAGACCAAAAAAAGCGAAGTCTGAAGCTGGCATATCAGTTTTCTTAAATTGTTATTTCGCTTGGTTTCTTCCGTTACCTATTATATATTATTATATCATCGTATTCTGAATTCATTTTAAACTGAGTTTCACTATGCATTTTTGAGTGTTTGCTTATTCCAGAGTGGCTATGGATATAACGGAGTGTTTAAATCTCACAAAACATGCTTTTAATCCCGTCACATTTTGCGCCTATCCCAAGTAACGAATCGTTAGCCTTTGTTATTCATGAGTTTTTCGTTATTATTAAATTTTGGTTCATTTGTATGCTTTGAAGTTTAGTGTAGCGTCTTTTTCGCTAATCAAGAATATTTATCGGGTTTGTAATAACATGAGCAAAACGGCGGGTGGAACATTTGGAGCAGGATCTGCTCACCCTTCCGGAGCACTTAGGATCACCCCCGTTTTTGGTGGGGTTCGTGATGCCTTAGTCTTTAGTATTCTATTTTGTGTCTTGTGTACTTTGTCTGATTTTTTTTTCTTTTTTAGCCATATCAGTTTATTTTTGATCTTTGAGTTTAAATGTCACTCTGGTATCTTTCGCCGCTCTTCTAGTATACATTTTGTTTAAAGGTCTGCATGAGCTCGGATTTGAGTAGGAGATTTTTCCGCCGAGTTTTAAAACCGCTGTTGATCTTAGGCTGTTTTCGCTCTTTGGTCGGGTTGTCTCTTTGACACATTCCACATTTCCATTCTCTTTTCTATTACAGAGAATTTTAAAAACTAAACTGGTATCACAAATGACTTGCAAGGCATTGTTGTTAGACAACCAGAACAAGTAAGAAAACTTTATTCAATTTAAGACATTAATTAAACAAAGAATGGAACAACAATAATATCTAGATGTCTGTCAGGAACCTTATATGCTATTGTTTGTACATTCAGTACAAATTATGATATAGTAATATAACAAAGGTAGCATAAGATGTGATAAATGAAACTTATATAACAGCAGATCAAAACAATTGTATAAAACGATTAAAGTGCATGTAAGCACTGAATGGTGAAGATTACTTTAATTTATCTGTGGGAAGTAACATTAAACAGTACATTGGTTGAAATTAAATTAACAGCAATATTAGACAAAGGAAGATAACTCTCATTTTATTTAAAGATGACTTTAACAATGACATCATTTATATTTTTAGAACAGATATTAGATTCCTGCACCTTGCAAATGTTATTTAATTTTCTTGATAAGTGTAACATCATTGTGTGCCTTAAATATCTGAGCATATATTACATCGTTAAATTTCATGGATACGATGTATAAGATGTTATGATCAATGCACTATATTTTGTGTATCAGAAAGGTAGTGATAAGCCTTGGAAGATTTGAATATCAAGTCAGTCCCATAATGTTTTGATTGCATTTCATGCAATCTTACCTAAAAATAAAAATGTGCATCAAGTCATGTGCCTTCAAATTGTGAACTATGAGTGGTAGTTTAATACCATCCTTGAAAGAGGTCGAGGTCATATGAAAACTGTCTGACAGGCAGCAGGACATTGCAAGGCACGCACATACTAAATAAAGTTCTTATATTACTCAAAATGAGAGAGAAATTAAAAACATACATCTTATTTTTTTCGACCATGAAAATGAGGTTAAGGACATTACATAGACATATGACAGACAAAAACTTCAAAAATTGAGGCATTTATATACAAAGAATGAAGCATTCATGTCTTCCAGTTTTTAAACTATAAAGCGTTTAGAAAGATATTTAATGCTGCCATTGCATTATCTTTATGATCTTCTGCAATAGACGTCCCCAGTAAGACAACAGGAATCAAAGTATGGAAAATGTAAAAAGTGCATTATGTTATATTTCATCATTACAAAGCAATTACATATCAAAATTCAGCTCTAGATATTTATTTCTTTTTATTGAACAATTAATACCACATCAAACAAAAAATTACCGGTTATATTATAATAAAAACTTTCTTCAGACTTCTAAAAGAAGAAAAACTGTGATAGACACAAACTGGGTCTGATTTAACACATAAATGTACAACTGATTAATATTTGATTGCTAAACTATGTAGGTAGTAAGACAGTTCGAGGTAATAAAGTTATTTTTATTAAGTCAAGATGATACTAATTTACTTGTTGAAGTAAATTTGTCAAATTCTAATTTTATTTTTAAAGTATGAATAATCTCTCTTAATACATAGTTTCTTTAGTTTTTTTTTTAATTTGAATTCACTCTTTCAGCTCAAAAACTAAAAAAAGAAATCTATTGCATAAAAGTTTTAAGTATCTGTGTGAAAAAACTGCACTCTGGAAGGTTGTAAATAGGTAGTATTTTGAACATAATAGACATATAATGTCAATAAAACTTAAATGTTATGTGTTATGAGCAGTTAAAGCACCTGTCAACTAAAGTTCATTCAACATACTATACAATCATGGCTATGTTGTCTAAGATAATTACAAAAAAAAATGACTTTTATACTTACAATGTACATAACTAAATAAATCTACATGACTTAACATGCTAAAGGGGGATAACTTTGTCTCTAAAATTTGTCATGAGTTCCAGAAAACAAATGTTGGACTGTTATACCTGACTATATTACAAAAGGACTAACCTTTATTACCTTAATATCTTTATTGAATGAATTTTTATACTTGCTGTTTAAACGTTAACACTTAATTGGACTGTCACAAATTTTAGCTTTCAAATGGAGAAAATTGTATTTATGACTATAAAAACAAGGACTGATAGGCAAATAATTCAAATATTTAAAACATTATTAGTCTAGCTAATCTTATTATATTCTAAAGCAAATGAAAAATTAAGCCTGTTAAAATAATTCTCATATAGAAGGAGCTTTAAGCAGAGATTGTACAGAATATTACAGAAGTTACATATGCAATTGCCATATGTACATTTGGTTCAAAGTAAATCCCCATTCAGACAAATTCCTTTAAACATGCAAGACTTCTATATGACTGAGACATAATTATTCAAATGTATAAGAAAATATAACATAGACATAAATTTCCAAATGTATAAGAAAATATTACATAACAAACAGAATATAAACATCTTCATCATCATTATCCATGTTAGCAACAGTCATATCTACTGATTTGATATTTTTTGGTAGGTATACAACAGTATTGTGCACTTCCTCATCAGGTTTGGGTAAATTTATTTTTGCCTGATAAGGTGGAACAAGTTTTTTTGGAACATTAATAATCTGATGTACTTTAACTAATTTCTTCTCATCTTTATCTTGAGGATCATTTTCATTGTCATTTAATGAATCTCCTTCTTTAAAGGAAGTTAAGTGTTTAAATGCCATCTCAACTTCATTTTGTGTAGCATTTTTTGGTTCTGAGGCTCCAGTAATTATTGATTTATTACCTTGGTCATCTGTTTTAACGGACAATGTACATTTTTTATCAGTCTGAATAACTACATGTTTATTCATAATCATCACATCTTTTGCTGGATTAACTTGTCCAGTAATTTTCCTGCTATTATTTTCGTCAAACCTTTGAAGAATATCTTCTTTTGTCATTTTCATTACTTTTGCATTGGAAGTACTCTCAACATTAATAACCACTTCTTTTGCTACTAAAGATGCATTGATAGTGTCAATTAGTTTTGAGTCTTCCTCTGCCAACTCTTCTACCTGATATAAAAGTTCCTCCCCAGGTAAATGAGCCTCCTTTAAAAGTTCTGATGAGACTTCTGAATCTATCAAAGGGCTCTGGTCTGAATCTGTTTCAAAATTTCTGTTTACACTTCCAAAATGGTGGAGCAACAAAGCATCTTGCTCAGTAACCCCTGCACTATGCAATAATTCAATTTTTCCTTTTTCTTCATTCTCCTTTATAAGAGCTTCCTTGTGAAGTATCACATTTTCTTTTTTAATTTCTTCATCCATATTTGGCGGTAATTTCCCTTTACTTAATAAAGAAAATAGTTTAGAATGGGTAGGATTAATCTTGTTCTCATCTGACAGTTCTTTAGTTACAACTTTTTTCACTGGAGAAAGATATCTCCTTGCTATAAGTACTGTGTCTTCTTGCTTGTCACACTCCAAAAATTTATCCAACTTATTATCTCCAAAATTATTAATTTTAAAATTGATATTCTGATTTTTCAGTTCATCGGGTGAGCGAACTGCCACGGCTACAACTTTTGGAGGAGTAGATTCTCTAGTATCTACTTCACATGCTTCCAATGATTTACAGTTATCCTGCTTCTCTAATTCACTATTGGGATTGGAACTTGTCATGTTAGGTTTAGTTACCTCTGTGAAACAAAATGCGTTCCTTCCCATGGTTGGGTGAAACTGCTTCCTATGTAAAATGGCTTTCTGTCTTGAATAGAAAAGTATACCACAGAAGTTGCAGTTTAATGCAGTTAACTGATGTGCATCGTAGACATGTTTCGCTAACTGTGATGCTTTGCATTTCGTGGCACCACAATGTTCACATATATACAATTTATCTGAAGTTCCTGCCGTCTCATTACTGCTTTGTACACTTCGACTTTTTCCAATTTGGCTACTAAATAGCTTCATTTTAGGTTTATTAGCACTTTGTTTTTGATGTCTTTTTCTACTTTTTGGGCTACTAGATGGTTTCACTTCCATTTCGTTACCGATTTGACAACTCTCCATTTCTTCAATGTTTTTCAAGGAACTCTTCTTTATTGGTGATTTTCCCAAGTTCTCTTCAATAAATGAAATAGCTTCTTCTGTCTTTATTTCTTGAGCTTTGAAATTCTTTTTCTCTTCCAGACACTTAATTTCAAATGAGACAAATTCATCGTCATGCATGGTTTCTTCAATCCCATGCATTCTTTCCATATGTTTCCTCAAGCCCCTTGAAGTTGCCAAATTTTTGCCACAAAAATAACAATCATTTTTTGCAGTGTGGCACACATTTATGTGATCTTGAAGTTCCTTTGTATATCCAAATCTTTTTTCACATAAATAGCACTGGTACCGCATTGCAAAAATAGAAGAATCCCTATGATATTTTTCCATGTGATTTCTTAAACCACGTTTTGATTTGATTTTTTTGCAGCAAATGCTGCATTCTTGAGGATTTTGTGTATGACAAATCTGAGTGTGATTTTTTAAGTCTCGTGATAATGGAAATCCTTTGTTACAGTGTTTACAAAAAAAATTCTTCCCATTTATATGTTTTCTGTAGGCATGGTAGTTTAAATTTAAAACAGATGAGAAAACCATTCCACATTTTTTACAAATACACTTGTCTCCATTTTTGATAACATAGTCTGCAGGGATTAAGCTATAAAATGAATTTGAAACTGACTTATCTATTGATAGATATTTCTTCTCTTGTGAATCTTTATCAGTATCCTCCATTATTATGTAGTCATGATCAGATGATTTCTTAAGTTCGTCTTTATTTTGATGTTTAGACACCTTGATATTATGAACTCGCTCCATATGTCGTCTCAGATCACCCTCCAATCCAAACATGATGCCACAAGTTTTACATTTAATTGATTTTTCATAGTGAATTCGCTGAACATGACGTTTCAAAAGTGAAGAGTTTCGAAAAATTCTTCCACATTCTTTACAAACAGATGCATGAGGATATATAAAAGATCTCCCATGTTCACACATATAGTTCCCAAACTGAAATAATTTCTTACAAACAAAGCATTTAATGTTCTCAACATCCTTTCCTTTGATGTTAGCCTTAAGTACTGTCTGTCTAGCTACTTTGAATTTACGCTGCAGAGCCAGGAATTTGTTTCTTTTTTCATTCATGATCATGTTAAGCTTTTCAAGAATTGTTTTCTTATTTTCAGCAACATCTTTTTCAAGTGTTGTAAAAGATGGTTTTTTACTAACACTTCCAGTGGTTAATTCATCATTATGAATCTCATTTTGCCCTGTATATTCATTGTTTAATCCATCATTATCACTATCATTTTGCCCTGTAAATTCTTTGCTTATTTCATCATTAGCACTCTCATTGTTGAGTTTGTCTTGTATAAAAGTTTCAGCAGGATTGTCTTGTTGTTTTTGCTTAGAATCAACAGATTTGCATTCTTCGTTTTTTGTACTTATATCACCTGAAGTTATTTCCACAGGTTTTTGAGAAGTGTGGTCAGTGATAATTTCTTGGCGTTTGGATGTATCCTCTATTTTTTTCTGCCTAGTTGAAAGATGTCTTTTTTGTACAGCATATTCAGTAGTATTTTCTACTTTTTTTGGCATGGTGTAGGCAGTTGCAGTTTCTTGTTGTTTCTGTTTAGTGTCATTTGTTGAACTTTCTGATTTTTCATTGATTGCAGGATCAGTTTTGTTTTCCTGTTGTTTTTGTCTAGCAGGGCGAGTTGGTCTATCATTTGCGTTCTTTTTAGAATTTTCGACCACTTCCATAGCACAAGTTTCCTTGATTAAATTACCACTTTTGGACTCTGTATCACGTTTTTGAAGGAAGCGCTTCATTTGCAAATCTGTTCCTTCAGAGCTTATCGCCATTTTCATTTTTGCTGAACAAACTTTCTTCCTGCCACTTGTACGTATAGGTGTTGTTTCAGGCTCTTTTGTTACCTGTGTATCACTAACTTGTAGCTTAATTCTTTTAGCAGGAGAATTTTCCTCTTTTTCAACATTTTTAGTTTTGCGGGTTAAAATTGTCTTCTCTTTTTCATCAGTATGTGATGGTGTTGTTACCTTCTTCTGTTTTCCTTTTCCTTTGCCATGTTTGCCATCATTGATAGAAGTTGAGTGCTTTTTATCATTATTACTGCTGTGTTTTGTTGTTCCAATTATTTTTTCTTGAGGAACAAGATCATGCATCAAATTATCCGTACCGGTCTGTTTCTGTCCTTTCTGACATGATTCTTTTTCACTGCTCCCATTTTTATCCAGAAATTTTGACTTTTTACCAGACTGCCCAGATGCCTCTAAAACTTTTGCAGAAGGAACTATTTTTCTTCCACTTCTTCTTGTTTGAAATGATTCTGATGGAATTTTGTGTTCTGCATGTGTTCTCATTGTATTGTGTTTTGGTGTGATTTCTTGTATTTTTTCATCAGATTCTGACTTTCTTGTGTCAGGTAAAGAATCAAGTTTTTTAGTCTGATTTTGCATTTCAATATTACTATTGTGTCCATCTACAGTTTCTGTATCAGTATAGTGTTTCCCTTGGGTATGCTTTTCAATTTCATTTGAAGTTAATTTTCGAACCTTAATTTTAGCGTCTAAAAAATCCTTGTAGACATCATGGAATTCCTTCTTTTGACCTAATGACTTCTGCTGGTTTTCCTCCATAAATATTCTTTTTTCTAAAAAAAAAATTAAAATGAGACAACTTATTAGTTTATCTTTACTCATTACATCGTTTAATTCTATTAATTCAATCCTGATATATTATTTCACGAATAAACATAAACAATATGGGCAAAAATCTGTGTGACAACAAATGTGGTTTTCTTACAAAATGACACCAAAGACATACTAAAATCTTATCATCATTATATCAACAAACAGTCAAATAGCCTGATTGCAATAGTTATACAAGGAGCTGTCAGAGCAACAGCAAACCTGATTTTTTTAACATCTATTTGTGTCAGGCATTTTTCAATATCACAAGGACCTTAACTCCTGAACGTTAAAAGTTACAATCCTCGATATTGAACTAGACCTCCATTTTGTCATTAATAATTACAACACATTAAAATTTGAAAAGCTTTGGTTAAACAGTACATGAGTAATAGTATGGACACAATAGGAAAGACCCTTTTTCAAACTCCCATGAACCACAACTCCTGAATGGTGAAAGTGAAAATCGTCTATAATAAACTTCACCTACATATGCATGTTGTCATCACCAGTAAAAATATTATATACTATAATTTATAAATCTTTGTTGATTGGTTCAAAAGTAATTCATGTAATTACACCGAAACTGTTGGCAGGTACCTGACTGCCGGCTCTACTTCATCAACTAAACATGTTTAATAACTTTAAATTTTTCATTCAGTAAATCCAGTTAAAAATGCAAAAAATCTGAAAAAATACCATTCATTTTAAAAGTAATAAATAAAATGAGGAATAGACATCATAGATTAAAAATGTCTTGTTATTAGTAGATCTACTCTTGCTGTAGATTGGTCAATTTCATTGCCTACAGCTTCTCTCTATCTATAAAAGTTTTCAAAGTTATACATGCACAAATGTTAAAATTGGGTAAAATATTCATTACAGGATATAATCCTTTAACAATTTCACTGGGGATTTAAGATCTCTTGAAATAAGGGTGGAACATGAGCCACTTATCATTTTGCAATATTAAATTTTATTTACGGTCTAATTTTGAAATTTATAAGGCGATGAATACTATTTGAACGAGGCAATATGGTCAACAACCACAGCTAGGTTTTTGCTCACATATGAGAAATGATTTCAACTAGACAAGATTTAATTCACTGAAGGTTTCAGAGAAAAACATTTTTTTGAAAAAATCAGGAACAACAGATTAAGCCTTTGGCTGTTATCTGCTCTTTGGTCGGGTTGTTGTCTCTTTGACACATTCCCCATTTCCATTCTCAATTTTATTTTTATGATGGCATATGCTCTATGACCTTCAATCTAATTTACTCTAAAAAAAAAAAAAATTGTCCACTGATGTATGTGGGGTTTGATAACATTTACCAGGTATTTTGTTTTGTCTTTTTTTAACTTGTTATTGCTTACCTGAATTCTCTGCTGACTTATATATCCTTTGTCTTTCACCTTTAAGATTTTTTCCAAATGGATAATTCTGTAAATAAAAATATATATCAAATATAGAAAAATGTCATGCATTACAAAAAAATTCATACTTTCACTTGTTATGTGTGATCTGGGAACATCATATCCATATATATGTTCCTGGTTTGAAAATGTCAAGTCTGTGTACTTTTACTTTTCATACTTCATACATTTAATGTACTTGAAAAATGTGGTCTTTTACTTTTCGTACAAAATATTGCGATACTGTCAAGTCTGTGTACTTTTTATTTTCATACAATGTTGTGTGATACTGTCAAGTCTGTGTACTTTTACTTTTCATACTTGTGAAATTCTGTCATCTTAGTACTTTTACTTTTCATACTTCATACAATTTATGTACTTGTATTTTACTGTAAATCTGTGACTTTTACTTTTCATACAAGTTTGTGTGATACTGTCAAGTCTGTGTACTTTTACTTTTCATACAAGTTTGTGTGATACTGTCAATTCTGTGTACTTTTACTTTAGATACAAGTTTGTGATACTGTCAAGTCTGTGTACTTTTACTTTTCATACAAGTTTGTGTGATACTGTCAATTCTGTGTACTTTTACTTTTGATACAAGTTTGTGATACTGTCAATTCTGTGTACATTTACTTTTGATACAAGTTTGTGATACTGTCAATTCTGTGTACTTTTACTTTTGATACAAGTTTGTGTGATACTGTCAAGTCTGTGTACTTTTACTTTTGATACAAGTTTGCGTGATATTGTCAAGTCTGTGTACTTTTACTTTTGATACAAGTTTGTGTGATACTGTCAATTCTGTGTACATTTACTTTTGATACAAGTTTGTGATACTGTCAATTCTGTGTACTTTTACTTTTGATACAAATTTGTGTGATACTGTCAATTCTGTGTACATTTACTTTTGATACAAGTTTGTGATACTGTCAATTCTGTGTACTTTTACTTTTGATACAAGTTTGTGTGATACTGTCAAGTCTGTGTACATTTACTTTTGATACAATTTTGTGTGATACTGTCAATTCTGTGTACTTTTACTTTTGATACAAGTTTGTGTGATACTGTCAAGTCTGTGTACTTTTACTTTTGATACAAGTTTGTGTGATATTGTCAAGTCTGTGTACTTTTACTTTTGATACAAGTTTGTGTGATACTGTCAATTCTGTGTACATTTACTTTTGATACAAGTTTGTGATACTGTCAATTCTGTGTACTTTTACTTTTGATACAAGTTTGTGTGATACTGTCAATTCTGTGTACATTTACTTTTGATACAAGTTTGTGATACTGTCAATTCTGTGTACTTTTACTTTTGATACAAGTTTGTGTGATACTGTCAAGTCTGTGTACATTTACTTTTGATACAAGTTTGTGTGATACTGTCAATTCTGTGTACTTTTACTTTTGATACAAGTTTGTGTGATACTGTCAAGTCTGTGTCCTTTTACTTTTGATACAAGTTTGTGATACTGTCAATTCTGTGTACTTTTACTTTTGATACAAGTTTGTGATACTGTCAATTCTGTGTACTTTTACTTTTGATACAAGTTTGTGTGATACTGTCAAGTCTGTGTACTTTTATTTTTCATACTTGTGTAATACTGTTTGTGTACTTTAACTTTTCATACTTGTGTAATACTGTAAAGTCTGTGTTCTTAAACTTTTCATACTTGTGTGATACTGTCATGTCTGCATACTTTTAGTGTGCACTTTTACTTTTCATATTTCATACATTTAATGTACTTGAAGTATGTGTTCTTTTACTTTTCATACAAAATTTTGCGATACTGTCAAGTCTGACTCTGTGTACTTTTACTTTTCATACTTGTGAGATACAGTAAAGTCTGTGTACTTTTACTTTTGATACAAGATTTTGCGATACTGTCAAGTCTGTGTACTTTTACTTTTGATACAAGTTTGTGTGATACTGTCAAGTCTGTGTACTTTTACTTTTGATACAAGTTTGTGTGATATTGTCAATTCTGTGTACTTTTACTTTTGATACAAGTTTGTGTGATACTGTCAATTCTGTGTACTTTTACTTTTGATACAAGTTTGTGTGATACTGTAAATTCTGTGTACTTTTACTTTTGATACAAGTTTGTGATGCTGTCAAGTCTGTGTACAAGTTTGTGTGATACAGTCAATTCTGTGTACTTTTAATGTTGATACAAGTTTGTGTGATACTGTTAATTCTGTGTACTTTTACTTTTGATACAAGTTTGTGTGATACTGTCAAGTCTGTGTACTTTTACTTTTGATACAAGTTTGTGTGATATTGTCAAGTCTGTGTACTTTTACTTTTGATACAAGTTTGTGTGATACTGTTAATTCTGTGTACTTTTACTTTTGATACAAGTTTGTGTGATACCGTCAAGTCTGTGTACTTTTACTTTTGATACAAGTTTGTGTGATATTGTCAAGTCTGTGTACTTTTACTTTTGATACAAGTTTGTGTGATACTGTTAATTCTGTGTACTTTTACTTTTGATACAAGTTTGTGAGATACTGTCAAGTCTGTGTACTTTTACTTTTGATACAAGTTTGAGATACTGTCAAGTCTGTGTACTTTTACTTTTGATACAAGTTTGTGTGATATTGTCAATTCTGTGTACTTTTACTTTTGATACAAGTTTGTGTGATACTGTAAAGTCTGGGTACATTTACTTTCTTTTCATACTTGCAGTCAGGGGTACTACTTGTACAAGCTATTTTTATTTACTTGAAGAAATTAAAAAAAATATACACATATAAGTTAATTATAATGTTTAAATAATCTCCCTTTAATTTTCTCAAAAATTTACTTTTATAAGGGAGCTACCATTTGATTTTTATGGGGGGGGGGGGGGGGGGCTAGGATGAAAAATTTTGTCCTGCTTTTTTTTTTTAGTTGTAATCCCTGTCCTGCCTTTTTATTTTTTACTCTATTTGGTCCTGCCTTTTTTTTTTACTAGTTTATCCTGACTTTTTTTACACAAATTGTCATCCTGCCTTTTTTTTTAACCAAGTTGCTCATCCTGCCTTTTTTTTTACTCAAAACTCCTGTCCTGCCTATTTTTTTCAAATTTCATCCTAGCCCCCCCCCCCCCCCCCATAAAAATCAAATGGTAGCTCCCTAAGTAAATTTTTCTTACTATCATACAAAAATTCTCAAGTTTTGAGATGTAATATCACACCTTTAATAATTTTTCCAGGTTAGCTTATATGTTATTATTAGAGTTCAATGTTACATCTCATTAATTCAACAAAGAAACTGATTGTGCAAAGATCTTAAGTATTTGCAGCAATGCCTTCAAAAATTGAGCTTTGGGGGCTTGTAAATGAGCAGTGTTCTGAAGATAACAGACAAATGGGACTTTTATTGTCCATGAAATTACACTTAAATAATTAGTAAAGACATCTGCACAGGGTAGATAATTCAAAATTATATTAGAGGAAAGAAGTCCCAAAAATTCAATAAAAAAAGATAGGATGCCTTCTATCGTATATAAATAAAATTCACTTGTATAAGTACCCTACAAATTTACTTATATAAGTATATTAATATTACTTCTTCAAGTGTTGTACAAGTAGTACCCCTGACTGACTTGTGAGATACTGTCAATTCTGTGTACTTTTACTTTTGATACAAGTTTGTGATACTGTCAATTCTGTGTACTTTTACTTTTGATACAAGTTTGTGATACTGTCAAGTCTGTATACTTTTACTTTTGATACAAGTTTGTGATACTGTCAATAATTCTGTGTACTTTTACTTTTGATACAAGTTTGTGTGATATTGTCAAGTCTGTGTACTTTTACTTTTGATACAAGTTTGTGTAATACTGTCAATTCTGTGTACTTTTACTTTTGATACAAGTTTGTGTGATATTGTCAAGTCTGTGTACTTTTACTTTTGATACAAGTTTGTGTAATACTGTCAATTCTGTGTACTTTTACTTTTGATACAAGATTTACAAGATACTGTCAAGTCTGTGTACTTTTACTTTTGATACAAGTTTGTGATACTGTCAATTCTGTGTACTTTTACTTTTGATACAATTTTGTGTGATACTGTCAATTCTGTGTACTTTTACTTTTGATACAAGTTTGTGTGATACTGTAAATTCTGTGTACTTTTACTTTTGATACAAGTTTGTGATACTGTCAAGTCTGTGTACAAGTTTGTGTGATACTGTCAATTCTGCGTACTTTTACTTTTGATACAAGTTTGTGATACTGTCAATTCTGTGTACTTTTACTTTTGATACAAGTTTGTGTGATATTGTCAAGTCTGTGTACTTTTACTTTTGATACAAGTTTGTGTGATACTGTCAATTCTGTGAACTTTTACTTTTGATACAAGATTTACAAGATACTGTCAAGTCTGTGTACTTTTACTTTTGATACAAGTTTGTGATACTGTCAATTCTGTGTACTTTTACTTTTGATACAATTTTGTGTGATACTGTCAATTCTGTGTACTTTTACTTTTGATACAAGTTTGTGTGATACTGTAAATTCTGTGTACTTTTACTTTTGATACAAGTTTGTGATACTGTCAAGTCTGTGTACAAGTTTGTGTGATACTGTCAATTCTGCGTACTTTTACTTTTGATACAAGTTTGTGATACTGTCAATTCTGTGTACTTTTACTTTTGATACAAGTTTGTGTGATATTGTCAAGTCTGTGTACTTTTACTTTTGATACAAGTTTGTGTGATACTGTCAATTCTGTGAACTTTTACTTTTGATACAAGATTTACAAGATACTGTCAAGTCTGTGTATTTTTACTTTTGATATAAGTTTGTGATACTGTAAATTCTGTGTACTTTTACTTTTGATACAAGTTTGTGTGATACTGTCAAGTCTGTGTACTTTTACTTTTGATACAAGTTTGTGTGATACTGTCAATTCTGTGTACTTTTACTTTTGATACAAGTTTGTGTGATACTGTCAAGTCTGTGTACTTTTACTTTTGATACAAGTTTGTGTGATACTGTCAATTCTGTGTACTTTTACTTTTGATACAAGTTTGTGTGATATTGTCAAGTCTGTGTACTTTTACTTTTGATACAAGTTTGTGTAATACTGTCAATTCTGTGTACTTTTACTTCTGATACAAGTTTGTGATACTGTCAATTCTGTGTACTTTTACTTTTGATACAAGTTTGTGTAATACTGTCAATTCTGTGTACTTTACTTCTGATACAAGTTTGTGATACTGTCAATTCTGTGTACTTTTACTTTTGATACAAGATTTACAAGTTACTGTCAAGTCTGTGTACTTTTACTTTTGATACAAGTTTGTGATACTGTCAATTCTGTGTACTTTTACTTTTGATACAATTTTGTGTGATACTGTCAATTCTGTGTACTTTTACTTTTGATACAAGTTTGTGTGATACTGTAAATTCTGTGTACTTTTACTTTTGATACAAGTTTGTGATACTGTCAAGTCTGTGTACAAGTTTGTGTGATACTGTCAATTCTGCGTACTTTTACTTTTGATACAAGTTTGTGATACTGTCAATTCTGTGTACTTTTACTTTTGATACAAGTTTGTGTGATATTGTCAAGTCTGTGTACTTTTACTTTTGATACAAGTTTGTGTGATACTGTCAATTCTGTGAACTTTTACTTTTGATACAAGATTTACAAGATACTGTCAAGTCTGTGTACTTTTACTTTTGATACAAGTTTGTGATACTGTCAATTCTGTGTACTTTTACTTTTGATACAATTTTGTGTGATACTGTCAATTCTGTGTACTTTTACTTTTGATACAAGTTTGTGTGATACTGTAAATTCTGTGTACTTTTACTTTTGATACAAGTTTGTGATACTGTCAAGTCTGTGTACAAGTTTGTGTGATACTGTCAATTCTGCGTACTTTTACTTTTGATACAAGTTTGTGATACTGTCAATTCTGTGTACTTTTACTTTTGATACAAGTTTGTGTGATATTGTCAAGTCTGTGTACTTTTACTTTTGATACAAGTTTGTGTGATACTGTCAATTCTGTGAACTTTTACTTTTGATACAAGATTTACAAGATACTGTCAAGTCTGTGTATTTTTACTTTTGATATAAGTTTGTGATACTGTAAATTCTGTGTACTTTTACTTTTGATACAAGTTTGTGTGATACTGTCAAGTCTGTGTACTTTTACTTTTGATACAAGTTTGTGTGATACTGTCAATTCTGTGTACTTTTACTTTTGATACAAGTTTGTGTGATACTGTCAAGTCTGTGTACTTTTACTTTTGATACAAGTTTGTGTGATACTGTCAATTCTGTGTACTTTTACTTTTGATACAAGTTTGTGTGATATTGTCAAGTCTGTGTACTTTTACTTTTGATACAAGTTTGTGTAATACTGTCAATTCTGTGTACTTTTACTTCTGATACAAGTTTGTGATACTGTCAATTCTGTGTACTTTTACTTTTGATACAAGTTTGTGTAATACTGTCAATTCTGTGTACTTTACTTCTGATACAAGTTTGTGATACTGTCAATTCTGTGTACTTTTACTTTTGATACAAGATTTACAAGTTACTGTCAAGTCTGTGTACTTTTACTTTTGATACAAGTTTGTGATACTGTCAATTCTGTGTACTTTTACTTTTGATACAATTTTGTGTGATACTGTCAATTCTGTGTACTTTTACTTTTGATACAAGTTTGTGATACTGTAGTCTGTGTACAAGTTTGTGTGATACTGTCAATTCTGCGTACTTTTACTTTTGATACAAGTTTGTGATACTGTCAATTCTGTGTACTTTTACTTTTGATACAAGTTTGTGATACTGTCAAGTCTGTGTACAAGTTTGTGTGATACTGTCAATTCTGCGTACTTTTACTTTTGATACAAGTTTGTGATACTGTCAATTCTGTGTACTTTTACTTTTGATACAAGTTTGTGTGATACTGTCAAGTCTGTCTACTTTTACTTTTGATACAAGTTTGTGTGATACTGTCAATTCTGTGTACTTTTACTTTTGATACAAGTTTGTGTGATATTGTCAAGTCTGTGTACTTTTACTTTTGATACAAGTTTGTGTGATACTGTCAATTCTGTGAACTTTTACTTTTGATACAAGATTTACAAGATACTGTCAAGTCTGTGTATTTTTACTTTTGATAGAAGTTTGTGATACTGTAAAGTCTGTGTACTTTTACTTTTGATACAAGTTTGTGTGATACTGTCAAGTCTGTGTACTTTTACTTTTGATACAAGTTTGTGTGATACTGTCAATTCTGTGTACTTTTACTTTTGATACAAGTTTGTGTGATACTGTCAAGTCTGTGTACTTTTACTTTTGATACAAGTTTGTGTGATACTGTCAATTCTGTGTACTTTTACTTTTGATACAAGTTTGTGTGATATTGTCAAGTCTGTGTACTTTTACTTTTGATACAAGTTTGTGTAATACTGTCAATTCTGTGTACTTTTACTTCTGATACAAGTTTGTGTGATACTGTCAAGTCTGTGTACTTTTACTTTTGATACAAGTTTGTGTGATACTGTCAATTCTGTGTACTTTTACTTTTGATACAAGTTTGTGTGATACTGTCAAGTCTGTGTACTTTTACTTTTGATACAAGTTTGTGTGATACTGTCAATTCTGTGTACTTTTACTTTTGATACAAGTTTGTGTGATATTGTCAAGTCTGTGTACTTTTACTTTTGATACAAGTTTGTGTAATACTGTCAATTCTGTGTACTTTTACTTCTGATACAAGTTTGTGATACTGTCAATTCTGTGTACTTTTACTTTTGATACAAGTTTGTGTAATACTGTCAATTCTGTGTACTTTTACTTTTGATACAAGTTTGTGATACTGTCAATTCTGTGTACTTTTACTTTTGATACAAGATTTACAAGATACTGTCAAGTCTGTGTACTTTTACTTTTGATACAAGTTTGTGATACTGTCAATTCTGTGTACTTTTACTTTTGATACAAGTTTGTGTGATACTGTCAAGTCTGTGTACTTTTACTTTTGATACAAGTTTGCGTGATATTGTCAAGTCTGTGTACTTTTACTTTTGATACAAGTTTGTGTCATACTGTCAATTCTGTGTACTTTTACTTTTGATACAAGTTTGTGATACTGTAGTCTGTGTACAAGTTTGTGTGATACTGTCAATTCTGCGTACTTTTACTTTTGATACAAGTTTGTGATACTGTCAATTCTGTGTACTTTTACTTTTGATACAATTTTGTGTGATACTGTCAATTCTGTGTACTTTTACTTTTGATACAAGTTTGTGATACTGTCAAGTCTGTGTACAAGTTTGTGTGATACTGTCAATTCTGCGTACTTTTACTTTTGATACAAGTTTGTGATACTGTCAATTCTGTGTACTTTTACTTTTGATACAAGTTTGTGTGATACTGTCAAGTCTGTCTACTTTTACTTTTGATACAAGTTTGTGTGATACTGTCAATTCTGTGTACTTTTACTTTTGATACAAGTTTGTGTGATATTGTCAAGTCTGTGTACTTTTACTTTTGATACAAGTTTGTGTGATACTGTCAATTCTGTGAACTTTTACTTTTGATACAAGATTTACAAGATACTGTCAAGTCTGTGTATTTTTACTTTTGATAGAAGTTTGTGATACTGTAAAGTCTGTGTACTTTTACTTTTGATACAAGTTTGTGTGATACTGTCAATTCTGTGTACTTTTACTTTTGATACAAGTTTGTGTGATACTGTCAAGTCTGTGTACTTTTACTTTTGATACAAGTTTGTGTGATACTGTCAATTCTGTGTACTTTTACTTTTGATACAAGTTTGTGTGATATTGTCAAGTCTGTGTACTTTTACTTTTGATACAAGTTTGTGTAATACTGTCAATTCTGTGTACTTTTACTTCTGATACAAGTTTGTGATACTGTCAATTCTGTGTACTTTTACTTTTGATACAAGTTTGTGTGATATTGTCAAGTCTGTGTACTTTTACTGTTGATACAAGATTTACAAGATACTGTCAAGTCTGTGTACTTTTACTTTTGATACAAGTTTGTGTGATACTGTCAATTCTGTGTACTTTTACTTTTGATACAAGTTTGTGTGATATTGTCAAGTCTGTGTACTTTTACTGTTGATACAAGTTTGTGTGATACTGTCAAGTCTGTGTACTTTTAATGTTGATACAAGTTTTTGTGATACTGTCAAGTCTGTGTACTTTTACTTTTGATACAAGTTTGTGTGATATTATCAAGTCTGTGTACTTTTACTTTCATACTTATGTGATACTGTCAGTTATGTTTTCTTTTTTCTTTTCATACTTGTGTGCAGGATTTCCACTTGCGGTCGCCATTTTCGCATTTTGTGAAAAAAATAATAATTGTGGAGATTAAAATTCAACATTTGCCAAAGGATTGGGCGAAAGAAATATATATAACGATTTAATTTCATCCATTTTGATTATTTACTTTGTTTTGGGTTTCTCAGACTTTACCTGATCAGACAATACTCGGAATTGACCTTCGGCTCGTTAAGATTTGGACAGAAAATCAATAATCAGCTGATTGCCTTTTATAACAGAAGGCAACAAAAGCTGGACTAATTAATAAAGGTGTTGATTGTATTGTTTAACAAAATGATATGGTTAAATTAGCTCCGTCACATGCCACATGAAGGATCATTTATTAACCGCTTTGCAACACTCCTGTTTGACACAAACTTTTCTCCTCTCCTTTTTAAATTAAGATGGTCCGGAGAGGAAAACTGTTGTTAAGATGAAAAATATTCATATCAAGAAAAATATCCTGACTTAAAACTTTATCCTTTGACTTTGAAATAGATAATTTATTTGAGAGTGTCATTTTGTTAAAGTCGTTTTGGCGACGCACGAGTTTCAAGCATAGTTTACATCTCAACTTTTTCATTTAGGATGGTTGGGAAAAGAAAATGGTCCTTATGAAGGAATATATTCAACAGGTTGGGAACAACCACTCAAATGAGAGATAACCCTTCAATGTAAATGACTATACCTTTGATGAGGGATCAATTTAAAGTGATACAAAATGTGTTTTGTTATGGTTGTAAAAAACACTTTTTAACAGAAAAGGGCACATATTCATATTATTTGAAGAAACTTTTCCCAAAAACTATACATCTATCTAGTATTATATGGTTAAAACATGTCCAAGAATTTTGTGTTATTCAGTTAAAAGTAAGTGTACTCCTCTTTTGGGAAATTTGTTCCAACTATAATGAATTTCCCCCCTTTAAGTTATAAAAAAAGCCAAGTTTTTTTTAAAGTAAATGTTAAGTGTTTATTCATTAAAATGTGGACAAAAAAATTAATTTAAGAGAACAATCATAGATGGCAATGGGGCAAACTAATATATAAATTTTTTTTGAGGGGAGGAAAGAAGGAAAATTTCAAACAAACAATACATGTATATTCATGTTACTTAATGGCGAATAGAATAATAAAGAGGCGAAAAATATATCATTGTATATTGTTTTGGCGAAAGAGATGTGGAAAAAAATAATTGACCCATGGGAAACCCTGCTTGTGTGATTCTGTCAAGTCTGTGTACTTTTACTTTTCATACTTGTGTAATACTGTTATCTGTGTACTTTTACTTTTCATACTTCATACTTCATACAATTTATGTACTTGTGTGATACTGTCAAGTCTGTGTACTTTTACTTTTCATACTAAGTTTTGTGATACAGTAAAGTCTATGTATTTTTACTTTTCATACTAAGTTTTGTGATACTGTCAGGTCTGTGTACTTTTACTTTTTATACTTGTGAGATCCTGTCAACTCTGTGTACTTTTACAGTGCTGTGATGAGAATTTTTTAATGCATATTATATTCTTTTTACTTATTTATATTTAAGACAAAGAGTTCTTAAAACTGTTCTAAATCAATTCTAGCCGTAGAACTGATCAAATCAGTTATAATTGTAGAACTGTTCTAGTTGTAGAACTGACCAATTATTTTGGTCAGTTCTACATTTGTAGGTAGAACTGTCTTAAACTGTTCTAAATTTTCTAGGGTATATAGAACTGTCAGGATCAGGTAGTACTGACCAAATCAGTTCTAGGTAAGAACTGTTCTAGCTAGAACTTTCTAAAAGGTCACTGTGTCAGGATGACAGTTCTACATACTGTTCTTACACAATTATCCTGACAGATTCTGACATATTTCAGATTCTCATAGATAATTTTCAGAAATTGATAAATAATGGCTATCATGTCTATCTTACTTAAAAACATTAGAAAAAAAAGCAAACATTCTGTGAGTATTGCATGGCAGTACATAGTCCCCTACTGGATGAAAATTCATTGTATTGGAACAAAATTCTGACTTTACCTATATTAAACTTGCCATGGTCAGTCAGGGGTACTACTTGTACAAGTTATCTTTATTCTACACGAAGAAGTAAATATTTATATACGTATTAAGTAAATGATATGGTGTTTTGTTTCTAATGTTTGAATAATCTCCCCTTAATTTTCTTAAAATTTACTTGTAATTGGGAAATCGGTAATCTTTGTTTTACAATCCCCAAAATTCCCAAGTTTTGAGATGTAAAACCATGCCTTTAACAATTTTTCTCAGGGTAGCACAGTCGCCCCGTACTGGTTTACCAAATCATTTGATTTACTCCTGCCAAATCCCCCACTTATTAAAATAGGTTAAATTCTGATGAATATACAATCAAGGTATGCCAAATTCCCCCACTTAAAATGAAAAAAACCCAACTTGTGATACTAATAAAATATAAAAAAAACACCATGAACAGCAAGTTGTACCATGAAGTCAATAAAATTGACTTCAAAGAAATGCTGACATATCTGCTTTATTTCAAACAAAAGAAAAGAATTTAAAAAAAAAACCAAGTACATGTATTTCTAAGGTTTTCACAAGTTTTCATCTACCTCATACATGTCATAAGTGGGGCGAGTTTGCAGACCTATATTCAATTAGATTGCCTCATGTTTCATAAGTGGGGCTAGTTAGCACGAAAAAATTCATTCAGTTATAATTATTCTATTTTTCATTTAAATGAGGTGTGTTGGCAGACCTTTAATACATACAGAGGGATTTTAATCCTTTTATATACATGTACATGTAACACTTATAAGTGGGGAGAGTTGGTTAACAAGAGTGGGGGATTTTTTAAAAGATGGGGCGAGCTGGTGAAAATGTGGGATGATTTGGTGTGGTGCAATTTGCCAGTGGGGCGAGTTGTCCTGGATTCATTCAAACCATACATGAATTATCATATAATTTTTTTTTTATCATTCTGTTTTCACTTCATTGTCATTGTGGTCCCTATAGTAGAGGGGAAGGAGAGGGGTAAGGGAGACAGGGAGAAAGGGGGTAGGAGAAAGGAGAAAGGGGGTGGGAGAAAGGAGAGGAAGGCTGGGAAAAAGGAGAAAAAGTTGGAGAAAGGAGAAAAAATAAAATATCTCTCCTTTTAAATTTTTTTCTAATATTTCAAGAAAAAATATCTCAAAAGGAGATGTTTTATTCTAATGGGAGAAAGGAGAACGGGGTAGGAGAAAGGAGAAGATGGGTGGGAGAAGGGAGAAGGGTACTCCCCTGTCCTCCCCCTCATAGTACACAATATGTACATTTGTACATGTACAAATGTATATGTATCCTAAAATAACTGTAACGTTTGTGGGTCATCGTAAATTCCCCTTTTTCTATTTTTAGATACTATATATAACTATAGTTGTCCGGTCACTTTTTCGCGGGGATCGTTTATCTCGTGCTTGAACTCAATGTCCAGACTTGGATATTTAAACCTCGTCAGGGCAGTATTTCTTTAGATTGGGTAAAACTTTCGTACTGGTAAGTTGTACTTTAAATTTCAATTTATTTTGTATTTCGATGTTTGACTTAAATGTTTATTTCTTTACATTTGATATATTTCTTTTCGGTCTCGTAGTCAAACAGTTCTAAAATGTTAAATTTACGTTTCCGTTCCAGAATAAATAGAGGGAATTGTACACTAGCTTGATATTTTATGATTTCGGGTTTATAAAGAGATGGGTTTCATTTTGATAGCGATATTTAGACAGAGTGTTAATCCGAGGGATATTTTGGAGTAACGGTCGTCAATCTACGGGATTGTTCGTGCCTAATTACTCGGAAATAGAATTTTGTATGATCGCATGTTTTGGTTTTGGATCTTGAACTGGTCAATTTTACTGAAAAACGTTTTTCAGACATTGCTCTGGTTGGATTGAAAACTAAACGGGAAATGCGATGGGTTTTTTTACTGGATCGATTTTTGTTCCCTAGTCAGAGAATAATGAGATTCATGATCTAGACTAACAAAGTCGGTGGGAACCAGTGGGTATAATTATTTTGTCTCGGAAGGTTGACGTCACAACTTGATTGATTGGATTATAATTTAGTTAAAAACGAATAGTGTACAGCTCTCAATATTTTAAGTAAACGGACACTTCAAATTCTAGTATCATTTTATTTTATTCAATTAGATAGCACTAAGGCCAAACGCTTCTTTGAAATGGTTAAATTGTATGGGTATTTTTCACCGCATTGTTTGTCCAAAAAGGGGAAGTTCGAAAGTGTATTGAAATTCTAAATTGATATTTTTTGCCCTGGAGATACCGCGATATGATTTATGTATTTATGTTGTCTTTGTCTATTAAATATGAAACTGTTTTATGAATTTTGGTCATTTGTTATATGAGCAAATACATTGCTTGGCAAATCGTCATCACTGGTCATTTTTAGGTTTCTTATTCTTGTCATTATTGAATTTACTGTTTCGTTGTATTGTCAGTATGCTGTCAGAAGTCCTGGAGCGAAAGCACAGGCCGAACCCTCTCTACCAGTAACGTAAATGGTTGAGCTAGCAGGGTTTAATGTCATGAGACAGATTATGAATGAGAATACGTTTACACACGAAAACCCATTTACGTTGCATAACCATTCTTTCCCCCATTATTCATTAATGTTTCCCCGTCTCTGCAAACTAGAAACCAATGGTAAGACTAAAATGTTACAATATAATCGTTAACTTCATGTGTATTTCTATATTTCTGGGGTAATTATTACTCGTGTGTCAATGAAAAATTATGTGTGCCCTACTTTCCTGTCGTTACCCTCCCTACGATAAATTGCTCTGTTTCGATATTGTTGTATATGGACACATGGTCTTACCAGTGATTGTTTGTCTTGTCTGTAATAAACATGGTATATTTAAAAGACTACAGCATGATTTTAACTTAAAATGTTCACAAATTAAGGCAGATTGGGCAATTTCAATGTCCTTTCCCCGCTTGCAAATGGCTGTAAAAGCGTTTCCACCTTACTTCCGGTATGCGGATATCACCAAATACCTACACAAATTAGTATATTAAGGGGACGACCATTTCATATTCTGTGATAGTGGAGAGGGGCATGAAAATAGGTATAGGATTGGTTATATATTTTTATGGACTAAAAGGACAGATTATTTATGGTGGGTCTCATTGGGGTCTAAGCGTGACGCGGGATTGCCGTTTTTTTGTAAGCGTGACACGTGAAAGTCAAATTATTGTGCCGGGAAAATGGGAAATGACGTCTAGCAGGACATGGGAAATTACAAAAAAATGAGAATTGCTTAGGTACATAGTGTAAGCGGGATACGGGAATCTGACAAAACAGTAAGCGGGATCCGGGATCAGAACCCCCCAATGAGACCCCCTTTATGTTGAAGCTTGATTTTTCATTTTCATTAAAACAAGAGATTGATTATTTATTTTCACAATTTAATATCATATGATAATTATATCTGGCCGAGTTCACTTTACTTTACTTACTCGGGTTTCAACAAAACGATTTTACTTGAACCACTCGAGTTAACCCTAGGAAATTTAGTTCCAGCCCTCACCGGCCAAGTTCGGATGCCATGGATATCTAGAGTAGATTGGATTGACATGGTCATATATAACACCTGTTATGATTGGATATATATAGCTTTCCCGCCATTAGAACTCAATGAGACCTGGGTTGTGGCAGGGTTACTAGAGATCGACTCGATATCTCGGATGTTATGACGTCGATCCAATCAAATTTGAATGGAAACATATTCAGAGTAGGGGCCTTGTACTTCCGGTAATCTAGAGTCCTTACTCTTCAAAATTATTTACCGTTCATATGGAACTATAGTCAGAACTCGAGTTCCATCCGAACTTGGCTTTCGAGTCAGGGTTAAACTCGAGAAACTCTTGAAAGACGTCAAACCAATGAGAATATTTTATTTTGTTATGCTTGGTCGGGGCCTTACCCTAGAGTTACTTAGAGTTGTTCCGAATATCAACTCTAGTGCGTTCACGTGATAATATATTAACTCTGAAGTCGATTGAAGAGTTTCAAGTGAACTGAGTAATGAATAAAAAAAACCAGAGTAGGTGTGTTCGAATATCTATTTTTTTTACTAAAAGTACTTGACAACAGTCTTTTAAGATGGATATTGAAAATGCATATCTTCAAAAAAAAAAAATTGTGTGTGATAACTAGGGTTTATAGTCTTCAGGGGCAGATCAAGCCACTTTGAAAAGGGGGGTTCCCAACCCAGAGTAAAGGGGGATTCCAACTATATTCTCCCATTCAAATGCATTTATCGTCCAAAAAAAGGGGGGTTCCAACCCCCGGAACCCTCCCCCTGGATCAGTCACTGGTCTTCAACTACCGAAAATTTCTAGTCGTGTCCTTCCACGAAATATTTAATTAGATTTTTTTTAAATGTTTATGAATTTTCGAAAATTCCACCTGACAACCGATCAGACAATAGTTCTAGGTTGCATCAATGCAGACAAGATCATTAACTGATGATCATCATTGTCATTAGCTAGTAGATACATTTGTCTTTTAAAATACATCTAACATATAAGGATCGTAATGGTGCTATGTGGATAAATTTATCGGTTTGCAAGAGCAAAATGGGCAGCGCGTCATCGTTCCCAACAATGGCTTAAATTCCATTTTTACGATTGTGAAAATGAACTGCCGGTGTTATATAGCCATTCTTCCCCCATGCCAGTTTTCCCCCGGGGGAAAAACTGGCATGAACCAATTCTTCTCCTGGGGAAATTTTGGATCATTGCCATTCTTCCCCCGCGAAATTTTGCAATACGTATACATATTGTCACTTTTCCCCCATGCCAAAATTTCCCCCATAGAATAGATTTCACTATACCGGTAGTATTTATATCAGTCTGAAAATCAAACCCAACAGAGTTGGATTTAGATTTTTATGCTGACAAATAGTTTTTGTCAATGTCGACATGGTCATCAGCCTGTCTATGTGTCCACTCGTCTGTATGTATTTTCCCCAGTTTTTTTTTCAAGTAGTCCTAATTAGTCGGTTTACATTCTCAAAAGGATATGTGTTCTATTTCCAAAAGTCCGTTTACATTTTCATCGGTATGTCTATGTGTCTACTTGTCTGTCTGCATGTTTAACAGTCTGAGTTCATATTCACCGGTCCGTCTATGTCAATATTATGTCTACAGGTCCAACCGTCTGTTTCCGTGTTGACTTATCTATCTACATGTTTACAAGTCAGTTCACGTTTACACCAGTACTAGTGTGCCTACATCTCTACTAGTCTGGGCATGTGTCCACCAGTCTGTCTACCAGTCGGTCTATATCTCAATCTGTCTGTCTTCATGTTCATCAGTCCGTCTATATTTTTTTTGCCGTCTGTAATTGCATTTTTTTGGTATTATTTTGTCTGATCGTCCGAATCTTCAATATGCTGACATTTACATGCATTCTTTTGACCTGGCAACTTACAACTTACTTTTGTTAATTTTTTTTTTACAAGGTGTATACTCCATACTAATATAATAATCCTTTGAACTGCCAGCAAGTTTCCATACCACATCTTCCTATATCTATAATCATTCTCGGGGAGGTGGGGTGGGGTTGGGGAGTGGGTAGTTAGGGTCCTGATTCGGAAATCCCGAGCTTAAAAACACGAAATCCCGCGGGCCCGAATTTAAATAAATTTAAATCCTGACACCCCGAAATTCGAAAAAAGAGTTCCCGGATCCCGAAAGGGTAAATCCCGAAATCCCGAGCTTAAAAACACCCGAAATATATATCAAATGAATATTGATACGATGAAGGTTTGGTAAACTAATAAAAAAAAGTTACTATTCTTTTATTTTGGATAAATATTTCTAAAATAACATTATATTTCAAGGGGGAAAATTTAGCTTCTCGTCCTATAAGGGGGGGGGGGGGGGGGGGGATTGGCCTGATCCTGGTTTTCTCCCAATCTCACTAAGGGGGGGAAAGATGGATCGATCCAGTTTTTTCCCCCGGAACATTGGCATGGGACACCGGGCGTAATGGGGAGATAATTTTGACGAAGTAGAATCCTGACTGGCTATGCACCTCAGTTATTACCGTGTATATTTAACAGCGTTCAATCATCTCATCACACCTCCAGTACGTTTATCTATTTACCTATTTACCAAATATATTTGCATTCAGGTCTAATCGTAGATGCGTATCAATTTCTGCAAATGCGTAAAAGACATCACCAACGGTTCTTGTTACAATCATGACACCATTTTTGATTGTGATAATTTTTGTTCAAAATCAAGTATGAAGTGCTCACATTTTAAAAATCATTTCAACAATCAGCGGGTTGCCCTCTCGTCAAAGTTGATGTGGTTCCCTGCTTTGTTCATACATAATATAGCCAGCCTTGCTGTTCAGTGTGAGTCAAGGCTCCGTGTTGAAGGCCGTACTTTGACCTATAATGGTTTACTTTTACAAATTGTGTCTTGGATGGGGAGTTGTCTCATCTGAACACATCTTCTTAAATCTATTATATTTAAAGAGTGTTCCTTCCCTCTCCTCAGTGTTCTCGTACTAACAACAAATATTTTGTAAAAAATATTTCCGTTCTATAAAATACAAAATTATTTTCATTTATCTGTGTACATTGTTCTATTTGGCGGCATTTTGTTCAAGGTTATGTTTTTCTTTCCTCTTAAATTGCCGTTTAAAAGAGGGCGAAAGATACCAGAGTGATATTGAACATGTCACCCATTGTTTTATTGATTTTGTATTTACATTATGTCAAAGATTAAATTTATTGTTCAGTGTAAATACATTTGTTTGTGTTAATACGTCTTTTGATTGTAAGCCATTTCAATTGATATATTTTATAGTGTTTCTTCAGTGGCGGATCCAGAGGGGGCGTAGAGGGCGTACGCCCCCTTTGATTGGACTTTTGATTTTGACTTCGTGAACATTACTATTTCCCGTGTACTCTAATATTTATTTGTTTTGCGACAATTCTTTACTTATAAAGATATTTTTTGCTAAAAGTTACTGATTGTCAAAGTCATGTGATTCACTATGATTGAGTTGACCAGTGCGTCGAACAAACGTCACTCAGTCATTTTGAAATTAAAATTAAAGTAATACATTGCTTAGGCTGGGGATGACAATAATAACACCTTCAAAGCGACAAAGGATTGAGCAAGAACGTATTGACTTCTATTTCACTATTCCACCAAACAGAAAGTAATACTCTAGACTATTACACTCGCATGAAAAAAAAAATTTCACAGAAATATTATTTACTTACGAAAACATATTCAACCCCAAACGCCCAGCCTATTTTAAAATAACATGAATTATGATTCCAAGTCTGTATAAGCTCTAGATAGATTTAAAATCTAAGGTACGAACCATTTGATTTGAGGAGGTAGTCTTAGATATTTGCGAGAAAAATTGACTCTGAGTTCTGACCGGGACTGGATTGATGACAATAGTCTTGTCCACTTTTTTGCTATAAGAAACAAAAATTTCCAACAGAATTATTTAGCATAAATGAACATGATGAATCAAAACGGGCGTATTTTTTTTTGTTGTGGCCGGGGTTTGCATGTCTGACCGGAATGTCTGTTTCGCCGAACTGATATGTGTTTACATTTTTCAAGGCCTGACTGAAACCTCCCTGCTGGTTCGGCCTTTATGGCTCCATTTGTCGAACGCAATTCATAAATAATTTGTTGCCATTTCAGACTCATTTGCCACGGCAGCCTTTGGTTGGTTTGGAACCAGTCACTTCCCTTGTTGGGTGAAACATTTTAATCAAACTTTTGGATAAAAATTGTTGTTTGTCTTTCTTAACTCGAGTCGGTCGTATTGTAAATTTCATATAATAGCCCGGTGTATATCTTGTTTACAACAAGAAATCTGCTAGGTTACGCTAACTAAACATACAACAAACGAGAATTTCCATGTCCATTTTTTATTGACAAGACACTGAGTCCCACATCAAATATACTAGTACATAGTTCGTTATAGTTTGAATTTTTTTCAAGTCATTTTTAGGGGTCCGAGTTTTATAATAGCTTGCTACACTTTCGGTGTGAGCCTAGGCTCTGTGTTGAAGACCGTATTTTGACCTATAATGATTTACTTTTATAAATTATGACTTGGATGGAGAGTTGTCTCATTGGTACTCATATCACATGTTATATCTATTTTGGTATTTGTATTTATGTTCGGAATGACATTAAAAAGGCTTTCTCCAATTTCATCTAAAAAAAATAACAATACACCAGACATAATTTATTATATCTATACTACTATACATAATCATATGACTGAATGATTTACAGTTGTTAATACATAACTGATTGTATATATATATATACAGAAAAAGTTTTGCTTCATCAGTTTTTGTACATTGATTCATGGAAAATCTAAATTCTTTCTTTTACAAGCTTTGATGACTCTAAAATGTATTTGGTTTTAACATTTTTTGGAGGATTCAAGGCAAACAAACATTGTTATTGGCTGAGCTCTACACTCAGTCCGGATTGTAATAGCAAGATTTATATCTAAAGTCTGTTATTTTTACAACAATATTCTCGTAAGCTCAATTGCAATCTAATGCATCCTTATAATTGTTTAATGTTTGTTTCGATTGTTCTGATGTTTAGGCGGGTGACTAAGTGCATCTCCAATCAATGACACTGGTGACTCCAGCGACAAGCATAATAACCGAAGCTATAATCACCATAAAAAATGCGTATCCATAGTTACTTGTAGGACCTTCCATACAATATATGACCACACCTAAAACGATTAGACCAACTGAAATAAAGAATTAGATAAATTAATTATTAATAAAGCTCTGCATCTAATCATAAATCTATGGAAAAAAGAATTCAACATATAATTTGGTTGAAGTTCCATTCAGTGTTTATTATGTTTGACAACAATCAGAACGTTTTAGTTTACGCTTTTCAGAATATTACACAGAATGCTTTAGTTTCTAAGAACGGCGTCACATATCATTTTGCATATTGAGTAGTTTCAAATTGGTTTATTGTTTTGTTGTGTTTACACAAGGAATTAATTGTACTATGATATTTAAATATACAATTCCTTGCTAGGGTTGTTATTGAATCTTTGACTGATATGTATTTGATATGAAAAATACCATGTAACAATCTGATAATATGTATGTATACTACATCATGAGTACATGTTGAGAAAAGAAATTATCAGTCAGTAAGATCAACGAAAAAATTAACGTTAAATAACGATAATGAATCTTACACAATTCGATTGGACAAAGATAATATTATCTGTCTACCTGTTAAAACATTTCTAAGGTTATTATGTCAGAAAATGGAATTTATTTTAAATGAAATAACAATAAAATAATTGCTTAAGGGCAGCGATTGACACTCTGAAATTAAGAAAAGAATAAAACATACTATAATTGTATGGGTTTTTTTTTGTGTTTTTTTTTTAAAATAAATGGTGATGATTTAATATGTTCAGCCTAAGTCTAACAAAATATACTCCATGATTACTTAATAAATGTGATTAATCAAATTGCTGGATAGCACCTCTGGAAAGATTTAATAAGAATGCAGCTGTAGATGTGTATTATTATTTCAAATAGTTTATAGATGGGTATTATTTCAAATATGTGTTTAATCACAGCTTTGATGTTTTTAACTAAACCATTTTCTCTTTAGTAATTATCATGATTATCAAAATCATTTTCTTTCATATGTTTGTCATATAAAATTTTGATATTTATAGATCTTATCGTTGATCATCTCAACGAGATTGATTTTCTCACTTGAACCGTGACGGCGAAAGCGAGAAAGGCAATCGAGTTGAGATGACCAATGATAATCTGGGCCGCGTTCAATATCGTAGCTGCTACGTAGTGCTACGTAGATTTTGACTATTGAACGTGTAGCTATAGACAAGCTGCTACATAGATATTGATATAGCATTTTCGACATTTGCGATAGTCTGTACACCGGTTTGAGGCCGATGGCTTGGGAAAGTCAGTTGCTATAGCATTGTATAGCAACTTTCCAAAAACAATAATCTTATATCAAGTATGTCATATGTTAACTGTGGAAAGTTCTTTGGACGGACGTCGACGAAAAGTATTTGCACTTCCGCGTTTAAACAGAAAATACAGTTTTTCAGTACCAGTGTTATAATACTGATATTATACTGATTTTAAATTGATAATTATAAGTGGTGTATATGTACCAGACTCAAGCTGGCAGCCACTTTTATCGGCCAATCAAGATAGCAGCCACTTTTTTCCAGCAGCCAATTTTGAAGATATGTCTAAAAACCAAAAAACTGCATGAGACTAAAACGTTCCAAAATTCGCAAAATCTTAGTTAAATATCATTTAACAGCGGATTTCGACAATTTCGCGGCTTGTACTGATTTTAAAAGCATTTCATTACGTTTTAAATATGTATGTGAAGTTAGCTGCCGGTTTGTTATTCGATATTCGATGTTCAATATCCAACCGGTTGCTAGCAGTCGGTTCAATATTAAAATTTAGTTCAAAATCATTAAAAAGTATAATTTTCATAGTTAACAGGAGTGAAAAATTACGCCGCAAATAGTTTAATGACCCCTTCAAGCTGTCGTAAATTATCGTTGTCCTCGAATATAAACCCTTATATACATTGCCTATATTTGTCTTTATGTAATATAGATTTTTATCAATAAAACGACATCAAAGATTCATCAAAGATTTAATTTAATATATAATATATCAAACTAAAACTAAAGCCGGCCACTCTAAAAACATTCAGAACTATAAATAGAAATATCTATGGAAAGCCAAAAAAATAAATAAATATATAGTGAAAACCTACGGACGACCGCTCAGATGACGGTGAGACCCTGGTGTTTCAATATCCCAAAATTCAACGATAATAAAAATTATTATAGACTCTGTAGTATATAAAATTGGGTAGATATAAACGTGACTAAAAGGATCTTGTGTTATGGGTATTGAAAATACATAAATGGGCAACTTTGAACCTCTGTGGTGGTCAGACGGGCCCGGATCACAGAAAAATATTTAAGTGGGGAATAGCCTGGGTCAACACCTTTGAAATGAGCTAGGTCCGGTTCGGAACTTTGCCGTAGGGATATGCCGAAGAGTACCGAATGTGTGGTTAATATGAAAAAAAACGTAAATGGGCAACTTTGAACCTCTGTGGTGGCCAGACGGGCCCGGATCCCAGAAAATAATTTAAGTGGGGAATAGCTTGGATAAATACCTTTAAAATGAGCTAGGTCCGGTTCGGAACTTTGCCTTAGGGATATGCCGAAGAGTATCGAATGTGTGGTTGATATGGAAAATACATAAATGGGCAACTTTGAACCTTTGTGGTGGCCAGACGGGCCCGGATCCCAGAAAAATATTTAAGTGGGGAATAGCTTGAATCAATACCTTTAAAATGAGCTAGGTCCAGTTCGGAACTTTGCCGTAGGGATGTGCCGAAGAGTACCGAATGTGTGGTTGACATGGAAAATACATAAATGGGCAACTTTGAACCTTTGTGGTGGTCAGACAGGCCCGGATCTCAGAAAAATATTTAAGTGGGGAATAGCCTGGGTCAACACCTTTGAAATGAGCTAGGTCTGGTTCGGAACTTTGCCGTAGGGATATGCCGAAGAGTACCGAATGTGTGGTTAATATGAAAAAAAAAAACGTAAATGGGCAAATTTGAACCTCTGTGGTGGCCAGACGGGCCCGGATCCCAGAAAATAATTTAAGTGGGGAATAGCTTAGATCAATACCTTTAAAATGAGCTAGGTCCGGTTCGGAACTTTGCCGTAGGAATATGCCGAAGAGTATCGAATGTGTGGTTGATATGGAAAATACATAAATGGGCAACTTTGAACCTTTGTGGTGGCCAGACGGGCCCGGATCCCAGAAAAATATTTAAGTGGGGAATAGCCTGGGTCAACACCTTTGAAATGAGCTAGGTCCGGTTCGGAACTTTGCCGTAGGGATATGCCGAAGAGTACCGAATGTGTGGTTGATATGGAAAATACTTAAATGGGCAACTTTGAACCTTTGTGGTGGCCAGACGGGCCCGGATCCCAGAAAAATATTTAAGTGGGGAATAGCTTGGATCAATACCTTTAAAATGAGCTAGGTCCGGTTCGGAACTTTGCCGTAGGGATATGCCGAAGAGTACCGAATGTGTGGTTGATATGAAAAAAACGTAAATGGGCATCTTTGAACCTCTGTGGTGGCCAGACGGGCCCGGATCCCAGAAAATAATTTAAGTGGGGAATAGCTTGGATCAATACCTTTAAAATGAACTAGGTCCGGTTCGGAACTTTGCCGTAGGGATGTGCCAAAGAGTACCGAATGTGTGAGTGATATGGAAAATACATAAATGGGCAACTTTGAACCTCTGTAGTGGTCAGACGGGCCCGGATCCCAGAAAAATATTTACGTGGGGAATAGCCTGGGTCAACACCTTTGAAATGAGCTAGGTCCGGTTCGGAACTTTGCCGTAGGGATATATGCCGAAGAGTACCGAATGTGTGGTTGATATGAAAAAAAACGTAAATGGGCAATTTTGAACCTCTGTGGTGGCCAGACGGGCCCGGATCCCAGAAAAATATTTAAGTGGGGAATAGCTTGGATCAATACCTTTAAAATGAGCTAGGTCCAGTTCGGAACTTTGCCGTAGGGATGTGCCGAAGAGTACCGAATGTGTGGTTGACATGGAAAATACATAAATGGGCAACTTTGAACCTCTGTGGTGGTCAGACGGGCCCGGATCACAGAAAAATATTTAAGTGGGGAATAGCCTGGGTCAACACCTTTGAAATGAGCTAGGTCCGGTTCGGAACTTTGCCGTAGGGATATGCCGAAGAGTACCGAATGTGTGGTTAATATGAAAAAAAACGTAAATGGGCAACTTTGAACCTCTGTGGTGGCCAGACGGGCCCGGATCCCAGAAAATAATTTAAGTGGGGAATAGCTTGGATAAATACCTTTAAAATGAGCTAGGTCCGGTTCGGAACTTTGCCTTAGGGATATGCCGAAGAGTATCGAATGTGTGGTTGATATGGAAAATACATAAATGGGCAACTTTGAACCTTTGTGGTGGCCAGACGGGCCCGGATCCCAGAAAAATATTTAAGTGGGGAATAGCTTGAATCAATACCTTTAAAATGAGCTAGGTCCAGTTCGGAACTTTGCCGTAGGGATGTGCCGAAGAGTACCGAATGTGTGGTTGACATGGAAAATACATAAATGGGCAACTTTGAACCTTTGTGGTGGTCAGACAGGCCCGGATCTCAGAAAAATATTTAAGTGGGGAATAGCCTGGGTCAACACCTTTGAAATGAGCTAGGTCTGGTTCGGAACTTTGCCGTAGGGATATGCCGAAGAGTACCGAATGTGTGGTTAATATGAAAAAAAAAAACGTAAATGGGCAAATTTGAACCTCTGTGGTGGCCAGACGGGCCCGGATCCCAGAAAATAATTTAAGTGGGGAATAGCTTAGATCAATACCTTTAAAATGAGCTAGGTCCGGTTCGGAACTTTGCCGTAGGAATATGCCGAAGAGTATCGAATGTGTGGTTGATATGGAAAATACATAAATGGGCAACTTTGAACCTTTGTGGTGGCCAGACGGGCCCGGATCCCAGAAAAATATTTAAGTGGGGAATAGCCTGGGTCAACACCTTTGAAATGAGCTAGGTCCGGTTCGGAACTTTGCCGTAGGGATATGCCGAAGAGTACCGAATGTGTGGTTGATATGGAAAATACTTAAATGGGCAACTTTGAACCTTTGTGGTGGCCAGACGGGCCCGGATCCCAGAAAAATATTTAAGTGGGGAATAGCTTGGATCAATACCTTTAAAATGAGCTAGGTCCGGTTCGGAACTTTGCCGTAGGGATATGCCGAAGAGTACCGAATGTGTGGTTGATATGAAAAAAACGTAAATGGGCATCTTTGAACCTCTGTGGTGGCCAGACGGGCCCGGATCCCAGAAAATAATTTAAGTGGGGAATAGCTTGGATCAATACCTTTAAAATGAACTAGGTCCGGTTCGGAACTTTGCCGTAGGGATGTGCCAAAGAGTACCGAATGTGTGAGTGATATGGAAAATACATAAATGGGCAACTTTGAACCTCTGTAGTGGTCAGACGGGCCCGGATCCCAGAAAAATATTTACGTGGGGAATAGCCTGGGTCAACACCTTTGAAATGAGCTAGGTCCGGTTCGGAACTTTGCCGTAGGGATATATGCCGAAGAGTACCGAATGTGTGGTTGATATGAAAAAAAACGTAAATGGGCAATTTTGAACCTCTGTGGTGGCCAGACGGGCCCGGATCCCAGAAAAATATTTAAGTGGGGAATAGCTTGGATCAATACCTTTAAAATGAGCTAGGTCCAGTTCGGAACTTTGCCGTAGGGATGTGCCGAAGAGTACCGAATGTGTGGTTGACATGGAAAATACATAAATGGGCAACTTTGAACCTCTGTGGTGGTCAGACGGGCCCGGATCACAGAAAAATATTTAAGTGGGGAATAGCCTGGGTCAACACCTTTGAAATGAGCTAGGTCCGGTTCGGAACTTTGCCGTAGGGATATGCCGAAGAGTACCGAATGTGTGGTTAATATGAAAAAAAACGTAAATGGGCAACTTTGAACCTCTGTGGTGGCCAGACGGGCCCGGATCCCAGAAAATAATTTAAGTGGGGAATAGCTTGGATCAATACCTTTAAAATGAGCTAGGTCCGGTTCGGAACTTTGCCTTAGGGATATGCCGAAGAGTATCGAATGTGTGGTTGATATGGAAAATACATAAATGGGCAACTTTGAACCTTTGTGGTGGCCAGACGGGCCCGGATCCCAGAAAAATATTTAAGTGGGGAATAGCTTGAATCAATACCTTTAAAATGAGTTAGGTCCGGTTCGGAACTTTGCCGTAGGGATGTGCCGAAGAGTACCGAATGTGTGGTTGACATGGAAAATACATAAATGGGCAACTTTGAACCTTTGTGGTGGTCAGACGGGCCCGGATCTCAGAAAAATATTTAAGTGGGGAATAGCCTGGGTCAACACCTTTGAAATGAGCTAGGTCTGGTTCGGAACTTTGCCGTAGGGATATGCCGAAGAGTACCGAATGTGTGGTTAATATGAAAAAAAAACGTAAATGGGCAACTTTGAACCTCTGTGGTGGCCAGACGGGCCCGGATCCCAGAAAATAATTTAAGTGGGGAATTATAGCTTAGATCAATACCTTTAAAATGAGCTAGGTCCGGTTCGGAACTTTGCCGTAGGGATATGCCGAAGAGTATCGAATGTGTGGTTGATATGGAAAATACATAAATGGGCAACTTTGAACCTTTGTGGTGGCCAGACGGGCCCGGATCCCAGAAAAATATTTAAGTGGGGAATAGCCTGGGTCAACACTTTTGAAATGAGCTAGGTCCGGTTCGGAACTTTGCCGTAGGGATATGCCGAAGAGTACCGAATGTGTGGTTGATATGAAAAAAAAACGTAAATGGGCAATTTTGAACCTCTGTGGTGGCCAGACGGGCCCGGATCCCAGAAAAATATTTAAGTGGCAAATAGCTTGGATCAATACCTTTGAAATGAGCTAGGTCCGGTTCGGAACTTTGCCGTAGGGATATGTCGAGGAGTACCGAATGTGTGGTTGATATGGAAAATACGTAAATGGACAACTTTGAACCTCTGTGGTGGCCAGACGGGCCTGGATCCCAGAAAAATATTTAAGTGGGGAATAGCTTGGGTCAATACCTTTAAATTGAGCTAGGTCCGGTTCGGAACTTTGCCGTTGGTATATGCCGAAAAGTACCGAATGTATGCATATGGTTAATACGGAAAATTACGTTAAGGGGCACCTTTGAACCTCTGTGGTGGCCAGACGGGCCCGGATCCCAGAAAAATATTTCAATGGGGAATAGCTTGGGTCAATAACTTTAAAATGAGATAAGTCCGGTTTGGAACTTTGGCGTTAGTATATGCCGAAAAGTACCGAATGTGTGGTTAATACGGAAATTGACGTTAAGGGGCACCCTTGAACCTCTGTGGTGGCCAGACGGGCCCGGATTCCAGAAAAATATTTAAGTTGGTAATAGCGTTGGTCAGTATCTTTAAAATCAGCCAGGTCCGGTTCGGAACTTTGCCGTAGGGATATGTCGAGGAATACCGAATGTATTGTTGATATAGAAAATACATGTACAATTTTGAACCTCTGTGGTGGCCAGACAGTGCCGGTTCCCAGAAAAATTTTGAAGTGGCGAATAGCTCGGGTCAATACCTTTAAAATGAGATAGGTCTGGTTCGGAACTTTGCCGTAGAGATAAACCTAGAATTTCCGAAAGCATGTGTGGTTAATATGAAAAGTACGTTAAGGCACACCTTTGAATCCCTATAATGGCCAATATCTTTCATTAGTACAACACCTCCAAATATAGACAAATTAAGATGGCTTCTTAGAATGCTAGTAAAAAAGAACACGAATATAAAGTGTATGGAACTTGTTTGGTAACCTTCTTTCATTGAAACAGGTTAAATTTAAAGTAGGGGACGGACACAGTTTTAAACTTTAAAGAAAAGAATGTTTAAAAAGGTGGACCGAGAAAAGTCTTAACTGGTGTCCCAAGTGTTAAACACTTAAGCCCAAAGGTACAGCCCCTAACAGAGTAGTGATCGAATTCACATTTATTTACCGTCAGAATAAGTTACGTTATCGACAAACTTATTTCAGAAGTGACATAATTTAATTTTCTACATCGACAAAATATTTTATGTCCAATGTGTAAGTTTTCATTGTTTAAGTCGAAGTTTTTTTAACACAGTAAAACATTTTTTATAATCAACCTCTGTCATTGGCATTTTCATTTTAACGGTAAAAGATCAAATACGGGGTCTCTGAAATTTCTATCATTTGTTACAAGGAAATCATTATTCAATCGAACATATATATTTGTTCATGACACATATTATGAAATACAAACGAGTTGAAATGATAAAATACTTTCGAACTGACGGAGACAAAAATACATAATCTGGAATGTGTGTTCTGTCATAAACAATGGCTTCGTCGTGCGAATCGACGAGATCATGTTACATGTAACTGATCTTAGCTGTAGAAACAGTTGGTGTGACCAATCATGTACACGACATATAATACATGTATGAATATACATGTATATTCATACATGTATATTTATATATTGGGAATTTATTTTTGTTTCCAAACAGAATTATAAGGTTATGTATAAGTGCCTCCGTTCACTGCACAATTGTAAATTGTCTTCCTAAAGACCAGCAAAAATAAATGGCACGAGTTCACGAAGTCATAAAAAAAACGTATAATTTACGTTATCGAACAAAAAATCAGAAATACGGAATATTATATGTGAATGGTTAGGAAATCCGTTTCCCCTACATGTTTTAAAAGTTAAAGAAAAATGTTTTTCCTGACACAAACGTTTTAAGAACCAGCTTTATGTAACCTTTGTGTAATAGACAATTTCGACTCGATACACGTATAAGGAAGTTAATATGTTTACTCTGATTTGAAATTATCTTTTAGAACTTTGTTTAGTAATTGAGAACCTATGTTGTTTATGGGTAATAGGTGAAATGTTGCATGATCCCTCACAGCAAGCGCAGTTTTCCGGACGATTTTCATTTGTACACTGCTAAAAACTGTCAGGTCCTGGCCATGGTATATTTTGGAGAATTTTTTTTTTACTGATTTTTACTAAAAAAAATATTCTCTGTGTGCTATTGCAAGAAATAGTTTTGCGCCTTATTTTGTCATATTTAAAAAATTCACAACAAAATTTTCCCGTTTAAACTGTACTAGAAAAAAGTTTGGCATGTGAAACGAACGAAGACATATTCTAACAGAAGGACAAATACCCAGTCCTCCCTTTTGTGTATACATATGAGAAAACATTTCAAAGTTATTGATTGAATTCAAATCCATCACACATACGGTACACATTGTAGTCCGAAAAAATAAAGGACTTCATTCCTATCAAACACCTTTTTAATTGTTTACCAGTATATTTTATTTAGTTTTGGGTAAAATTGTAAAGGAAATAATACTATCAAGATGTCCTTCCATAAATCTTTTTTTTTTGTTCTGACTTTGAGGAAATGACTACTTTTCGCCCAATCGAATGGTGCATGGACTTATTTTGTTTCATATTATTAGAATTATTTTCAATATTATCGATATTAAACTTGATTATCGACACATGAAAGTTTGTCAGCATTGTCAATCTTTTTAACGTTAAAGTACCAATAGTTCGGTCACTACTCAATTAAGTTTGTCGATCACGTAGCTAATTTTGACGGTAAAGAAACATCAATTCGATCACTTCTCTGTTACGGGCTGTATCGCATCAAGGATTTTACTGACGAAAAAGTACAAAGTTCTTTTTATGAATCTTAACTTAAAAGACGGTTCAGGATTTGAACCGCATCGGAAAGGTCTTGCGAAAACAAAACAGGTGTGGGTGAAAGAGGTCTTTGTTCCATGAAAAGGGTAACCTAAGTCCTTAAACTCTTGATTCAAACAATAAGATTTGCAGTACCAACCTTTTAGCAAGTATAGGCTTTGACAATTTGCCCAAGATTATAAAGGATACTTTCGTTATGCGAGTATTAATGAGGTGAAGGCTTAAACATCTGGACTACGTCTTTACCAAATAATAAACCACTAACGGATTTTAATCTTTACCAGCATGTTTCGATAGAATACACATCCTCAGACTCTCTAGATTTTCCTAGTTTTGGTCTTAAGCTTCTATTGACAACTAAAGTTTCAAGAGTTCATCAATGTTTTATGTGTCGAGTTTTTAATCTGATTTACATCGAGTTCTTGGTGCAGAGTGGTCTTAAACTCATCTACCTTTTTCTCGAGTTCTTTAATGACTGTATCATATCCTATCTCTAGTCGTTTTATATCTCTCTTTATCTGGTTACACGCGGATTGTAATTTTAATTCTAACGGTTTCGATTAGTGTTTCAATTGACGCATGACTCGTCGTTTTGTTACAGCATCCGTATTATTATTCTAAGATTTAATGTTAGTGATACGATTGTTGTTCATGTTCAATTCTTCAAGCAATTGACTCCTATTTATTTCTCAATTTCCATAAATTCCAAATTTGTCTGTCTTGGAAACGCAACTTCATCAAGGTTTTCCTTCAGACAACAATTGTGACAAATACAAACAAAAGTGTCCACAGACCACTGGTGCTCTTATCTGAAGTTCATCGGTGATGTAGTAGATCTTAAGTTTCAAGTAATTTACCATTACGTAAGGGGGAATTAAAGTCCGTAAGAATCAAAATACTCTTTGCTTGTTGTCGTCTTAATTTAACACGTCTAATGGGTTCCAGGTCTCATAATGAAAGGGTTAAAAGGTCATCAAACACGTCTTGCAATCGTTAAATGTAATGTTCTGTCAATTGACTTGTTTCTTCGTTCCTTTAGATTTCCTGGTGTGTTGACCATCACCCATTCGATATTAACACATCTTGTAAGAATCCATACAAAGTTAGCCATCATTTGACCACCACATGCATACCAATCATTTTTTTTTGTTGACGTTGGTCGGAATTCGAAAACGGGTTGTCCATACAATAGTTTGATATGTCAATTTTGTTTTGAATGTGAGATATGTCTTTGTAAAAGTCGTCGGTTTAAATTTCATAGGCTTAACTATCAGTGTCGGTAAACAATTGTCGAACTTTGTTCCCGTTGGTTTACGCACAAAGTCCAAATGAATGTCGTACATTTAAAATCTTTGAAATGTCTAAGATAATTGCTCCTTAGTACACAGGCTTGTTAAACTTTAGTTTGGTTTTCTTTATGTTTATTACTACCATGGACTCGTTATGCACCACGAATTGGTCACAGTCGGGTGTAGCTATTAGTTTTAACGGTTGCTTATCAGTAGTCATTAATATTATATTCACCCGTTAACGTGTGTTTTCCATGGTATTTTCAAACATTGAGTTGTTCATCAGTTTAAAGGAATACTTTTCAGATACGATGCTGGCTATGATTCTAAGGTCAGTGTTCAGGTCAATGAAAATTTTAAGCCAAATTGATTGTTAAAGTTTTGACACACGATGCAATTTGGTTAATACCAACCATTGGAAACAACACTGTTTCAAATTTCTAAAACAAAAATAGTAAACACATGTAGTACATGAACATAGTCAGCCACACTAATGTGTTTATTATTAAGTCGGTCAGCAGATAGTAGTTGTGTTTTCATCATGTCGTAATGACCCTTCATGAAATCGTAAGATAAACATTTTATTTTTAATCATTTATCATAAATTCATTATTCTACCTAAATCACGACTTTCATACCTTAAATTGGTTCAACTTTAAATTCTAAGCTAAATATATAAGGTGTCGGACGAATTTAACATAAACTTACACAAATCAATGAAAAGCATTTCTTACCGGTAATTGACAGTCTAAGTTACATTTTTTGTATGTGCTGCACCACGATACTTACCTGTCGAACGCTCGTGATCACGCACTTTGTCTTCACCTAATTCATCATCGCACATGTGACAATCTTAACTCGTTGTAAAACATTGGGATCTTCTTCAGTCATCACCAGATCTTTTATCAAAGTAGATGTCTGCAATCGCCTTCATTATCTCTTCCATACAAGCCACAAATCTCTGAACGATGTCTTCCAGTGAGTACACTTTTGTTTCTTTATATTCCCTATGAGCATACTGGACACGGTAGTAAAACCAGAAGGTGTAATTTGTTAGTTAACATCCGTGTAAGCTTTTAGTTTGTCAGGTTGGCAAGTGTCTATCTGTTCTGAGCTACATTGAATGTCAGCATAAATAACATAAGGAAATCGCATTTTACGTTGGTACTATGTTGTAAGATATTGTAATGGTATCTTCTTCTGGAAATTCGATTTTCACTCCATTCATCTTATCACAATACATTAAATGTTCGTCTAAAAAGTCCTCACTTTAACAATGATTGACAAATCTTCGACAAAAACACTTTACCATTGTGGGATGACACTTGGGGACTTAACAAATGTGATAATAGTTATCAAAGTACCAGGATTATAATTTTGTACACCAGACGCGCGTTTCGTCTACATAAGACTCATCAGTGACGCTCATATCAAAATATTTATAAAGCCAAACAAGTACAAAGTTGAAGAGCATTTAGGATCCAAAATTCTAAAAAGTTGTGCCAAATACGGCTAAGGTAATCTATTCCTGGGATAAGAAAATCCTTAGTTTTTCGAAAAATTCAGTTTTATAAACGGGAAATTTATAAAAATGACCACAATATTAATATTCATGTCAACACCGAAGTGTTGACTACTGGGCTGGTAATACCCTCGGGGACGAAACGTCCACCAGCAGTGGCATCGAACCAGTGGTGTATATAGTTATCAAAGTACCAGGATTATAATTTTGTACGCCAGACGCGCGTTTCGTCTACATAAGACTCATCAGTGACGCTCATATCAAAATATTTATAAAGCCAAACAAGTACAAAGTTGAAGAGCATTTAGGATCCAAAATTCCAAACAGTTGTGCCAAATACGGCTAAGGTAATCTATTCCTGGGATAAGAAAATCCTTAGTTTTTCGAAAAATTCAGTTTTGTAAACGGGAAATTTATAAAAATGACCACAATATTGATATTCATGTCAACACCGAAGTGTTGACTACTGGGCTGGTAATACCCTCGGGGACAAAACGTCCACCAGCAGTGGCATCGAACCAGTGGTGTAAATAGTTATCAAAGTACCAGGATTATAATTTTGTACGCCAGAAGCGCGTTTCGTCTACATAAGACTCATCAGTGACGCTCATATCAAAATATTTATAAAGCCAAACAAGTACAAACTTGTTATCCAACAGTAATGATGTTTAGTAGCATTGATTAAATACAACGTGTTTGTGTGAGTTCTATTCTTTCTGATGTTTCTTGAATTTTTAACGGGTACTTTTTTGTATTTTTTGTATTGACTCACTCGTAAAATGTACTTTTCTGATCCACCTATTCATGATGTGATTGTGAGAATACAGCTCACGTTTTCTTCTGTGCTAGTTTTACTGAAAGGCGTAGGTAGGACTCAAACTTCAGGGATACAATTTATTCATATGAAGGTGTACTTCTACAATATGACTAGCGTTCACTCACTTCCATCACGCATGCAAGTTGCTATGCTTTCTTTTGCCTTTTCTATCATTACTGTTAGTTCAGCGTCTTAGTTGGTTGATTCAGTAATACTAACTTGCCATGCTTGAGTTGACTTTAAAAGTTGAATCACTGTCACCTGTTGCAAGGTTTTTTTTTTTACCAACTGTACTAGAAGCACCTTCGATGCCTACTTTAAGTTGTGTGCTTCTGAAATTTTACGAATCAAATGTATGTAAAGCACTTCGACTTGCCTTAAAAAAGAATTAACAAATGGTTCAATAAACACTGTAGTTCTTTTCTACCATCTTTCATCTTAATAACAGGTTTCTTAGCTATGTCTTGTTGCAGTCCTTTTTCCTTTATCTTGATCTATATATAAGGTATACCACGTTTCTTTGCTTTTAGTATTAATTCATTTTTAGTGAACACTTCTGTATTGGGTAACACTTGATGCGTTTTGTCTTCAATAAGCTTTACCAACACGTCTTTTGGGTTTATACTATATCCTTTTAACCCCAAGTCCTTTGCCATTCGATGTAATTAGTTTACCGTTATTTGTAAATGACCCGTTGGGATTGTCTTTATAAACCTAGCGAAACCTCTTTATTATGTATAGCATGTATATTAACTGACAAAAGAGGGACGAAAGATACCAAAGGGACAGTCAAACTCATAAATCTAAAACAAACTGACAACGCCATGGCTAAAAATGAAAAAGACAAACAGAAAAACAATAGTACACATGACACAACATAGAAAACTAAAGAATAAACAACACGAACCCCACCAAAAACTAGGGGTGATCTCAGGTGCTCCGGAAGGGTAAGCAGATCCTGCTCCACATGCGGCACCCGTCGTGTTGCTTATGTGATTACAAATCCGGTAAATAGTCTAATTCGGTAGGTCAAATTCATGAAAGGGAAGAAGATTGTAGTTACGACGTGAGGAACATATCCGATATCATTTGTGAAATGGTTATTCCATAACGGTCAACCAACTCGTGATGGCGTCCGTAAAATTTACGAAGGGATGATTTCAACTTCAGCATTTGGAACTCTTGATTTAATAGCTTCCTTGTGAGCAGTAACCCTCTATCAAGAAAATCATGATAGGAAATGCAAGCACGGGAATATCGTATCAATTGAGAGATATATACCCCGTATGCAGGTGCTGCTGGAATGTTGCTACTTAGAAATGGAAAGTTCACAATTGGAAAGCTGAAATCATCTCTTTTGTCGTAAAGTTTTGTCTTCAACCGACCCTCATTGTCAATTTCTAGATGTAAGTCAAGATATGAAGCTGACTTAACTGTATCTGTAGTATCCTTTATCTCCAATTCGATGGGATAGATGCGTTCCACATAGTCACCAAATTTTGAATTGTTTAGTGAAAGAACGTCATCTATATAGCGGAAAGTAGAGTTAAAGGATATTGCTAACTTCTTATCTTTCTTCCTAAGAAGTTCCTGCATGAAGTCAGCCTCATAATATTAAAGAAACAAGTCAGCAAGTAGAGGGGCACAGTTTGTTCCCATTGGTATGCCGACAGTCTGTTGAAAAACACGTCCTCCGAACGTAACAAATATGTTGTCAATCAAGAAATCAAGCATCTTGATAATATCGGTTTCAGAGAATTTTTTGTTTGAATCAGAGTGATTCTTTACAAAGTAGGATTTATCCCTCCCTAAGACAAGATACTTGTATCTACGTTGGCCATTCTACGTTGGCCGTTGACAATCTAGGCGTACCCGGTATGTTTTTGTTTGTTAATGCCATTGTTTATTTAATACTTACACACATATGTCTTTTATGATTATTTTTTTTTCAATTTTACACCCTTAACCACCACTTGTGATTTTTTTAATCTAATGTTTACTAGATGTGAAAAGAAAAATAAGGACACGTACTACTACGCGGTTTTCTGTCTAATAAGGGTACAGGCAGTCGTACTTCTGATGAACGGTCCTTCCAACGTTCTTGTTTCGTAATAAAACCCACTACAAGCCCACACCTTATTTGTTACCCGTTTTATTGACTTCAAGATTAGTAGGTAAGTATCACAAATTAGTTCATCCCCACTTGTAGTGTCAATAATTTGGTTCGCCTAACTTGTTGGCAGGTCCTTCCATTTTTGTTTTTCTTTTGTGTCAAAGGTATTCAGATCAATGAAATAATATTGATTATAAGATGCCTTCATAATCCTAATACTTATAAAAATATTCCTATATTCTGTTTTTTTTTTCAATTTAAAAAACACCACCCCGTACTCCTATTCAAATTCTAACCCTAACACCCCTTACCCTAACACACCTTACTCTAAAACCTTAAACACCTTAATGAGCAGTTTAAAATCAGACTACTTTAACTTTTACACCATGATGCTTATTTACCTGTATAATGTTACGTCATAACTTTTACTTACTAATATGACGTAATTGTTTTCACTGTCACCTTCCTACTTTCACGTTCACTGTTAATTACTAAAATTGAAAGTGTTGCAGCATTCTCTATTCTACACCACTGGTATGAACCCAGGCTATTCACTACTTTTTTTATATAATCCAGAGCCATCTGCATTACAGTGGTTCCGAAATTCATATAACGTATTTAACTTACAAACCACATATTCGGAACATCTTAGCATATCCTTACGGCAAAGTTCCGATTTAATATTTTTCTGGGATCATGGCAATCCTGACCACAATTGGGGTTAAAAGTTGTGCCTTAACATATTTTCATAATAATCATGTCAGAAAATACACAAATACAAACATTATGCTATGGTAACGTTGTTACCATAACGCTATAGTGAGTGACGTTATTGTATTATTCATTAGCTATCATGACGATTAAACGTATATAGAACACACAACGCATTTATTGAGATTTTTTAACATTTATGGTGCCGTGACGGACGTTAAAGGCAATACGTGTCGGCAACAGAGCAGCAGTGACGAAGCTATGGATCAAATTCGAGGAGCTGAAAGAGAATCCTGAAAACGTCAAAATGGAGGAATTAAAAGCCATAGAGTATGCCGTAACCCAGAAAAAGAAGATTATTCATGATTTAAACAAGAAGATGAAAGAAATCCAACACGAGGATCACATTGAACAAGAAATTACAGACTCGGATGAGTATATGTTTGATTTAGACAGTAAACTAAGGCAAATACGAAAACTTAAGCAAACAATAAAATCCCCCAACAATAATTCTAATTTAAAAGAAAGTAAACAATGAACGCTAACACTGAATGCTATATATCTACATCAAATGCTATTTATACAAACACATCAGCCGTTTACATGCTAAACACTAGAAAACGAATTCCATCGGAGGAAAATCCTACCGGAAATCAATCAAGCAACTTTATTGATCCGATTTTACAATCATACAATACTCAGGAAGATTGTTCGTATATACAACCACCAGCCCAACTACCAAATGCATTTAGTAATGTAAATCATAGATTATTTTAATTAGATAAGCCACATTTTGACGGGTATGTTTTGCAGTTGAGCACATTTTGGGACTTTTACGAATGTACCATACACTGAATAGTAGCCTTACACCAATACAGAAATTTAGTTATCTGAAAGCCCAGCTTATAAGAACCGCCGCCCAAACCATAGCAGGATTTGCGCTTACGCACACCAATTATGAGACAGCCGTTTGTTTGCTAAGAGAGAGATTTTGAAACTCACACAATTTTTGAATACTTACATGACATCACTCATGAGCTTACCCGCACCGACAAATGATGCATGTAGCTTGAGATCTTACGGAGACAAACTTGAATCATATGTGCGAGGATTAGAGTCACTTTGTCAAACACCTGAGATGTATGGTTCGCTTTAGTTTTGGACAAGTTACCGATTGACATGAGAAAATCTATTGCAAGAAAACGCGGGAGATATAACTTGATATTGAAAAATCTACGAATAGCAATAACTAAAGAGATTGAAATACTTAAAGCTGGCGAAGGAGTCATGAATTCAGACATATTGTACGCCACTGGACTTTTTTATGGGTACGCAATCACATTCATACAAGAGCAAATTCAAAGACACACGTAAGATGGTAAATACACATACATGTATATTTTGTTTAGCTGAGCACTATCCGGCGGAGTGCCCTGAAGTAGCAGACGTAAACATAAGAAATCAAATTGTAAAACAGAAACAGTTATGCTTTAACTGTAAAGGGTCACACTAAGTAGCCGCATGCCACTCTACTGAACGATGCAAAAAGTGTAACGGAATACATCATACTAGCATATGTAAAGGAAAAGAGGTAATTCCAGGTATGACATCGCAGCCTACAATACAATAGTCAGCAATCAACGTAGTTGAAACACTAAACGAGACTACAGTAATGTATCCATCACATCAGAGTCACGACATTCTCCCGAAAACAACAACTGCACCAGTTGTAAATAACGACCAAGAACTAGAAAGTAACATCTTATTTGACGAGGGAGCACAGCCTTCTTCAATTTTATAACTCAGAAATTAACTGATAAATTAGAAATAAATCCTACAGAAGAAGTAAGCATTCATCCGTCTGTGATTTGAAATTTATCCCACAAGGTTCGCAACTTAGACACTGCAACAATACAGTTACAGACCGACACAGGAGAAAAAGTCCATATCGACACATTCATTGTTCCAGAGATTGCCGTTCCGATTTAAAACAAGATTTCACAGACTACAAGGAACTTTCCACATTTAAACTTAAGTACAGAACGTTTCGAAATTGACTTACTCATAGGCACCGACTACTACTGGTAAATTATCGAGGACAGAGTTATAAGAGGAAAAGGACCAATCGTTGTACAGTCAAAGTTCGGATGTGTGTTACCAGGACTAATCAATAGAAACATCAACCATGCGACAACATCTATATCTCTGGTAAACGTCATTGAAGACCAGAACACAGCGAAAAAGGAAAGTCCACGGCAAAGTTGCTATGGAAACATGACCGTTCAGATGATATACCTTCAGGCACAACTGTTGCCAAAAGAAGACCAGAAGACACATCACAATGGCTCGTACAAAGTAGATCGCACATGAATCCACTTAAGGCAAATTTCAAAGAAAGTAACTTGCTACCTAGACGAACGAACACACCCTCAACTGGTAGAGTCAAGAAGTCAAATAGATACAAGAAAGGAACTTACAACGCATAAAAAAATTTACCGCTGAGTGATGCTACAGTAGGCGGCAGAAGAAAAATCCTTGAATGGACTATGAGATAAACTTTAGTTGTGATCAGTTAAGGTTAAGGAACTAGATTATTTTATTTGAGATGGACATGAATTTAAATTTCTTTTATCTATATTGTGAACTTACATTTTCTTACAATTTTTCGTTACATACTTCGGAAAATACGCAAGGTACAAACATTATGCTATGGTAACGTTGTAACTATAACGCTATAGTAAGTGATGTTATTGTATTATTCATTACCTATCACTACATTTAAACGTATATAGAAAATACAACGCATTTATTGAGATTCTTCAACAATCTTACATTCGGAATTCCTAAGAAAATCTTTACGGTAATTTTCGAACCTTTCCAAGCTCATTTCAAAGGTATTGACCTAGGCTATTCCTTACTTAAATATTTTTCTGGGACCCGGGCCCGTCTGGCCACCACAGAGGTTCAAATGTGCCCCTTAACGCAATTTTCCGTATTAACCATATGCATACATTCGGTACTTTTCGGCATATACCAACGGCAAAGTTCCGAACCGGACCTAGCTCATTTTAAAGGTATTGACCAAGGCTATTCCCCACTTAAATATTTTTCTGGGATCCGGGCCCGTCTGGCCACCACAGAGGTTCAAAGTTGCCAATTTACGTATTTTCCATATCAACCACACATTCGGTACTCCTCGACAAATCCCTACGGCAAAGTTCAGAACCAGACCTAGCTCATTTCAAAGGTATTGATCCAAGCTATTTGCCAGTTAAATATTTTTCTGGGATCCGGGCCCGTCTGGCCACCACAGAGGTTCAAAGGTGCCCCTTAACGTAATTTTCCGTATTAACCATATGCATACATTCGGTACTTTTTGGCATATACCAACGGCAAAGTTCCGAACTGGACCTAGTTCAATTTAAAGGTATTGACCCAAGCTATTCCCCACTTAAATATTTTTCTGGGATCCGGGCCCGTCTGGCCACCACAGAGGTTCAAAGTTGCCCATTTACGTATTTTCCATATCAACCACACATTCGGTACTCCTCGACATATCCCTACGGCAAAGATCCGAACCGGACCTAGCTCATTTTAAAGGTATTGACCCAAGCTATTCCCCACTTAAATATTTTTCTGGGATCCGGGCCCGTCTGGCCACCACAGAGGTTCAAAGTTGCCCATTTACGTATTTTCCATATCAACCACACATTCGGTACTCCTCGACATATCCCTACGGCAAAGATCCGAACCGGACCTAGCTCATTTTAAAGGTATTGACCCAAGCTATTCCCCACTTAAATATTTTTCTGGGATCCGGGCCCGTCTGGCCACCACAGAGGTTCAAAGTTGCCCATTTACGTATTTTCCATATCAACCACACATTCGGTACTCCTCGACATATCCCTACGGCAAAGATCCGAACCGGACCTAGCTCATTTTAAAGGTATTGACCCAAGCTATTCCCCACTTAAATATTTTTCTGGGATCCGGGCCCGTCTGGCCACCACAGAGGTTCAAAGGTGCCCCTTAACGTAATTTTCCGTATTAACCATATGCATACATTCGGTACTTTTCGGCATATACCAACGGCAAAGTTCCGAACCGGACCTAGCTCAATTTAAAGGTATTGACCCAAGCTATTCCCCACTTAAATATTTTTCTGGGATCCGGGCCCGTCTGGCCACCACAGAGGTTCAAAGTTGCCCATTTACGTATTTTCCATATCAACCACACATTCGGTACTCCTCGACATATCCCTACGGCAAAGATCCGAACCGGACCTAGCTCATTTTAAAGGTATTGACCCAAGCTATTCCCCACTTAAATATTTTTCTGGGATCCGGGCCCGTCTGGCCACCACAGAGGTTCAAAGTTGCCCATTTACGTATTTTCCATATCAACCACACATTCGGTACTCCTCGACATATCCCTACGGCAAAGATCCGAACCGGACCTAGCTCATTTTAAAGGTATTGACCCAAGCTATTCCCCACTTAAATATTTTTCTGGGATCCGGGCCCGTCTGGCCACCACAGAGGTTCAAAGTTGCCCATTTACGTATTTTCCATATCAACCACACATTCGGTACTCCTCGACATATCCCTACGGCAAAGATCCGAACCGGACCTAGCTCATTTTAAAGGTATTGACCCAAGCTATTCCCCACTTAAATATTTTTCTGGGATCCGGGCCCGTCTGGCCACCACAGAGGTTCAAAGGTGCCCCTTAACGTAATTTTCCGTATTAACCATATGCATACATTCGGTACTTTTCGGCATATACCAACGGCAAAGTTCCAAACCGGACCTAGCTCAATTTAAAGGTATTGACCCAAGCTATTCCCCACTTAAATATTTTTCTGGGATCCGGGCCCGTCTGGCCACCACAGAGGTTCAAAGTTGCCCATTTACGTATTTTCCATATCAACCACACATTCGGTACTCCTCGACATATCCCTACGGCAAAGATCCGAACCGGACCTAGCTCATTTTAAAGGTATTGACCCAAGCTATTCCCCACTTAAATATTTTTCTGGGATCCGGGCCCGTCTGGCCACCACAGAGGTTCAAAGTTGCCCATTTACGTATTTTCCATATCAACCACACATTCGGTACTCCTCGACATATTCCTACGGCAAAGATCCGAACCGGACCTAGCTCATTTTAAAGGTATTGACCCAAGCTATTCCCCACTTAAATATTTTTCTGGGATCCGGGCCCGTCTGGCCACCACAGAGGTTCAAAGTTGCCCATTTACGTATTTTCCATATCAACCACACATTCGGTACTCCTCGACATATCCCTACGGCAAAGATCCGAACCGGACCTAGCTCATTTTAAAGGTATTGACCCAAGCTATTCCCCACTTAAATATTTTTCTGGGATCCGGGCCCGTCTGGCCACCACAGAGGTTCAAAGGTGCCCCTTAACGTAATTTTCCGTATTAACCATATGCATACATTCGGTACTTTTCGGCATATACCAACGGCAAAGTTCCGAACCGGACCTAGCTCAATTTAAAGGTATTGACCCAAGCTATTCCCCACTTAAATATTTTTCTGGGATCCGGGCCCGTCTGGCCACCACAGAGGTTCAAAGTTGCCCATTTACGTATTTTCCATATCAACCACACATTCGGTACTCCTCGACATATCCCTACGGCAAAGATCCGAACCGGACCTAGCTCATTTTAAAGGTATTGACCCAAGCTATTCCCCACTTAAATATTTTTCTGGGATCCGGGCCCGTCTGGCCACCACAGAGGTTCAAAGTTGCCCATTTACGTATTTTCCATATCAACCACACATTCGGTACTCCTCGACATATCCCTACGGCAAAGATCCGAACCGGACCTAGCTCATTTTAAAGGTATTGACCCAAGCTATTCCCCACTTAAATATTTTTCTGGGATCCGGGCCCGTCTGGCCACCACAGAGGTTCAAAGTTGCCCATTTACGTATTTTCCATATCAACCACACATTCGGTACTCCTCGACAAATCCCTACGGCAAAGATCCGAACCGGACCTAGCTCATTTTAAAGGTATTGACCCAAGCTATTCCCCACTTAAATATTTTTCTGGGATCCGGGCCCGTCTGGCCACCACAGAGGTTCAAAGGTGCCCCTTAACGTAATTTTCCGTATTAACCATATGCATACATTCGGTACTTTTCGGCATATACCAACGGCAAAGTTCCGAACCGGACCTAGCTCAATTTAAAGGTATTGACCCAAGCTATTCCCCACTTAAATATTTTTCTGGGATCCGGGCCCGTCTGGCCACCACAGAGGTTCAAAGTTGCCCATTTACGTATTTTCCATATCAACCACACATTCGGTACTCCTCGACATATCCCTACGGCAAAGATCCGAACCGGACCTAGCTCATTTTAAAGGTATTGACCCAAGCTATTCCCCACTTAAATATTTTTCTGGGATCCGGGCCCGTCTGGCCACCACAGAGGTTCAAAGTTGCCCATTTACGTATTTTCCATATCAACCACACATTCGGTACTCCTCGACATATCCCTACGGCAAAGATCCGAACCGGACCTAGCTCATTTTAAAGGTATTGACCCAAGCTATTCCCCACTTAAATATTTTTCTGGGATCCTGGCCCGTCTGGCCACCACAGAGGTTCAAAGTTGCCCATTTACGTATTTTCCATATCAACCACACATTCGGTACTCCTCGACATATCCCTACGGCAAAGATCCGAACCGGACCTAGCTCATTTTAAAGGTATTGACCCAAGCTATTCCCCACTTAAATATTTTTCTGGGATCCGGGCCCGTCTGGCCACCACAGAGGTTCAAAGGTGCCCCTTAACGTAATTTTCCGTATTAACCATATGCATACATTCGGTACTTTTCGGCATATACCAACGGCAAAGTTCCGAACCGGACCTAGCTCAATTTAAAGGTATTGACCCAAGCTATTCCCCACTTAAATATTTTTCTGGGATCCGGGCCCGTCTGGCCACCACAGAGGTTCAAAGTTGCCCATTTACGTATTTTCCATATCAACCACACATTCGGTACTCCTCGACATATCCCTACGGCAAAGATCCGAACCGGACCTAGCTCATTTTAAAGGTATTGACCCAAGCTATTCCCCACTTAAATATTTTTCTGGGATCCGGGCCCGTCTGGCCACCACAGAGGTTCAAAGTTGCCCATTTACGTATTTTCCATATCAACCACACATTCGGTACTCCTCGACATATCCCTACGGCAAAGATCCGAACCGGACCTAGCTCATTTTAAAGGTATTGACCCAAGCTATTCCCCACTTAAATATTTTTCTGGGATCCGGGCCCGTCTGCCCACCACAGAGGTTCAAAGGTGCCCCTTAACGTAATTTTCCGTATTAACCATATGCATACATTCGGTACTTTTCGGCATATACCAACGGCAAAGTTCCGAACCGGACCTAGCTCAATTTAAAGGTATTGACCCAAGCTATTCCCCACTTAAATATTTTTCTGGGATCCGGGCCCGTCTGGCCACCACAGAGGTTCAAAGTTGCCCATTTACGTATTTTCCATATCAACCACACATTCGGTACTCCTCGACATATCCCTACGGCAAAGATCCGAACCGGACCTAGCTCATTTTAAAGGTATTGACCCAAGCTATTCCCCACTTAAATATTTTTCTGGGATCCGGGCCCGTCTGGCCACCACAGAGGTTCAAAGTTGCCCATTTACGTATTTTCCATATCAACCACACATTCGGTACTCCTCGACATATCCCTACGGCAAAGATCCGAACCGGACCTAGCTCATTTTAAAGGTATTGACCCAAGCTATTCCCCACTTAAATATTTTTCTGGGATCCGGGCCCGTCTGGCCACCACAGAGGTTCAAAGTTGCCCATTTACGTATTTTCCATATCAACCACACATTCGGTACTCCTCGACATATCCCTACGGCAAAGATCCGAACCGGACCTAGCTCATTTTAAAGGTATTGACCCAAGCTATTCCCCACTTAAATATTTTTCTGGGATCCGGGCCCGTCTGGCCACCACAGAGGTTCAAAGGTGCCCCTTAACGTAATTTTCCGTATTAACCATATGCATACATTCGGTACTTTTCGGCATATACCAACGGCAAAGTTCCGAACCGGACCTAGCTCAATTTAAAGGTATTGACCCAAGCTATTCCCCACTTAAATATTTTTCTGGGATCCGGGCCCGTCTGGCCACCACAGAGGTTCAAAGTTGCCCATTTACGTATTTTCCATATCAACCACACATTCGGTACTCCTCGACATATCCCTACGGCAAAGATCCGAACCGGACCTAGCTCATTTTAAAGGTATTGACCCAAGCTATTCCCCACTTAAATATTTTTCTGGGATCCGGGCCCGTCTGGCCACCACAGAGGTTCAAAGTTGCCCATTTACGTATTTTCCATATCAACCACACATTCGGTACTCCTCGACATATCCCTACGGCAAAGATCCGAACCGGACCTAGCTCATTTTAAAGGTATTGACCCAAGCTATTCCCCACTTAAATATTTTTCTGGGATCCGGGCCCGTCTGGCCACCACAGAGGTTCAAAGTTGCCCATTTACGTATTTTCCATATCAACCACACATTCGGTACTCCTCGACATATCCCTACGGCAAAGATCCGAACCGGACCTAGCTCATTTTAAAGGTATTGACCCAAGCTATTCCCCACTTAAATATTTTTCTGGGATCCGGGCCCGTCTGGCCACCACAGAGGTTCAAAGGTGCCCCTTAACGTAATTTTCCGTATTAACCATATGCATACATTCGGTACTTTTCGGCATATACCAACGGCAAAGTTCCGAACCGGACCTAGCTCAATTTAAAGGTATTGACCCAAGCTATTCCCCACTTAAATATTTTTCTGGGATCCGGGCCCGTCTGGCCACCACAGAGGTTCAAAGTTGCCCATTTACGTATTTTCCATATCAACCACACATTCGGTACTCCTCGACATATCCCTACGGCAAAGATCCGAACCGGACCTAGCTCATTTTAAAGGTATTGACCCAAGCTATTCCCCACTTAAATATTTTTCTGGGATCCGGGCCCGTCTGGCCACCACAGAGGTTCAAAGTTGCCCATTTACGTATTTTCCATATCAACCACACATTCGGTACTCCTCGACATATCCCTACGGCAAAGATCCGAACCGGACCTAGCTCATTTTAAAGGTATTGACCCAAGCTATTCCCCACTTAAATATTTTTCTGGGATCCGGGCCCGTCTGGCCACCACAGAGGTTCAAAGTTGCCCATTTACGTATTTTCCATATCAACCACACATTCGGTACTCCTCGACATATCCCTACGGCAAAGATCCGAACCGGACCTAGCTCATTTTAAAGGTATTGACCCAAGCTATTCCCCACTTAAATATTTTTCTGGGATCCGGGCCCGTCTGGCCACCACAGAGGTTCAAAGGTGCCCCTTAACGTAATTTTCCGTATTAACCATATGCATACATTCGGTACTTTTCGGCATATACCAACGGCAAAGTTCCGAACCGGACCTAGCTCAATTTAAAGGTATTGACCCAAGCTATTCCCCACTTAAATATTTTTCTGGGATCCGGGCCCGTCTGGCCACCACAGAGGTTCAAAGTTGCCCATTTACGTATTTTCCATATCAACCACACATTCGGTACTCCTCGACATATCCCTACGGCAAAGATCCGAACCGGACCTAGCTCATTTTAAAGGTATTGACCCAAGCTATTCCCCACTTAAATATTTTTCTGGGATCCGGGCCCGTCTGGCCACCACAGAGGTTCAAAGTTGCCCATTTACGTATTTTCCATATCAACCACACATTCGGTACTCCTCGACATATCCCTACGGCAAAGATCCGAACCGGACCTAGCTCATTTTAAAGGTATTGACCCAAGCTATTCCCCACTTAAATATTTTTCTGGGATCCGGGCCCGTCTGGCCACCACAGAGGTTCAAAGTTGCCCATTTACGTATTTTCCATATCAACCACACATTCGGTACTCCTCGACATATCCCTACGGCAAAGATCCGAACCGGACCTAGCTCATTTTAAAGGTATTGACCCAAGCTATTCCCCACTTAAATATTTTTCTGGGATCCGGGCCCGTCTGGCCACCACAGAGGTTCAAAGGTGCCCCTTAACGTAATTTTCCGTATTAACCATATGCATACATTCGGTACTTTTCGGCATATACCAACGGCAAAGTTCCGAACCGGACCTAGCTCAATTTAAAGGTATTGACCCAAGCTATTCCCCACTTAAATATTTTTCTGGGATCCGGGCCCGTCTGGCCACCACAGAGGTTCAAAGTTGCCCATTTACGTATTTTCCATATCAACCACACATTCGGTACTCCTCGACATATCCCTACGGCAAAGATCCGAACCGGACCTAGCTCATTTTAAAGGTATTGACCCAAGCTATTCCCCACTTAAATATTTTTCTGGGATCCGGGCCCGTCTGGCCACCACAGAGGTTCAAAGTTGCCCATTTACGTATTTTCCATATCAACCACACATTCGGTACTCCTCGACATATCCCTACGGCAAAGATCCGAACCGGACCTAGCTCATTTTAAAGGTATTGACCCAAGCTATTCCCCACTTAAATATTTTTCTGGGATCCGGGCCCGTCTGGCCACCACAGAGGTTCAAAGTTGCCCATTTACGTATTTTCCATATCAACCACACATTCGGTACTCCTCGACATATCCCTACGGCAAAGATCCGAACCGGACCTAGCTCATTTTAAAGGTATTGACCCAAGCTATTCCCCACTTAAATATTTTTCTGGGATCCGGGCCCGTCTGGCCACCACAGAGGTTCAAAGGTGCCCCTTAACGTAATTTTCCGTATTAACCATATGCATACATTCGGTACTTTTCGGCATATACCAACGGCAAAGTTCCGAACCGGACCTAGCTCAATTTAAAGGTATTGACCCAAGCTATTCCCCACTTAAATATTTTTCTGGGATCCGGGCCCGTCTGGCCACCACAGAGGTTCAAAGTTGCCCATTTACGTATTTTCCATATCAACCACACATTCGGTACTCCTCGACATATCCCTACGGCAAAGATCCGAACCGGACCTAGCTCATTTTAAAGGTATTGACCCAAGCTATTCCCCACTTAAATATTTTTCTGGGATCCGGGCCCGTCTGGCCACCACAGAGGTTCAAAGTTGCCCATTTACGTATTTTCCATATCAACCACACATTCGGTACTCCTCGACATATCCCTACGGCAAAGATCCGAACCGGACCTAGCTCATTTTAAAGGTATTGACCCAAGCTATTCCCCACTTAAATATTTTTCTGGGATCCGGGCCCGTCTGGCCACCACAGAGGTTCAAAGTTGCCCATTTACGTATTTTCCATATCAACCACACATTCGGTACTCCTCGACATATCCCTACGGCAAAGATCCGAACCGGACCTAGCTCATTTTAAAGGTATTGACCCAAGCTATTCCCCACTTAAATATTTTTCTGGGATCCGGGCCCGTCTGGCCACCACAGAGGTTCAAAGGTGCCCCTTAACGTAATTTTCCGTATTAACCATATGCATACATTCGGTACTTTTCGGCATATACCAACGGCAAAGTTCCGAACCGGACCTAGCTCAATTTAAAGGTATTGACCCAAGCTATTCCCCACTTAAATATTTTTCTGGGATCCGGGCCCGTCTGGCCACCACAGAGGTTCAAAGTTGCCCATTTACGTATTTTCCATATCAACCACACATTCGGTACTCCTCGACATATCCCTACGGCAAAGATCCGAACCGGACCTAGCTCATTTTAAAGGTATTGACCCAAGCTATTCCCCACTTAAATATTTTTCTGGGATCCGGGCCCGTCTGGCCACCACAGAGGTTCAAAGTTGCCCATTTACGTATTTTCCATATCAACCACACATTCGGTACTCCTCGACATATCCCTACGGCAAAGATCCGAACCGGACCTAGCTCATTTTAAAGGTATTGACCCAAGCTATTCCCCACTTAAATATTTTTCTGGGATCCGGGCCCGTCTGGCCACCACAGAGGTTCAAAGTTGCCCATTTACGTATTTTCCATATCAACCACACATTCGGTACTCCTCGACATATCCCTACGGCAAAGATCCGAACCGGACCTAGCTCATTTTAAAGGTATTGACCCAAGCTATTCCCCACTTAAATATTTTTCTGGGATCCGGGCCCGTCTGGCCACCACAGAGGTTCAAAGGTGCCCCTTAACGTAATTTTCCGTATTAACCATATGCATACATTCGGTACTTTTCGGCATATACCAACGGCAAAGTTCCGAACCGGACCTAGCTCAATTTAAAGGTATTGACCCAAGCTATTCCCCACTTAAATATTTTTCTGGGATCCGGGCCCGTCTGGCCACCACAGAGGTTCAAAGTTGCCCATTTACGTATTTTCCATATCAACCACACATTCGGTACTCCTCGACATATCCCTACGGCAAAGATCCGAACCGGACCTAGCTCATTTTAAAGGTATTGACCCAAGCTATTCCCCACTTAAATATTTTTCTGGGATCCGGGCCCGTCTGGCCACCACAGAGGTTCAAAGTTGCCCATTTACGTATTTTCCATATCAACCACACATTCGGTACTCCTCGACATATCCCTACGGCAAAGATCCGAACCGGACCTAGCTCATTTTAAAGGTATTGACCCAAGCTATTCCCCACTTAAATATTTTTCTGGGATCCGGGCCCGTCTGGCCACCACAGAGGTTCAAAGTTGCCCATTTACGTATTTTCCATATCAACCACACATTCGGTACTCCTCGACATATCCCTACGGCAAAGATCCGAACCGGACCTAGCTCATTTTAAAGGTATTGACCCAAGCTATTCCCCACTTAAATATTTTTCTGGGATCCGGGCCCGTCTGGCCACCACAGAGGTTCAAAGGTGCCCCTTAACGTAATTTTCCGTATTAACCATATGCATACATTCGGTACTTTTCGGCATATACCAACGGCAAAGTTCCGAACCGGACCTAGCTCAATTTAAAGGTATTGACCCAAGCTATTCCCCACTTAAATATTTTTCTGGGATCCGGGCCCGTCTGGCCACCACAGAGGTTCAAAGTTGCCCATTTACGTATTTTCCATATCAACCACACATTCGGTACTCCTCGACATATCCCTACGGCAAAGATCCGAACCGGACCTAGCTCATTTTAAAGGTATTGACCCAAGCTATTCCCCACTTAAATATTTTTCTGGGATCCGGGCCCGTCTGGCCACCACAGAGGTTCAAAGTTGCCCATTTACGTATTTTCCATATCAACCACACATTCGGTACTCCTCGACATATCCCTACGGCAAAGATCCGAACCGGACCTAGCTCATTTTAAAGGTATTGACCCAAGCTATTCCCCACTTAAATATTTTTCTGGGATCCGGGCCCGTCTGGCCACCACAGAGGTTCAAAGTTGCCCATTTACGTATTTTCCATATCAACCACACATTCGGTACTCCTCGACATATCCCTACGGCAAAGATCCGAACCGGACCTAGCTCATTTTAAAGGTATTGACCCAAGCTATTCCCCACTTAAATATTTTTCTGGGATCCGGGCCCGTCTGGCCACCACAGAGGTTCAAAGGTGCCCCTTAACGTAATTTTCCGTATTAACCATATGCATACATTCGGTACTTTTCGGCATATACCAACGGCAAAGTTCCGAACCGGACCTAGCTCAATTTAAAGGTATTGACCCAAGCTATTCCCCACTTAAATATTTTTCTGGGATCCGGGCCCGTCTGGCCACCACAGAGGTTCAAAGTTGCCCATTTACGTATTTTCCATATCAACCACACATTCGGTACTCCTCGACATATCCCTACGGCAAAGATCCGAACCGGACCTAGCTCATTTTAAAGGTATTGACCCAAGCTATTCCCCACTTAAATATTTTTCTGGGATCCGGGCCCGTCTGGCCACCACAGAGGTTCAAAGTTGCCCATTTACGTATTTTCCATATCAACCACACATTCGGTACTCCTCGACATATCCCTACGGCAAAGATCCGAACCGGACCTAGCTCATTTTAAAGGTATTGACCCAAGCTATTCCCCACTTAAATATTTTTCTGGGATCCGGGCCCGTCTGGCCACCACAGAGGTTCAAAGTTGCCCATTTACGTATTTTCCATATCAACCACACATTCGGTACTCCTCGACATATCCCTACGGCAAAGATCCGAACCGGACCTAGCTCATTTTAAAGGTATTGACCCAAGCTATTCCCCACTTAAATATTTTTCTGGGATCCGGGCCCGTCTGGCCACCACAGAGGTTCAAAGGTGCCCCTTAACGTAATTTTCCGTATTAACCATATGCATACATTCGGTACTTTTCGGCATATACCAACGGCAAAGTTCCGAACCGGACCTAGCTCAATTTAAAGGTATTGACCCAAGCTATTCCCCACTTAAATATTTTTCTGGGATCCGGGCCCGTCTGGCCACCACAGAGGTTCAAAGTTGCCCATTTACGTATTTTCCATATCAACCACACATTCGGTACTCCTCGACATATCCCTACGGCAAAGATCCGAACCGGACCTAGCTCATTTTAAAGGTATTGACCCAAGCTATTCCCCACTTAAATATTTTTCTGGGATCCGGGCCCGTCTGGCCACCACAGAGGTTCAAAGTTGCCCATTTACGTATTTTCCATATCAACCACACATTCGGTACTCCTCGACATATCCCTACGGCAAAGATCCGAACCGGACCTAGCTCATTTTAAAGGTATTGACCCAAGCTATTCCCCACTTAAATATTTTTCTGGGATCCGGGCCCGTCTGGCCACCACAGAGGTTCAAAGTTGCCCATTTACGTATTTTCCATATCAACCACACATTCGGTACTCCTCGACATATCCCTACGGCAAAGATCCGAACCGGACCTAGCTCATTTTAAAGGTATTGACCCAAGCTATTCCCCACTTAAATATTTTTCTGGGATCCGGGCCCGTCTGGCCACCACAGAGGTTCAAAGGTGCCCCTTAACGTAATTTTCCGTATTAACCATATGCATACATTCGGTACTTTTCGGCATATACCAACGGCAAAGTTCCGAACCGGACCTAGCTCAATTTAAAGGTATTGACCCAAGCTATTCCCCACTTAAATATTTTTCTGGGATCCGGGCCCGTCTGGCCACCACAGAGGTCCAAAGTTGTCTTAGGGTGGTCACCGTCATTTAAGCAGTCTCTGGTAGGTGTTCACTATTAATTTCTTTTCTTTTTTTGCTTTCCATAAGTATTTGTATGAACAGTTCTATATGTTTCTGGAGCAATTGGATTTTGTTTCATGTTTTATATATTAAATTACATCTTTGGTGAATCCTCTGTAATGTTTTATTGATAAAAATCTATATAACATAAAGACAAATATACAACTTGTATCAGGGTTTATATTCGAGGACAACGAAAATTTATGACAGCTTGAAGGGGTCATAGAATGGTATCTTTTCCCTCAGGCTTTATAGTGATTTTCAACTAAATTTAAATATTGAACCGACGGCTAGCAGTCGGTTGGATATTGAATATCAATTATCGAATGTCAAATAAAGGACAGATCGCTTACATACATATTTAAAACGGAATGAAATGCTTCAGAAATTAGCAGAAACCGTGAAATTGTCGATTTCCGCTGTTAGATTGCATTTAACTAAGATTTAGCGATTTTAAGAACGTTTGAGCCTCACGCAGTTTTTTGGTTTTTAGACATATCGTCAAAATTGGCTGCTGGAAAAAAGTGGCTGCTATCTTGATTGGCCGATAAAAGTGGCTGCCAGCTTGAGTCTGGTCGTATATGTATCCATATTACAAACGTTTCCACTGAAAAGCCTTTACGTTATTAGGTGGAAATACACAAAATGACTATAAAGATCGATTTTAACATAATAGATATATCAGTGTTCGGTCAACTACTACAATCCAGCCAAACCATGGACCGTCTATCTTAAAGCATCATCATTGGGATTTTTGATTATGTGATTACCTGGCCGTTTTTATATTGATTTGATTACCTGACCAAATAATTCATGATTATTTCACTATCTCGTTAAAAAAAATGATTAATGATTATGTGATTAGAATGAAAATTCAAAACAGTGTGGCTGTGGCCATTGATTGACACATTAAATTCATCCATTGACTGGGACAATTTACGTGAACGTTTGTCTATAACGACCAAGCAGTGAGCAGTGGTCGTTACATACAAACGTTCACCTAAATTGTCCCAGTCAATGGATGAATTTAATGTGTCAATCTATGGCCACAGCCACACTGTTTTGAATTACATTCTATATTAACAAACTTTGTGATAATATGATCAATTGGACACCACATGACGGGCCACATCTTAAAACTATAACATAAATAACCTGAAGCAAACTGGAGTATAAAGATGACAATAGGCAATATCTTTTTCTCTTTCATGACTGTAAGTTTTAGTCCAATAACGATGAGTGCTCCAAGTATTACTAGAAAGGCAAGTGTCTCCAAGGCTTCGACTGCCTCTATAAACCATCCTAAAAGCAAAACAAAATATGCGTTTAGATGTTTAGCTTTTAATTAAGGTTGAACTTAGGTGAGGTTTTGGAATTTGTGTCAAATCTTCGCGGACTCCTTGGTGTTTTTCCATAAGAAACATCCATTTTTTTTCACATAAATCTTAATAGCTCATAAAAGGCCAATCTAATTAAAATATTGATCTCTGATTACGTTATACTTCATACATTCATATGTAGTATAACGTAATCAAGGATCAATATTTTAATTAGATTGATAAAAGGCCATTTAACAAAATTTTAGCAGATTCTTGATTTTCTTTCTTTTGACTTGAGAACCCAATAATACCAATACAATCAGCAATCAAGTATCTCGAAAAAGAGCTCCATGACCTATCAAAATTTTTATCTTATTTTGATTCTAATCTAATACTCTTCCAGCTTATAGTATCAATTTTTAATTCTTAATTAATTTAATTTCACCTAAGAACACCTAGAAAGTACATCATTAAGACGTATACACAACTGAATTAATATTTACTTTTTCTAGTATTACTTATAAAAATAAATCAAAACTATGTACAATTTTCTACTTCAATTGGTATTGAAGATTTGAATCAACGAAATGTTACAGTAAATTATCTGAAAATGCACCCAACAGGCAATTTGAAGGAAATAAGACGAACATAAATTGTATTTATTTCTTATTGTCAAACGTTAAAAATGTTTTTAGACAACACATTTCTTTAAAAAAAAATGTAGTGTTGATATAGAAATACAAACCTGTGGTAGATCCACTGCCAACAAAGTCTGCGCATTTGCTACCAGCGCATGATTTCCAAATTCCAGAATGGAAACTGCCAACCTCATACCAGTTAGGTGCACCATAACCGATCAAATGTACAAGTAATCCAACAGCAGTCAGAATTCCTGATAAAAGAGCAAATTTCGAAATTCTTTCAAATAACCCCATTGTCAGATATTGCCTAAAATCTCTTTTAAAAAAAATCAGAACTATGTACAATTTCCTTAATTCAATTGGTATTGAAGATCTAAAGAAAGTGTGCTATATAATAAACATTGACAATTAAAGGTTAGCGTCCACACAAAATAATGTTATACCTGAATGACCTTCAACGGTCATGTTAATATAATAGCCTATGGTCAGAGTATCATTCTACTCCCACGGGTAGATCGTATTATTATTTTAGAGATGAATTATCAAGAAGCGCGAAAATATTAGATTCATAACCGAGTTTTCCAGTGCGTAAGTTTAATAATAATTGAAGCGTTGACCTACGTCTAGAAAAAAAAAATGTGTTTACATCACACAGATTGCAATGACAAATACCTCGCACAGAAGTCCATCCTATCAAAATATTGGACTGTTCTATCAACAAAAGCTATTACAATTAAAAACCAATTGTTCAGAGAACAATTGAAGGTCTTTCCACTGAAAACAATGTATTTTAATATGAAAGTTGTAAAATTAAGTTTAAAATGTCATTTCAATCGTCAACTGATAGGTTATTGTACGCTGATTCCAGAAATATATGGTTTCTATACAATATTTTTTAAATAAGGGAGATAATTTGTTACTTTCGGTTTGAAAAATGTTACTTCCGATAATATTTGAATATTTAATTGACACTGATTCCAAAAAGATCTGGTTCTATATACTTTTTTATTAATAAAGTACAAAAATAGCTACTTCCGGTTTACACAAGGTCACTTCCGGTTGTTTTTTTCAAGGTTAAATGGTTTGATACCTTTCGCCAAAAGTCTCATGGATATATCATGTATAAATATGAGCTGAGAGCAAAGGTCAAAAACTAGAACGTCAAATTAATCTATGACCTTGAGATCAATTTCAAGGTCATAAACCAAGGACCTCAAATCAAAAGACCATAGGACTTAATTATATTTGGTTAATCAGTTATATCACCATACACGTATTTTTAAATACAAGAGGGGAGAAAACTCACTTTTACGTTCAACGTACCCTTGCAATCAAAATTTACGTGTTACGACATGTCGCAACTAACAATTTAGAAAAAATAATTTGTCGATATCTTATACAGTTTCTGGAAATTAGTGGAAATAAATGTTCATGAATGTAGAAAAAACATCATTTTTTGCTCTATATTTATCAAATTTAAAAAAATTGCGCTATTTACGTTTTCATGAAAATTGACACACATTATCTTCTCGCGCAATCAAACCAAATGGCATTTTAAAAAAAGAGGGGTCCATGATTTCGTTTTCAAGTTAAATAAGTTTGAATGGTAAAAATCAGTCAAAACTGAATCTTTTCCCGATATAAGTCATAGTTTGACGTCGCGAAAATAATAATTTACGTTAGCAACGTCATTACCTCCCCTGTAACTGTATCGTATGCCCTAAGGTGCTCAGATTATACTCGTGTGGTCTATTTTAACAGATCATTCAAAATCTAGCGCATGTTTCTTTAAAACAAAAACAAAAATAACAACAACAAAAAACAGTCAATAAATTATAATGTACAATAAAGTGTTTTGTTACTCTTCGGAAGTTTAAAATAGAGAATGCAAAATTAAAAAAAATATCCATAGATATATGATCTTGCCTACTAAAATAACCTAAAAACCGAATTCCGAGGATTGAAAACGAAAAATAAGTATTCAATTGTCAATCCAAAAGCTCAAACACATTAAACGAATGGATATCAACTGTCATATTCCTAACTTGGTACAGGACTTTTTTTTAATGTAACAAATGGATCAAATTTATTCGTTTATAGTGTATTTATGTACGTTTTTTGATTGAGTTAAGCCTGCCAATTGATATTTTATCGTAAGTTTTTCTATGTTGTGATGTTATGCTATTATTTCAGAAAAAGGGAGAAGGTTTGGATCCATTAAAACGTTTAATCCTGCTGCAAATGTTTGCACCTGTCCTAAGTCAGGAATTTGATGTACAGTAGTTGTCGTTTGTTTATGTAATTTATACGTGTTTCTCGGGTTTTTTTAAAAATTTTATATAGATTAGACCGTTGGTTTTCCCGTTTGAATGGTTTTACACCAGTAATTTTGGGGCCCTTTATAGCCTGTTGTTCTGTGTGAGCCGAGGCTCTATGCTGAAGGCCGTACATTCACCTATAATGGTTTACTTTTTTTAAATTGTTATTTTCTCATTGGCACTCACACCACATCTTCCTATATCTAAGCCTGGTTTTATAGCTAGCTAAACCTCTCACTTGTATGACTGTCGCATACAATTTTCTTATATTGACAACGATGTGTGAACAAAACAAACAGACAAAAAAGTGTAAACATATTTTATTAATTAAATTAAGGTTATTTAATTGTACACAATAATGTACAAAAATTGACATTTACACATTAATACAAGCGTTTAATAATAGGATCCGGAAACAAAATGTTAACTTAATATATTGTAGGAAACGGATTAATATACTAAGGATGTCCGCTTGTCATGTATTTTGGAATATTGTCAGATTTTCAAAATCATTTGGTTTAATCCATTTGAATGCCTTAAAAAAATTGCCCATTGACCCCCAATTTTCTTTTGACAAATCTTTTATATGAATAATTATAAGCCATCTGTAAAAGTCTTATAAAATCTTTGTTATTTTTTAATAGTTTTTGAGAACTTTAACTTGTCAATAATAAAGCTATGAAAAATGAAGAGAAAACATATTCCCGCCAACATTTCAATGGCTAATATCTCGAAAACAAGCATATTGACCTATATATTTTCTTTGATTTTTTGGTTCCTGTATTAAACCCCTATTTATATATACTAGAGATTACTAGTGTTATGAAAAGCTTATTATTTTGAAACTGAGTAGCGAACTCTTAAGTTATATTTCAGAGAAGCATTTAGTTTATTGGTTATAATTTCTTTGGTAGGATTTTAGGTGGTTCTCGCGCTTTCCTTTTTGTTAATCTATTAAACATAAATACTCTGAGGAATTCTTTATTTTTAATTCTTTGAGAATTTTTTAACACTTTGCCTGTCATATTTTTTTTCTGATTAGGTTTAATTGACTGATGCACTTGTTTGACTTCAATCTAAATTTCCGATAATAGTGTCTGTTAAAACGTTCTTGGTTGAAACTGATTTTATGAAGAATTTCAGCAAAGATAATTTTAAACGCTAGAAGCTATTTTTGTCTACTCAAGACTTAAGACTCATACGATGCGCTCGAATCAAAACATTTGTAATGACAAAGCGGGAATAATTAATTGTTATAGTTATAGTGATAGTAAATGATAATTTATTATATTAAAGTGTCACAGTTACAGTGTTTTTCATGATTTTTGCGGGAAAATGCAAATGCCTACTCAAATCCATTCTTTTAGAAAATCAAATTATTACAGAAGAGTGACGTGTCCACCATGTACTTGCACTGTACTTTTATTAATATAGTAGAATATAATGATATACAAATGCATGAAAATTATATATACATGTAACTGTTAAATTCAAGTATTAATATAATAAATAACAATAAACCAGAGCGTACTGATTTGTATCATTATAATATAATAGTCATCACGGTGAGGGTGAATTCCCTGTCATTAACTTACCATCCATGCACGAACTTATCTGTACATTAACCTCATTTTCAGGTGTAGAGATGTGATTTTTTTCTCAGACAAGTGGTCCGAGAACACAATTATTTCGTAGTGCATTTCTTTTAGAACATAAATGAAAATAAAAAAAATCCCACCTGCGCTTTCTCAAAGAAACTTTTACAGTGTGTTGTACTACTTTTGGGACAAATTATATCAAAATTATAGAAAACTTCATCGGCTCTAACTCAAAATATGGACAATTTTATGTTTAGGGCGTCTTGAAATCTTTTGACAGCTTCCGAAGTGCTAATTTTCAACCTTTTTCATCTGGACCAAATCACTACTTTCCTTTAAAATTCTGGACCCAAATTTTTTTACAGTGTAATTTCACCCCCCTACTTCCAATTTGAGGCATTAAACATGGAGAAATAAATTTGAAAGGGGTATAAAAATTAATGGCAAGTAACCCACTGTCAACACTAGGGACTATATTTGTGAACAACGAAAATCAAGGGACGACAATTGTGGTCTCGGACCAAGTGCTTGTCTGTCCATCCACAAGAGTTTGCGATCAACCGATGTTCAGTACTTCAGGACTTTGATCGTTCATTGTATTGTACATAAATATTAGGCCGTTAGTTTTCTCGTTTAAATTGTCTTACATTAGTCTTTTCAGGGCCTTTTAATTATAATAGCTGACTCTACGGTATGGGGTTTGCTCAAGGATGGATGCCATACGGTTGCTTATAGTTTTACACTTCTTTATTATTTGATCTCTGGTGGAGATTTGTCTCATTATCAATCATACCACATCTTCTTCTTTTTTTTAGTCTATCTTTAATACCAAAGTCAGTGTCCTGTTACCAAAATATATGTTGTGTCTTCTGCTACTTTGAACATGTGAAAAGAGGGGGTAAGAATTGAAAAAAATAGTCTTGTACGTGTCGCTTGAAATAAAATTAAAACAAGAATGTGTCCCAATTACACGGATGCCCCAGTCGCACTATCATTTTCTATGTTCAGTGGACCGTGAAATTGGAGTAAAAACTCTAATTTGGCATTAAAATTAGAAAGATCATATTCTAGGGAACATGTGTACTAAGTTTCAAGTTGATTGGACTGCAACTTCATCAAAAACTACCTTGACCAAAAACTTTAACTTGAAGCGGGAGGGACGAACGGACGAACGAACGGACCCACAGACCAGGTAGGTGGGTGGGGCATAAAAAATAGCCTAGGACTCAAGTAAAATACAAAGTTGAAGAGCATCGAGTATTGGTATTCTCTTATGAGCTATTTCACATTTTTCGGATGATCATAAAAAAATTTCTCATGCTAAACAAAGTCATATACCACACCCTGTATGTTATGTGAAAGAATAACAATAGTGTCAATTTGATATTAAATCAAGACTATATTTTACGAACTTTGCGTATTCGTGCATCAGAGGCTTTTTATACAGTTTTTTTTGGGGATAAAACAAATAATTGATTATTAAGGGGATCACAATTGGCAGTCAGTCCCCCCTCTTTAAGGAAATTGCTGGATACACCACTGTGCAGGATTCCAATATTATATACCAGCACTTCACATAAGTTAGAAATAACTATACAAATTCCATTCCAGTAATTTAATTTTTCTATCGATTTCATTAAAGTATATTTTTAATTACATCTCCGACAAACAGTCTTTGATATATTACCCAATTGGAATCGCTGTACACTGAAGACAGCAATGACAACGTATTTCCATTCTAGAACAATTGAATAAAATAAATCTGCGTAGATAATTCACATGTTACACATATTTCAAATTATAGATCACCAAATTTTACCTAAAAATTATATACTGTATAAAAAAACAAAATACAACAGCAAATACGAAGTATAAGATTAGAAATTTCTTTTGTGATGTTGGTTTTGTAGATCCCATCGGCCTCGTTTTCAGGGACGCAAATGTCCTGTCCCATTGAGTCAAGATCGCTTGTCTAGCTCCACTCCACTTACCAGGTCCGTTTAACCTATATTGGTATGGCGTACATGGTCCAAAGTAACAGTTCAGAGCTAATATAGGATCAGACCATAGTAATGACTCTGTAATAGATAATAAATAATAAATGAAAAAAGTTATGTCTAAAGGTTAAAGGTTTGACTCACGATTAGAAGCAGAAAACGCGGATGTACGTGCAATATAACCAAAGGACAATCACATCTTAAAATCAAAGCTCATGGGAGTTACATAATATAGAAATCTTATATTTGAAGTACTGGTTGACAATGAAGCCCACGTTCTAAAAGGTTTAAGGTTTGACTAACGATTAGAAACAGAAAACAGTTACGTACGCGTACAGAAATGTATGTACGTCCAATATAACCAAAGGACAATCAAATCTTAAAGCTCATGGGAGTTACATAAAATAGAAATCTTCTACTTAAAGAACTGGTTGGCAATGAAGCCCACGTTTACAAAATAAAATAAAAACAATAAATGGAGAATGTGTCCATGCTGCACATATGATGCCTCTGCTTGAATTTAAATGTTACTAGAACAAACCCGCGAAATCGCGGGTATTTAGAATGGGATTGAAAGTATATAAACTGTTGTAGGACGAAGTTTTGTAAAATATTTTATCACTGGATATTTCAGGAAAGTGACCAAAAGGCATAGATACTTGGATAGAGGACAATTTTTTAGCCCTACCCTTTTTCCAATGTCCGTCATTTTTTGTTTTCCGTTAATTTCAATTATTTTCGCCGGTGGATTGTAAACTTGAAATTGATAATAAATAGCAAATACACTTTATTTATTCCTGAGTAAACTGAAAATTATGTGTAATTTTAAACCAGTCTTAAACGAAAGTCTTGTTTATGACTTAAAAGTACGTCCGATGACGGAAACAATATCCGGACTCCTTTTATTTCGTTTTACTCCCAAGTAACCAAAACTTAATAATCATAAGCAAGGATGACAATGCTACTATGCATGGTACCTATAGGAGACATATGCATGATGGTTAGTTTTTTTGTGGAAGGAGGAGAAACGATACAATGTGGTCTTCTCATTTTAAATAGATATAGGAAGATGTGGTGTGAGTGCCAATGAGACCACTCTCCATATCCAAATAACAATTTTCAAAAAGTAAACCATTATAGGTCAATGTATGGCCTTCAACACGGAGCCTTGGCTCACACCGACCAACAAGCTATAAAGGTCCCCAAAATTACTAGTGTAAAACCATTCAAACGGGGAAAACCAACGGTCTAATCTATTGGAAAAAAAACAAACGAGAAACGAGAAACACGTATAAATTACATAAACAAACGACAACTATTGTACATCAGATTCCTGACTTAGGACAGTTGCAAACATTTCCAGCGGGATTAAACGTTTTAATGGATCCAAACCTTCTCTCTTTTTCTGAAACAATAGCATAACATCACAACATAGAAAATCACACAATAAAATATTAATTGGCAGGCTTAACTCAATAAAAAAACGTACATTAAAACACTATAAACGAATAAATTTAATCTGCAATATCTGAATGCAAATGCACAGTTAATAAAATATTAGGGACAAACATTCAAGGCCAAAAAGCAAACAAACAAATCCAAACAAAGCCATAGATAAAGGGACATTATACCTGTAACTCCGGAACGGCAACATAGATGCTACCCAAATTCGAACTATTGATCTGTTTGTTTGTGGTACTAAGCATTGCGTACAAGTTTTATAACTTTTGGTTGAGGCCAACTTAAGTTAGAAAACATAACAAATGTTGAGATGTACGTACTTCATCAGTCTGAACTTGCTTTGAAAAAAACAAATTCGTGAAACTCTTTATGACCTCAAAACAATACGACTTCTTTGCTATGAAACCAACGGAACGATGGAACTCATGTATATAGCATTGCTTCAACATACTAGCAATGCAGACTGGGTGTTAGTTTACAGTATAGTGATGTTTGATTTTATATGTATATGGTTATGATAATTCCTAGTGAAATGCAAAAGAAAACTTCAAAGTCATTAAGGTAGACAAGGACTTAATCAAAATCCAATATTTTTTTAATAATTAATTTTGCCAAAATGTAGTTGATATCAATCCGACATGCTTTTTTTTTCAAAAATATATTAAAAAGTATGGATCACCAGGTTTTTTTTGGGTAAAGATTGCATTAAATGCAATCAAATTAACCTTATATTACTGACTTGAAATCTAAATCTTCACAGGCTTATCACTTGTCTACCTCATTGATACACAGCATATAGTGCATTGATCATAACATTCTATTATTATACATCCTATTCATGACATTTCCAGAAATTTAGTCACAGAATGATGTTAATATACTTGTCAGGCAAATTACATATAACTTCTACAAGGTATAGGAATCAAATATACCTGTTCTAAAAATATAAATGATGTTATTGTTTAAAGTCATCATTATTAATTTGAGTTACTTTCCTTTTCCCAGAATTATTGTTAAATTTTTATAACCATAGTTGATTTCAACATTGAGTGTGTGTCTTTAAGATGAAAAATAGATTGATAAATTTAAAGAAACAAGATGCGATTACAACTTTCACACGAACTTCATAAGAACTTACTGAGATCAGGGAGACATCCATTTAATGTAGCCAGCTCATCCATATAGTCGATATAATCGACTTGAATGGTATGTCTTTGAGTTTGTACATATTTTAGTTGCATGGCTAATTCTTTGTTTTTAATGTCTGTCATCATTCCGTCGTAGCATGGAAGCTTAACTTTTCCCTGGTTGAAAAAAGTAAAGAATTATCGTTAACTGATCAAGTAACCGTGTAAATGACGTAATCAATTTAGTTACATGACGTAATCAATTCAGTTATATGAACGTTTTAGCGCGCTTTTTGTTAGCAAATAGGAAAAGTCTGCACGAGAAAAAATACTTTAATTAGTAGTAAAAAAAATATGAGAGAGTCGAACTTTCAGTAGAGTATATGGTCATTGAATGAATGCCAATCTCTTGCATTACACGGTTTGACGGTCAGTATCAATACCCCCAAACATAGAGTTCAATGTCACCAGACGCTAGGCAACCAACAATCAATCCACTAATCGAGTTCAATGACTTATGTCAGTGGTGGATGACCTAAATTTTTCACAGTTTGACACAATCAATGACGATCAATGACGTTTTCAAAAGCATCTCTTTTGCTCTGTTATTTCGTAAATGTTTTCTATTGAGATGAAAGTAAAAAATATTACTAGTATAGGAAACCATTGTTTTCCATTCAATGACGGCCAATCGGAATGGTATTTTAAGTACTACTGAACGGTCCTGACTGATATATTTTGATTTTGGATGCATCATTTCATAAATTTAATAAACCTCAAAATGCTTATTCAGTTTTGTAAATATACATGATTCAACTGTATGTTTCCGTACTTATCTAGACATCTTTGGTGTTCAAAAATGATGACTCAACGAAGAGTCGATCTTGGTGACAATAAATTTAGATATGTGCTTCAAAACCAATTAATTTAGCACATTTGCTTTTTTCTTTAAATGACACTTTTTTCATATCAGAATCTATGATAATGTTATAAAATAGTTAAAATTAAACTTTGTTTTTACAGTTATGTATTACCGTGAAAACACGTGTGGCTAATCTACACTGTAACTCGGATATCGGCATCAACGCCGCTATTGGCTGTATACATCCTATTACACATAAAGTAGACCGTTCAAGTTTTGGAGGAAACACATATTTAAAAAGTTCCACATGGTTTTGTTTGACCTCAAGAACAGATTTATCCAAGAAAGGAAACCCAAATATGTAGCCTGTTGCCAAGACAACAACATCAATATTCTCCTCGTTGGTGCCATCATCAAATATTACTCCATTTTCTGTGAACATTTTGATGTCTGGTTTTGCCTTCAAAGTCCCGGATGCAAGTCTGTTCGGAATGTCGTCGTTTATCGTTGGATGCTGAGCAGTAATACGATGCTTAGGTTTTAGGCAGTAGGTTGAATGGTCAAATCTTTTATTTACTTGATTCTCCATCATATTGTCAAAAAAATACGGAGGCAAAAGCTTCCTTATTTTCAACACAGACCTTTTAAGACCAATCATGTCTACAGGCATACCGTTATCAGCTATTCTGTTAAAAATCCAACTTCCACGTCTTGTACTAATAAATACCTGAAGGATATCAAAAAGTATTCTAAAGAACTTGTTAAAATCTCTTATGTCATTCTTTTTGTTTAATAAATTATATATTGAAAACATTAAATATGAATATTCTAACATTCAGTTTTAGCAGACATGAAACATGAAAAGGTTTGGTTAAAGAAGGGTAAACTTTTAAACTTTAAAAGATATGTATGGATTGAACATACTTTGATGGTACATGTAAATCTTAACATGCTTCACTCGACAATTCTAAAGAACTTTTCCCTTTTAAGCAATCCGACTTAATTCTATCACCATGTCGCAATTTTAACCGTAAAGCAATCCGACTAAATTCTACCTCCATGTCACAATTTCACCTGTGAGTAAATCTGACTTAGTTCTTCTGCAATATCGCAATTTTAACCGTAAAGCAATCCGACTAAGTTCTACTTCCATGTGACAATTTCACCTGTGAGTATATCTGACTTAGTTCTTCTGCAATATCGCAATTTTCATGTGAAGCAATCCGACTTCTGTAAGTGCTACCGCCATGTATATTTCACCTGTGAGGCAAGCTGACTTAGTACTACCGCCATGCCGCAAATTTTCCCGTGAATCAATCCGACTTAGTTCTACCGCCATGTCATAATTTCATCTGTGAATCGATCTGACTTAGCTCTAGTGCCATGTTACTTGTGAAGCAATCGGACTAAATCCTACCGCCATGTCAAATTTCTACACCGCCTATGTTCTATCGATATCTTAATTTAACCTGTGAAGTCATTTGGCTAAGTTCTACTACCATGTCGCAATTTGCATGTACCTGTGAGACAATCTGATCAAGTTCTACCGCCATGTCGCAATTTACATGTAGCTGTGAGACAATCTGATCAAGTTCTACCGCCATGTCGCAATGTACATGTTTCTGTGAGACAATCTGATCAATTTCTACCGCCATGTCGCCATTTAATCTGTGAGACAATCTGATCAAGTTTACCGCCGTGTCTCAATTTAACCTGTGAGATAATCTGATCAAGTTCTACCGCCATGTTGCAATTTTACATGTGAATTCATCAGATTAAATTCTACCGCCATGTCGCAATTTTACCTGTGAAGCAATCCGACAAGTAATACTTCAATGTCGCAATTTTACATGTGAAGCAATCCCACTAAATTGTATCGCCATGTCGCAATTAAACCTGTGAAGAAATCCGACTATAAGTTCTACCGCCACGTCGAAATTTTACCTGTGAAGCAACCCGACTAAGTTCTACTGCCATGTCGCCTCCTGAATTGCCAATTCCAATCACTACAATTCTTTTATCTTCAAACCCAGCTTGGTGTCTGTAGTCATGACTGTGAATAACTTTTCCTTTGAAGTTTGATAGTCCTGGAAAATCAGGTACATTCTTTTCCGCGTGGTGACCACTGCAGACAATAACTGCATCAAAGATGTCTTCTCTTACTTTAGTACTTTTCTTGTCTTTTAATTTGATTACCCACTGACCGGATTGTGCGAAATCTGCATGTTTGCTCACACTCAAGACCTGTATACAAAGAAAACCATATAATTTTCCATATACATTTTGATAATACTGCACATATGGTTTAAATGCATTTTCGATTTTCATTAACTTGACTTTCAAAATGCCTCATGTCATTTAATAAAATGACTGAATAACTGATAAATTATAAAAAGATAAATGTGGACTTTTGGTTTGCTTTGAAGATTCCGTATATCGTCAGGTTATCGGAATTCTAATGGGGACTAACTGTGCACCACTTATTGCGGACCTGTTTTTGTATTGCTATGAGTTACAATTTATGACAAATATCAGCAAAGAACCATCGAAACAACATCTAATGCACAAATTTAATAATACTTTTAGATATTTGGATGATATTTTGGCTCTCAATAATGACGACTTCAGTATGTATACTAACGAGAGAATAATACATGGCAAAATCCGTATCATATGCCGAATCATCCCGAGATACTAATATCAGCCAGAGGGCCTTTAGGCCCGAGGGATGATATTGGTCGAGGGTGATACGGCATGTGATACGGATTTTGCCATGTTTTATACGCTTTATCATATGTTTCAACAGGATAGTACATGTACATATGAACTGCTTTCTCTCCCTACCACCTGGGTTACCTTCAGTTCTACTTTTTTCTTGTTTTGAAAGCTTTAAAAGAACTGCTCAATTACTCACCTGAAGCACCTGGGTTACCTTACAATTTGCGTGCTGTTGTTTAAAAAATGTTTTGTTATTTGTAATTTTTTGTTTGTTTTGTATGGTATTTCATGAATTCTTTTTATAGTTATATTTCGTGTGTCAGAAATATGTAAATTTGACGTTTGTGACGTCACATTCCAAACAATGACGTCACAAAAAAAATATTAGGGGTGTGATAAAGGGTGCGATAAAGGGTAGGGGTGTGATAAAGGGTATGATAAAGGGTGCGCATCAAAGTTGCGCGATATGGATTAAACAGCAGGCTATATATCAAATGTTCAAAACTACTTTATTTACTACTAAATGTATGATAAAGAAATTTATCATGTTGAACTTACTTTAAATAAAGCTAATACTAACAATGACCGCTGCCCTTTCCTCGATCTTGATATCTATATCATTAACGGAAAGCTTAATACTAAAATTTATGATAAAAGAGATGATTTTTCATTTCCTATCGTTAATTATCCATTTTTAGATGGTGACGTCCCCTTGTCACCATCTTACGGTGTTTATATATCTCAACTTGTACGATTCGCTTGTGTATGTAACAATGTTTTAGATTTTAACGAGAGAAATTTATGTATTACTGAAAAATTATTACACCAGGGTTGTTGATATCACAAACTAGTCAAAACATTTACTTAATTTTATCATCGGTATAAGGACATCATTCGTAAATATAGCTCAACATGCACACTTCTTTTACGTTCAGGTATTTCACATCCATTTTTTTATGGAAATATTCTTTATAAAGCACAAAAATATCAGTTTTCATCTCAGAATCCAACAACATCTTTAAATAGACTTATTAAGAAGGGATATAGTTACGATACTGTTGTCAGGTCATGAAAGATTGCATATTTTGGCGTTAATATTGATTCACTTCTAGGTTCTTTGCATCGGAACTAAACACATTTATTTAAAAACCAGTTGTTGGCATGACACGGGTTATGTTCGTCTCATATACGTTATGATAGTATGATACTCAACCCCTAACGGAAAGAATTGTGCCTGATATTCATATGATGAATACATAATCTTTCAATAAGTTTATTGAAGTCCGGAGCTGACATGTCAGTTAGCTGCTAGTAGTTTGTTGTTATTTATGTATTATTGTCTGCTCATTTTGTTTATTTTCTTTGGTTACATCTTCCGAAATCAGACTCGGACTTCTCTTGAACTGAATTTTAATGTGCGTTTTGTTATGCGTTTACTTTTCTACATTGACTAAAGGTATAAGGGTAGGGTTGAGATCTCATAAACATGTTTAACCCCGTCGCATTTTTGCGCCTGTCCCTACTCAGGAGCCTCTGGCCTTCGTAAGTCTTGTATTATTTTTAATTTTAGTTTCTTGTGTACAATTTGGAGTTTAGTTAGTATGGCGTTCATTATCACTGAACTTGTATATATTTTTGTTTAGGGGCCAAATGAAGGACTCCTCCGGGTGCGGGAATTTCTCACTGCATTGAAGACCTGTTGGTGACTTTCTGCTGTTGTCTGTTCTATGGTCGGGTTGTTGTCTCTTTCAGACATTCCCCATGTCCGTTCTCAATCTTATTCTGGTGTTCATCGATGCATAGTATACCGGTTGAAAAAAATAAGGTCAAGTTTAAAAGTCGAAAGTTGAAGAGAACCGATTAAACTATGTCAAGATGAAGAAAAGAAAGAAGAAACAAGCAACATATTACAGTCCTCATACACAGGGCAAAAAAAAAACTAAACATTGAACATCAGGAACCCCACCAAGATTCGGGACACATCGAAAGGAAAAACAGTTCCTGCTCTACAAGTAGAACTGATGCTATAACATATGTGCAACAAGGTACTAACATAGTTTCAGGAGATTGAGGGAGATTCTCATTTTCGTATACAGAAATCTTGCTGTTATTAACATTTAGTCTCTGTGCATATGTCAACCTTGATATGCAAAAATAATGAAAGTCAAAATAGGTTTCTGTTGCTGTTGCATAAGTGTATAGTGTTGCGTTTTTGTGCCATTTATAACTTTTAATTGTCTGAATTGTTAGGTTAGATTAAAGGTAATTACAAATCTGCTATTGTGTGATCTCTCAGTAATGACTTTAAATATTATCTATCAACGTATTTTGTAGTAGAAACACGACATTGAATCATTACAAAATGTCCAGAGACGAGCTACTAAGATGCCATCATACTTTTAAATTGACAAAAGTTATATAGAACGACTACAAATACTGAAATTGACAACACTAAAGTTTAGACCAGTACGTAGAAACATTCAAAATACTTGCTGAAATATATGATAGTGAAGCAACTACCGACTTGTTTACACTAAACAACAGTTCAAGGAGAGGACATAAATTCAAAATTAACAAACAAAGATGTAAATTATATGTGCGTAAACACTTTTTCACAAACAGAATAGTAAACACATGGAACAGCTTGTCAGTTCATATTGTAACAACAACTAAAGTGAAATCATTCGAAAACAGACTAGACACTTACTGGAAAGATCATCCTATGAAATAAAACTATACAATTGAGTATGAACAACACAAAATTAGAGCAACCGGAAAAGAAGACAGTACAGTAGAAGACACGATAGAGATGAACATAGAGGAGCAGCAGCTCCTGCGTTCATAACGAACGTAGGTAAACGTAGGTAGGTAGATAGGAGTGCCACTAATAGAGAAGGATCTGCTTATTATTACCCTATCGAAACAGCTGAAATCACACCAAGTATTTGTTTGGGTTCTTCCTGTTCAGTCACTAGTCTATTATGTAGTATGTTGTTTGTCTAATAAGTATAAAAATACAAATACTCAAATGTGTATGTATATTACGTGCACTTTTACAATAAGGATCAAACTAGATTAGCATCTTTTTTGACATCTACATGTAAATAGTTTGGAAATATGTTTGATAACATATTCGAAAACATTGACTGATTCTTATTGACACAGTACGGAGTATTTTGAGTCGATCATCCTCCACATATACTATGTTATTCTACATACAAATCAGAGCTTTCTGAACTGTCCTAAACATTTCAAATAAGCCATATTATTAAAACTATATAATCCTCTAAATATATCACCTCCGTTTCAAACCGTATGCACTTTTGTAGTTTAAACTTGTCAGCATACAGGTTGAAGTACTTCTGCACATAAGTATTATGCATATACATTGGATACTCTGATGGTATTGGGAAATCGCTGAAGCACATTATCTCTTTACTAGTGTTTATAACAGTTGATTTCATTACGCATGACTGACCCTCTACGACCTCATCTGAATACCTCCATAGCCCACCTATTTGAAAAAAAGAAGAATTATACTGGTATAATATTTTGGCCTTTTGATCTCGTGTATTCGATTTTTAACGATAACAATTCTAAGCGTTTGTTTTTGCTTAACTTTATCGCATACCGCGAATGAAGGAAGTACAAAAAGTGAGAAAAAAGTGTAAGAATGGGTAGATGTGTGTTCAAGAAAACCGTACACGTCTCGGGTAAATGTTTTTTTCTAAGACCTACAAGTCAAGAAATGTAAACGGACAAAGGCTACATGAAAGCCAAAATTCGTTAAAAGAGAGGCGAAAGATTCAAAAATGTCACTCTAACTCACAAGTCGTAAACAAATTGACAATGACATGGGTAAACACGAAAAACGACGTAAAGGCAAACATCGGTGCACAAAACACACACACAGTTACATTTTCGAATGGTGATTTCAACTTCACTAGATATCGAAACATTTTTAACTTATGTCTCTGACTTCACCAAAAAAGAACTATTTTTAAAGGACTTATTATTAAAAAGGTCAATTTATGCTTCCAAAGAATTATGATTTTTTTTCTTACTTTCTTTTTGGCAATTAGGGCATCCTAATGTAATTTATACACACTAAAGGGTAGAACATCAATTAATCAAGGATATTTCTTATATGTCTGCGATTTTATTTAAAGCTCTAATCTAATATCTACATAAATTCATTGTTTAAAGCTTGAAATTTAAGAAGGATCGAGTGCGACTGTTTTTTTCAAGTAATACACAAAAACAGCAAGTGCGCATTTGATGTTTTTTTTATCTTAACGTCAGCATGTAAAATTAGGTATCCGCGAATGATGTATAATTGGTTCTCTTGTGTGCTACATGTGTATTTATAATTCGAATTACCTTCCCTTATGTTTCAAAAGTTGTAAAACAGAGCTTAATGCTAATGACCTTTTAAATCATGAAAAACTCACTGAAAATATGAATGATGATGAACAAGAAGATTTATATAGTCTAAGAGTTAAAAAAAAGAGTATAAACTAAATAAGATGTTCATCAATACATAAAACAACAACTTTGGGATGCTACAACAAAGCAGATAGAACATAATGTGATAAGAATTAATGAGGTAATTTCAAAAAGGGGGAAGCTAATTAAAATCAATAAAACCAAACGTTCTCTGATATATCAACCACCTTATTACTAATTCAAAACTAATAAATAATTTATAACAATTGATGTTGATAAAAGTCCTCAGTTTAATACCTATATCATTTGACCTTTCAAAGCATACTGGCTCTAGTCCTTCGTCTATACAACACTTTATAGCAGTTAATCCACTGGCTCCTGCTCCAATTACCGCAACCCTCATCTTTATTGTCTGTAATACCATATAAAAGCGATGTTGATAATTTTAAATTTTAAATTTTTTGTTTTTTGATATTTTTCTTTTTCTTTTTGCATTATCACTTTTTCGAATACAATAAAAAAAATTAAAAAAATTGTTATCTACGTATTTAACTATTAGAAGTATACAAAGACAAGACAAAATACGTTATTAAAGTATCACCACTTGTTTCATATAAAACATACAGCTTTTTAAAACCTGTACTCTAAATATGTAAACATTAATCGTAGTTTTCCTTTCTTCATGATTAAGTACGAGCGATAGCGTTATCCCAAACAATAGGTTAATCCCTTATTAAGAACATAATTTCATTTATTCTTCACAAGTAAGATATTAAATAAGAAACACCAAATCCTAAAATTTCATTGGTCGAGCGCAGTGGCGGATTTAGAATAAGTGGGGGCCCACTGCGACTGCCTAAGAGGGGACCCGTTCCTGTCATACTTCAGTGATTCCCTATATAATTAACAAAATTTCTCCCTGCCCTCCCCCTAAATCTGCATCTGGAACGTACTTTGCTATATATTCTAAACTCTATTAAAATTTATTGATAATGGAAATTGGGAATGTGTCAAAGAGACAACAACCCGACTAAAAATCAAATAACATGCAAAGGCCACTAATGGGTCTTCAATGCAGCGAGAAAATCCTGACTGAGAAAATCTAAGTTTAGGTTGAAAGCATTTTCATCCACTTGTTTGAATTAATAATTTAGTCTAAGAAAACTAGAAATGGACATAGAGGGCCTAAATCTAAACCACCCAATGCAACGTAAACAAACATGAGGGTTCACTTTTATATATTTTATATTTTTTCCTTTATCAGTTTATCATAAAATTAAAGATTGTAATGAGACCATATATAAGAGATAAAATACTCGAACTGTTTAATTGTTTACCTTGCACGGACAATGAAGGACATCAATATGTTTTGGACACAATTTTCTCAGGATGATCTCAATGTAGTTCAGAGCAGGATAACTGTAGAAAACATGTGAATTCAGACTTCATAAAGCTAAATATGTGATGACTTACCTGGTATCCGCTAAGCGTATAGTTTAACGATAATCTTTCCAAACAGAGGCTAAATTTGAAAAATCATATTGTTGACCTTTAACTAGTTATCTAGTCTCGATGCACCAGAGTTATCGTTCTACATATTCACATGGAGCGTCTGAATAATCGAGACTACTAGTTATTGCGTTATACTGCAGTCTTAGTCCGGCCGATCGGTGAAAAAATTGCTCAAATAATGAGGAAAGCACCAATTTTTGCATGATGGTACATTTTTGTGTACTGAGCAATATTAGCTATGGACCCACCCTCAAAATTCAATATGGCGGCTTATTTCAAGATGGCTGCCGTACGTTCTATAATATTTTCCAGTATTGCACAAACTACAGTGGATTTGATGCTGAAAGCACAAAATTGAACATATTTGAATGACTTGGTGCACTTTGCAAGATTTTGTTTTGATCTATCTTTGAAATTCAAAATGGCGGCTCTTTTCAAACTGGCCGCCTTGAAAAATAAGCAAATATTCATTATTGAGAATTGACCTGAATACAAGCATTTTATTGATGTATAGTGTCATTTAGTATCTGTCCCAGTTCTGTCCTTTTTGATTTCGACTTGCTTGTCATTTCATACACAAAGTAGTAGCTTTCATAAAAAGCTGCACTATTTGTTGTCTTGGGTCACACATACAAGTTGTAAAATTTGAAATTTATCTGCCTTAAGATGTTATTCAGTGCCCATCTTATTTCTTGGGTTGCAATATTTTGCAATTTGAGATATTAAACTGTGAATTGAGAATCATTTAAATATATATCAGTGAAATGGCAGGAATTGAAGACTACCAGGACAAGAAAATTGAAATTGCGGAAACTGAATCACTTGGGGATAGGGAGAAACCCACAGCTGAAGACGCTTTAACGGCGGACAGCTCTGAAATGACTATTAAACAATTGTACCAAGAAATTTTTAGCAGATAGAAAATCTAATGCTCAAAGAACAGCTGAGATTTACCGCAATATAAAACAAAGTGAAGCGCGAATTGGAAAAATATGTGTTGGTCTCATTACGTTTCAAGCTAACAGAAAGAGGCAATGAATATTAATAACGAACAAATGAGAGCAATTTCTGATTCTCAGCAACTTCAGCAGTCTGAAGACAGAATAGACCACAAGGCTAGTGATAATTGCTTGGAGGAATTGATGGTCAAACCAATAAGATATTCAATGTTGTGGTGTGACGAAGAAGTTAAAATTCCTGCAATGGACACATCAACTATAAGCCAAAATTTGACCTTGTAAAGACAAAGATTATTCAAGCCATATAATAGAGAGGAACCCAGAAACATTCAACAAGGCGTTAAAACAATTGAAAACCTCATTAGCAAACCAGATGGCGATATATGGACCACAAAGTGCCAATTATGACCATCGACAAGTCTACTTTGCTGATGCCGTAGTATCACCGACCGGTAAAGGAAATATGAGCAGTCCTTTGGATAATGAGGTGCATAACTTCACACAAATTGTCACAAAACTAGCTGATGTTATGCTTTCAACTAATTAGCATAACCGTGGATTGACCGATCAATATAACCTCGGTTCTTCTGATCAAATAATCATGGAAGATCACCAGTTCAATGAAAGATCACCCGATCAATATACACGTGGAAGATCTCCTGAGCAATACAATCGCGGTAGATCGACAGATAGATATACACTCAAGCTTAATGCCTATAGATCAGTACTCCCAGAATTACAATCACCAATAAAGTGATAAATGCGGCATTTTTTGACAGTGGAAACGAGATTTCAACTCTGCAAGTTTGCATAAAACTTACTATCACAATTCCACCAAACTCAAAAATGACTGTTACCATTAAAACTAATAAAAGTGCTGATCAGGAGTGCATTTTTAGACCATGCTCGCTGAATAGTTGCGAATTGGTTTCGCACGTAGATGGAAAAGGAAATAGTTGCCCCTTTACCAATTTAAAATGATGGTAATCGCCTAACATGTCTAATCCGCCTGAAGAAAGGTACACCTATTGATTACATAGAATAATTTGACGATGTAGTGGGTACCAAAGATGAAAAGGCGATAAGTGAAGTAAGACGTGGCATTGAAGAGACAAGAGACAAGGTGCCTTTGGCACTGCCTCAAAGTTCAGATGCGTAACCTACTATTCAACCACATTTAACCGACCTATCTTCAAACGAATCGTTTCAACCTATTTCATTTAAAACTGAAAGCGTTTAAAGAACAATTACAATAACATGAAACATTGATTAACATTTTGAATATCACTATCTGTTTTTGTATATGCAGCCATATTTGTAAATGTATGTGTTATAGAAAGAAAAAAAATATATTTTAAAATTAATTGATAACAAATTCAAGAATTTAAAGTTCATTTTTAAAGAATCATTACTTTAATTTCCGAAATTTTATGGAATACCTTTAGGACCATCTTGATATTTTATACCGGTTGTCCACCATCTTGAAAATGGCAGCCATATTGGATTTTTCAGAGTGGGTCCATAGCTGAAATCAAAGGGTATATAACCAAAAACTACTATGCAATGTTTCATGCTTTCCTCATCAAGTGAACAATTCTGCTCTATATCTGCACCAATCGGCCGGACTATCTCATTTGGAAATAGTTTATTGAGATAACCATATAGTATAGTGATATGAAAGATTTAAGACTTGAAGTACGCAAATACTCATATCAAATATATATTAAACAAGGATTTTTATAGTAAGAAATGACTTCCAATGGGACAATTATCCACTAAATTTATATATATAATACTCATTATGATAAAATTTTCAATGTATTATATCGTGAACTGTGTGCGAACGGTTTTAGTTTCATGGTTGAAGTTTTTGATATTTTATGGACGAAACATTTCCAATTATATATGAATTTGAATGTGCTACTGCATGTAATGTACTTTTATACGAAATAACCAATGTATTATGATATTTTAGCGTTAATGTATTTATTAAACTTTTAAATATTTGCACGTATCTTGTACCATTTTTATTACAATCATAATAATGTTGTTTGTAAACACTTTGATGTGGGTTTTTATGACGCAGGTGTCAGTACCCCTCTGGCGCTTACCGCAGTTGTAAAGGACTAGTTTCACAATAAAATATTATATACATAATTATCATACAAATATTAATTGAAAACTACGTTCAAACCTATGATTGTATTGAATAAAAACCGCAATTTTTATACGTATGCATGTAAAACAAGTTGCGTTGTAGAAGGGTCTAAATACAGCACAAACAACATTTTCCAAAAGTCCCCAAAAAAGTGAAAAAGTATATTTTAACAAATCGCATTTGACTAACTGGACGAATAACTGATGTTCCGTTAAACCCTGCTGACTGCCATTGGCGATTGCCAAGTAAGTTGATCACAAGATGTAACCATAGATGTAACAAAATGGATCTTAATATTAAATTAATACCAAACAGAAAACAATAAACTTGCGGCAAAGATGTAATAGGTCACAAACATGAGGTGCAAAAATTTGTACACCCAACCCGGATTTCGACAATAAATGTCTCTTCAGTGATGTAAAGGACCGAAACGATATTTGGAAGATATATCTACAAGTGTAAATCGAAAACAACGTTCAAATCTATGATTGCGTTGGATAAAAACTGCATTTTTTATACGTGTGCATGTAAAACAAATTTCGTTCATCCGCACGGTATTCAACAATGAGAAAAACTAATACCGTTTATAATCAGTTATAAAAGGCCCGGACATGTAAAATGTCAATCAATTTAAACGAGAAAATCAATTCTATAAGCTAATTTATAACAAAATAATTTACCAAAAACACATATGACAGACTTAAAACAACGACAACCACTGATCCTCGTTTTTATTTGGCACTGACACATATAAAAGAGGGACGAAAGATACCAAAGGGACAGTCAAACTCAGAAATCTAAAACAAACTGACAACGCCATGGCTAAAAATAAAAGACAAAACAGAAAAACAATAGTACACATGACACAACATAGAAAACTAAAGAATAAACAACACGAACCCCACCAAAAACTAGGGGTGATCTCAGGTGCTCCGGGAGGGTAAGCAGATCCTGCTCCACATGTGGCACCCGTCGTGTTGCTTATGTGATTACAAATCCGGTAAATAGTCTAATTCGGTTGGTCACATTCATAAAAGGGAAGGGGATTGTAGTTACGACGTAAGGAACATATCCGATATCATTTGTGAAACGGTTATTCCATAACGGTCAACCAACTCGTGATGGCGTCCGTAAAATTTACGAAGGGATGATTTCAACTTCACCATTTGGAACTCTTGGTTTAATAGCTTCCTTGTGAGCAGTAACCCTCTATCAAGAAAATTGTGATAGGAAATGCAAGCACGGGAATATCGTATCAATTGGGAGATATATACCCCGTATGCAGGTGCTGCTGGAATGTTGCTAAATAGAAATGGAAAGTTCACAATTGGAAAGCTGAAATCATCTCTTTTGTCGTAAAGTTTTGTTTTCAACCGACCCTCATTGTCAATTTCTAGATGTAAGTCAAGATATGAAGCCGACTTAACTGTATCTGTAGTATCCTTTATCTCCAATTCGATGGGATAGATGCGTTCCACATAGTCACCAAATTTTGAATTGTTATCTTTCTTCCTAAGAAGTTCCTGCATGAAGTCAGCCTCATAATAATGAAGAAACAAGTCGGCAAGTAGAGGGGCACAATTTGTTCCCATTGGGATGCCGACAGTCTGTTGAAAAACACGTCCTCCGAACGTTACAAATATGTTGTCAATCAAGAAATCAAGCATCTTAATAATGTCGGTTTTAAGAGAATTTTTTGTTTGAATCAGAGTGATTCTTTACAAAGTATGATTTATCCCTCCCTAAGACAAGATACTTGTATCTACGTTGGCCATTCTTTTTTATGAAGCAAAGTAATACCAACTCTTTCAATTTGTCTTTTAGTTTGGAATGTGGAATACTTGTGTAAAGAGTAGAAAAGTCAAATGTTTTAATACTGTTACAAGATGAAAGAGAGTTAGATTGTATGTACTCTAAAAGATCTTTGGAATTTTTAAGTATCCACATCTGATTCACGCCACCTCTAGAATAGGCAGTTTCACAATAACTTTGAAGCCCGTCTTTGATTGCTGATAAAATAGATGTTAATAATTTAGAAAGAGGTTTCGTGGAGCACTTGGAAGACCTAGCAATATACCGTTGTTTGTAAGGACACTTATGTAGTTTAGGTATCCAATACAGTGATGGAAGATCCAGTTCTTCATCTTTGGTTGAAATACCAAAGGAACAAAGAACAGACCTATGATTATCCAGGATTTCCTCTTTGGTAAGTGTCGTGAGGGTATATGTTGAGTTTCCAAGTGAATTGTCTATACCTAATTTGTTTATCAATCAATTAATGTAGTGACTTTTACAGACAAAAACGATGTTATTTGGGGCTTTGTCTGCGGGGACAACAACATATTTATCATGGAGGTCGGATAAGTGTTTAGCAACATTTGGGTCTTTAAAGATTTACGTAGCATGGGCATTGATGGACCCATTCAGTTTCTTAATTCTGATTTGTATTAACGACCTCACTGCCTTAATCCATTCGGATAGAGTGTCTACGTCTTCCTTTTCACGTTGAGCCCATTGCCTGGCATAATCCTCGACTGAATCCATCAAAATTTTAAAGTTATTTCCAATTGATGGATTTAGGCTCACGATATTTCGGACCTTTCGATAACACATTTCGTAGAGAAGTGTTATTAACAATGTTAAGGTAACCGGTAATAACGTGGCCAGCAGGATTATATGTGAATTGAGAACTAGCACAAGTGCAATCAGGAGGTTCAGACTTGAAGTCGTCAATATCGAGATTCTGCAAAACGCGTTTGTAATTGAAATTTTTAGTTGCAATAGGTTTGGTATAGGTATAAGAAATTATTGGTACAGACTGGTCTTTGAAATAAGGAGGTATTTTCGATTGAACTAATTTATGATGAAGGATATTGCCTAGGCTGACGCCATCGAGACCTTTGTTGGCAAAGTAAAGATTTAGATGACAAGATTAACATGTTTGTTAGTTTGTGTGGACATAACACATGATTTTTAGATGATCATTTGAGGAACCCCTACATTTGTATAGGAAGCACATGAAATCGACGAATTAAAAAAAGATTATTAATTTACCTTAAAATCAACAAATTTCATATTTTTACTCCATAGATTTATCTTAAAAAACTATAACATGTTCTTTGTACATACATTTCCGTTTTAATGATACATACATTTCCGTTTTAATGATATAAAGTAATCATTTATGGTCAAGGTTTTAGGTGTATGAACAAATGTTATGGTTATTGTTTTATTGTTGTGTATAGTTTTGACGTAACCTTTGTCGGTTTTCATGACATATCAGATGAAAGACAGTTACCACGTATTATTCCATTGGACGACAAAATTTCAATGTATCATTAAATAACCCGTCAATTTCCTCAGTGTTCCCATGGGCTATCCTTACTCTGCAATTCACGAGCAAATGAATCAATTGATAAAAAGCTTTCGTAGGTTGTAGATCATGTCTAACATTCTGCATGGTATTACCTACAAAAAATATGTGTAAACTTGGATGAGGTGGCAGATTTTCATTTCCTTTTGAAACAACGCATGAGTTTTATTCGCTTCGCATCAAAATATTGTCTTTAAGGCAAAATAATGTTTCATGTTACGTCTTAAAAATTGGAACAATTGTTTTATGCGAATTTATATGGTTTACAAAATCATAACCAAAATATCAAAATTTTCTTGTGCCTTCGGTGTTGTTGTTTTTTAAGATTATCTTTGATTATTCTAATACAGCAGACATACCATCTTTATATCAAATGACTTTGATACCTTTATCTAAATAAAAAATCAAATAGATTGAATCAAGTAGAACTATTCATATATCTTTCATATTTTACTTTGATGACCACTAATGAAGACTTTGATAATATAAACATTATTCAATTCAAACGAATTTGTCTTATAACTAGTATTCATCTAGGAAGAGTTGTATGTTATTTCTTTCATTTCAAATGATTCTTGATTGATCCGAAGATTAGTCTGCATCTAAAGCTAGAATCACACAAACCAATTACCATAAGCTGATTTTGAAAGTATCAATTATATATGTTACGTCACAATATATTGACTCAAAAAAACATAAGAATTTTTTATTTGTTTCTAGAGATTTAGAGCTTGATAATAGAGATTTTGCCTGATTATTTCTTTGGTTTATCAAATGATGGATGACATGTTTTTGAACAAATCTAGAAATTTTACCATTGATTTTGAACCGATAAGCATTGTACAGATGTCAACTAATGGAGCTTTACAGTGTTTTGCTTTTATTGTAAATGTTTACTGCTTTGTTGTCTTTACAAGACATCCAAACGTGAGACAAAATATTCTTTTCTGGTTTATTTCAATATTCTGCTTTATACATCTGGTTCAAGTGATAACCGAGCTCAGTGTCTATCTAAACCAAATATCAGGCAATGATACCGATACCATGGCAATGACCTTCTACTATATTAGAAGACTTTCAATTTCATTCGAGTGTGTATCCACAATGCAAGGATTATTTCTATGTGTGGACCGTTTTATGTGTACCTTTCCAAGTATGGCAACTGTAAGAACTAATAGGAGTAAAAAATTGCAAAAGATTAACATTTACAGTCTAGTAACTGTCGTTTTAGTATGTGTTTGTATAGTGATTTCTGATAAGTCTTGCAATACATTGTTGCATAACATATATTTGTCTTGTGTCTCAGCATTGTGTTTCACGTTCTTGGTCATCCCTTTATACACAATGACGGCCTGGAAGAGACGTGCACAAGGAAGAAAGGTACACGCATCACCGGATACAGGAGCAGAAAACAGACAGAATGGTGGAAATAGGTTTCAAGAAGTACATGCCAGTGTCACCATTGGTCTTCTTGTGTTTGTGCAAGCATTATCTATCTATTCTGTGCTATTTATCATGTTATGGGTAGAAATGAACAATATAGGAATGGCAGAATCTCGACGAAACAGGATTTCCGTTAATTCTTTTAAGAAGCATGGTTTGAATAACAGATCCAATTATATATACGATCAGAATTAAAGAGTTTCGGCAGTTCAACTTTTTCTAAAAATGTCGACATGCCATCGTTAATCAGCGGTGATTCGTAAAACTATATCTGACAAAACCTTTGTAGAAAAAAAAATATACCAATTAGATCTTTGGGATTACTATTTACTTTTCTGCATTTATCTGTACCAAAAACTTTTGGATTGAAACAGAGGTTTTACAGAAAGCCAAATATGTAATTATTTACGAGGTTTTATAAGTTTGTATAATTCTTGTCGTAATTAAACTTCCTTTCATACACTTTTTAAAACAAAATATATCGATTCCTTACATCACTGAAGAGACATTCATTTTTGAAATCCGGATATGGTGTTGTAACCTGGATTTGTTTTCTCTTAACCGATTTATTACTTTCGAACAGCGGTTTAAACTGTTGCCTTTACGTACAATCTCAGGTTTGCGGTATTCCATCTTTTCCGCAAGTTTATTGTATTCTGTTTTGTTTAAATAATAAGATTAATTTTTACACCTGGTGATCCGTTTATTTGGCAATGGCCAGGATAAGAACCCAGCTAACACATGATAGTATTGACTGGTTATACAAAGGTATGTCAAAAATATTAACAAAAAAATATTTTAGACATTTTTTTCACATCAGAAATTATGCATGAATGATATTTTAACAATAATATTACATCCCAATGTTTGATTGCTAATATAAAAGCATTTTTTGTAAATATTTTTTTTTTATTATAAATAAATAAATATTCTTTGCTCATGTTTTTAAAACGTTTAATAGACAGTTTTATTAACGAGAACAATTATATGTCGAGGAGATATTTAACACTTGACACTTTTAATTTGCAAAACACTCATTTGCAAGTCCGCCGCCGCCTCAAATAAGAGCTACAATGTCATGAATATAACCAAAATGTGCGGAATTACATGGGATTCAATAATTTCATTGGGTTTCTACTGTTACTATTATATTTATATTGCTATTTGATTTATAAAAACATGGGATTTTCAATATCCCACGGGACAGGGCAAAATCCCATGGGATTGACTATTATCCCATGGGATTTTGGTAAAATCCCATGAGAATTTTTTTGGTCCCATGGGATAATTGTAGTCCCATGGGATATTTGTTGTCCCATGGGACCTAAAAAACCCATGGGATTATAATTATCCCATGGGATTTTTAATATCCCATGGGACAAAATAAAATCCTATGGGATTCAAATTATAAATATAATTATACAGTAATGTGTATATTACAATGAATGCTGTTTGGTAGTAAAAAGTTTTAAATATATACAAGTTTTTTTATATTTTATATATATATATATTTTTTTCAATTTGTTTCAAACATGTTTTTTTTTTGTTTATATGACAATAAAAATTATTCCTATTTTGGAATGTATAATAATATTTACGGTCAAAGAGTAAAGTCCTTTCACTGAAACAAAATGATGGCATGTCTAAATAAATGAATAAAATGTTGTTTTGAAATCTTTGTCTTGTTTATAATGTTTATTATATTATGAAAAATAGAACTGAAAGAAATATTTCATATTCTGACTAAATAGTTTACTCTTCTCATGAGGTAATGTTTTCTTTTGTTATAGTATACGTATCATTGCAATACAAAAATATGCAAACAATTTGAGTTATATACCTTTCTGGTGTACATAACATTATGCTTATATTTGCAAATTTATAATATAAACACTTTTTCTGTTAAAGTTGTAGTTTTCTTTTTTCATTGCTTGCTATGTGCAATTATTCAGTTCACTATACATGCTATATAAGAGTCAAGTCAATATATTATTTCATCCACCAGAATATTCCTGCAATTCTTAGACAAAACATTTTTTCAATCTGTTCTTCAAAGATCTTCCTCGTACATCTTTATTGGATGGAGCGATTCAAATGAGAAGACAAAGCAAGTTTATTTGGACAACAACATACTAATATTTTTTTCATTCGTTCCTTCTTCCAATTGTTGCATTGACATGATCAATTTCTTGTGCATCTATGATCGTGATGATATGACTCCTTTTTGTTTATAGTCATTATGTTGAAATATCCTCTTTTTTAATAAATGTAGGAAAAAACAGGGTCAATTTTAAATTCACAAAAAAAAGTCACACTTTGGAGAAAAATATCAACTTTAAGTTTACTGTTCAGTATTGATCTGTTGAATGATGACCATGAAAATCGAAATGTCTGACCTACAACTACACAAAACTTAAAAATTATCAGTGAAGAGAAATACAGCAATAAAATAGCTATTTTATCATGTTTATGAACATTTTGATAAACTTTTATTTGAATATTCATTGTTAGTACTCTCATTTATCTTTAGAAAGCAATTGCATAAATTTAGATTAGATAACGATTAATTATACTACATACTTTACAATACGAACCGATGCTCGGATAGAAAAACGAACAGCATTTATATATCCCCAGCTGCAATGTGATGCTGAGAGGAACAACAATAATAGATATTGGGTATATGTCAAGGATACAACATTTCATCTCAGAAGTTAACCAGCCAAAAAATTGTACACCCATTGGTTGCTACACGATCTGCAACAAACTGGGAAACCTGACACGATGTAGTTAGCTCTATATGGCATAGGCTCTTATATAACCAAAGTTGCATTTCATTTTTGTACAATATTCTGTTACAGTGCAATTTAAATTTGCTTCGATTAATCTCACATTTTTGACGGTCACCATGAATAAGCAATTATAATATTATTACGAGCGTTAAGTTTCGAATTTGCAGTATTTTAAGTTTCTGCATTAAGCTAAAATTCGACGATTTTTTTGAAAATTTAACTTTTACTGGTTATAACTGTTTTAGTGAATCAAAACTAATGTCTTCCCTGCAGAAGTCACTCTTGTAAAAAAAAGACTGCAATTGTTATTAAAAAATATGGTGCGCGAGTGGAATTATGCACTGTTTCCAATAAATTTAACAATTTATGAGTCAAAGGGGTTAGGACATGAGTAATATAATATATGGTACACTTAATTGGTCTAGTCATGATATAAAATTATTAAAGTATATAGTTTATAGGTGGGTATCTGAACAGTGTTTATAAGGGGAGCGAACTCCAGCAAAAAAATCATTGTTGTACTCTAAGGTCTGATTGATTGATTGATTTTCTTTATTTCCTCCATATATGAAGATTTTACAATTTATATTATAAGAACAGAATCAAGAACATAACACTAACATATTTACATATTCTAAACAACATCAAAGTATATAAACAGCAATAAAAAAAAGTCTATAGGTAGTTACATAATTACATATGAAATAGAGTCGAAAACAAAACGTCTATAATTCACCAATTTCATACAAGAACAACATTAGTTAAGATCAAATATGTGACTACAAAGACCATAATTGAAGACCTGATATAGTTTATACATATAATCTGCTATGTGGTACATCAAGAGGCTCCATACATCAGCATTTATAGTTTGCATTGTATGATTCATACTTCCAAGTAACGACTCGACAATTTCGTCATCATCTTGATTAAAAAAACGAACGGAATCTTCTACGTCAAGAATATCAACAATTTTGTAGAACATTTCTGTCCGAATTTGTAAAAGAGATGTACATCAAAGTATATAATGCATAAGTATGTCCGTATTATATAAGTTACACAAGGAGCATTTGCCTGTTTGTATAGCTATGGATTCTTTAAAAGATAAGTCTAAATAGTAACATCATTATATGAGAGAGCGGAACATGACCATGGGGAAAAAGCCTTAGCTGTACTGCAAAGGTCTTGTCCGTTCTATGGCCTATAAAATAAAATTGCTTACTACCACTCCATTTTAATTGTGATGTCTCATAAGCAATCAGTACACTTCTCTTTCATATTGACATGTCAAGACAAAGTCATAATGTTTTGTTTAAGGCTGACATATAGAATAACCTATTTGACCTTGACCTTTTATTTGACCTTGAAGGTCAATATCAAGGTCATTATCCATGGTACACAACACATCATATGTAGGTGCTGACATTGTGTGTCAAGTATTAAAAAAATCTTCAAGGAAGAGAAAAATGTGTGCTCTAGTAAAAAAAAACGGGGGAAAAAAATCAAATATTTTGACCTTGAGGTCAAAGGTCAAGGTCAACTGGCAGTTTTCAATTTATGAGACATACTGTCTTATTGTAATACACCTTCATGCCAAATATCATGAGATAGTGTCAAAAGATAAATAAGTTTTCATGATTAAATACACAGATTATTGTGGAAAATATATGAAAATAACCCATTTTTATTCCGTTGCCATGGTAACGGTGTAAGAGACCCCAGCTCAAAAATCATAAAACTTGTAGTACACATGTAAACCTTTATAGAAATATTTAGAACATTTAAAAATTCAAAATACTTTATGAGATTTCATGTCCTTTTGATGATCTTTTTACCAAGTATCCAAAATATGCCCAAAATGCCCTTTTGGACCGGTCAGCCTCAAAATTTTGCAATACTCAATCTGTAACATTTTGTCAAGTTTCCAAGGACGAATAATGCTTGTTATAAAATTCAATTCAAATACCAGTTAAACATAACCTTATCTAGCATATTCAGAGTAACAAAATTGTGATATTTTTGTAGATTTTTTTGGAAATTCAGGCATTTCCAGTAGATGGCGCTGTAAAATCTAAAAAAAGCTTAAAATAAAATTTTAAAGTTAGAATTTTTGTTCTCTTGACTATCATAACATGTGTGCAAAATTTCATTTCATTTGGTTGACATGTCATGTGGACCCACTTATAGGCATTTTGCATGGTTCTATTAAAGACTGGGTGTTAAAATAACCGCCACAGGAAGTTAGCCAATACAATTTTATCCTTTTTCTTCTTAGTAACTAACCTCAAGTTTTTAAAATATTCTATAGAAACACTTGGTAAAAAAAAATGGTGTTTTGTAACACAAAAGATATATTTCTATGACACATTTATTTTTAATGCAGTAACATGTAGGATTAATTTCCTACAACTGTCAAATGCAAGGAATATTTTTTCGATCATTTTTTGTATGCAACCGGATGTGACGTACTATTATTTGGTGTATTTCATCGTGAATAATTCAGTAAAACACATTTTTTATTAACCAAAAGAAGATTAATAAAGACAATGCTAAACACTTTAATTCAAGTAACAACGTCGTCTAATGACTTCAGGTGTCGTATAAATCCACTGAAAAATCATTAGCAGTCTATTTAAATAATTCACTATAAGATTCAGTTTGCAAGACCTGCACTTTTTTCTGAAGTCTCTCAAACTGACATTGTGCTCACGGTTTGTATTTAAACTCATATTTAACCATTTGATTACTTTAAAATCATTGAATAAGACTCTGTTTAAAATGCTTTTAACACATGTCAGTGTTTACTCAATTACCTACAAACAAATTTCTAAATGAATAATCCCTAATATGTAAATGACAAAAATATTTGCCTAACTCAGTGCAAAGCATTTTAATTGGCCTTATGTAAATGACAAAAATATTTGCCTAACTCAGTGCAAAACCAACACATACAAAATTTTAACGGTATTTCTTAAATAGGGAATATCAAAATAAACATGATCTTAAATACGTTGAATGAAGAACAAAATGTTCGGTGCGTTTCCTATAGGAATTACACTTTTAAAACACAAACATGGTTGAAATGTACTCTTTTCCTATATAGGTCCATGCATATGAATATCTGAGTTGGGATTGATTTCCAAAAGTGAAGAACTCATTCACTGCTCCAGCTTACTGTTCATTGGAACTCAACCGAGCTATCTGATTCGTCCAAAACGAGGTATATATTTTAAATACGTATTGAGAAGTTTGTTATCGCACTAAAGTTTATCAATTACACGGCCGACACTCGGCTAACCGAGAGATTGGTCGGTTAATCTATATTGAGTATGCGGCTATATCGGCGGTTGGTCTGTTAATCGGATTGGCTATAAAGTCTTAATCAGGTGTTATCGAGAAAATCATTGAAAGTTCAGCATGTTTCATTGTATAACTTTCTAGATATACTTTCATCATAAAAAGTATTCATGTCTAACAAAACAATTTAATGTACTGAATTTAGTGGTGTAATTATTATTTTTCTAGCTTCGATGTACGATCTATAAAATGAAAAGGCGGGTTACTCATCATTAAATTTATACACATTTTACACACATAAAATGTACACAAAATGACACATTGGTTAAATTTACTTGCATTCAATATGTTTAACATCGAAAAAAGAAAGGCATTATGTTTGTTAACCATATTGATATCATTGTGTGAAAAATCTACACGAAAATCTGTATTTTGGTGACATAAATCAATCTTTATTTAAAAACCTGGTGTGTTAATGGGTCGGATGTATAAAACCCGGTGTGTTAATTGGCCTGTGAAGAGTTATGAATGGCAATAAAAGTATAATTTTATTGCTATATGGGGATGTTATCTGATCAAATGAGTAGGCTCAAGACGAGCGGCTAAAATATACGAAAACAACACATGAGCAATGAAACATAACATATACGGAAACAACACATAAAATTGAAAATTGATAAAAATGGTTTCAAAAAGTGTAATATTAAAGTAATATTAATTTCATCCAAGAATGATTGCATATATCATGTTGATTCTGTTTAATTGTCATGAATGACACAAATTTGTCATCTACATTGGTAACCAGTATATAAATCAGAGATATTAACTAAACATCAGTAAGTAAAATATATTGGGATGACAAAATATATAAAATAAAGAAAGAATAATGAGTAAGATAAATAAGATGTAGAAAAAAAACCATAACAATTTAAAGAATACAGAAATAAACAATACCCCCCAATCCGGACCCTCATGGTATACACAAGAATCTGGATGGAAACGCGGAATAAAGAATAATATATAAGGACAGAAAAGAGTGATACATTAATGCTAAAACCGAGAGAAAAATAATACTTGTTTAAGAATACAAACATGAAAAACCGATGGCTGTTGAAACAGTAACGGATTGCGATGTTCTTATATTGGTGACAAATTCTAGAATTTTTCATGCAGACAACTATGGTGGCAGGTTAATGCCATTTTGCGTTTTAGCGCTTTAGCGTTTTCGCCTTACATATTCTATATTTTATTTCAACTGTATTTCTCCTCTGCACTTATGTAGAAAGGAACTAAACCGAATAAAATGAATTTAAACTTAAAATAACCAAATGTAGCTGCATTCGCCCCTTTCCGTTTACTTCTTTAGAGTGATTTGTAAACAACATATGATTAAGTAATAGAAGAAAAGAACCAATTGGAGGATGCTGACGAATTAGGTTTTAACGTCCAGTGACAAATATCATGCTCATATGTGAACGAGAACACGTTATATGTACCCTGTGTTGTATTAGAAAGACACTTTCAGTCGGAATTGAGAACGTGCTACTTCGAACAGACACAAAAATTAAGGCTAATTGAAAACGTCAATAAAAAATGCATGCATATTTCAGAGGCCAATCCATATCACGCTATATTGAAGTGACACATTCTTCAATAAAATGCAAAGAAAGTCAAAATAAAAATGCTCTTTCTAGGATACCGGGCACCGTATTGTCATTTTTGTTTACTCAGGAACATCTCATTCTTAAATTTTTCAAGGGGAAAATATAAAGGTAGCAAAATTATTGTCGTGGCTAAATAACTCTTAAATGACACAGTTTCAATTGTCCAACCCATTAACAGACTTTATTCCCATAATTTTCACTAAAACGTGGTATTATTCACGTTATTTTACAATTATGAAATATTTACTAATGTCAATTTATTTTTTAGAACCACAGTACTTTTTTTGTCCTTTAAATGATATCTGAATTTGTTTGTTTCGCCTTTTATTAAAAAAATTGCTATAGATGCGTATTTATCATAAATACTACATACTTGCGCGACGCCTTTTAGTTTTACTGAAAACTGCGTAGACTAAGAAATGTTTTCATAAGTGCAAAATGTTCTATGATAGATATCATTTTGTCAGACACTTTTCTTTTTTTGATTTGGTTCTTATAACATGCCAAAAAACTGTATATTTAATAGAGTTTGACATTAAATTAAGCGTTTTACTCTTAACAGACGTATAACCAACCCGATCAACAGACCAATCGCCCATATAGCCGCATACTCAATATAGATTAACCGACCAATCTCTCGGTTAGCCGAGTGTCGGCCGTGAATTACTATTTCTTATAATGATAGAATGATCTATTATCATTGCATTTCACAGTAGTTGAAAAAATTAAATAAAAGAAATGCTTCTTCGCCAAATCTTCGCGATAAATAAAAAATCCTCAAACGAATAGAATAAGAGCATATTTGAGAACTAAAATGACGTAGTTACATCTATATATAGCGATTAAAAACGTTACAATTTCAGCGTTTATGTTTCAAAATAAGCTAGTACTTTGACAATCCTGGTATTATTGCATTTCGCATTATTAAATGCAAATGAAATGGATTTTTCTAAAACGTTAACAATGCTAGAAAACACAAATTACATTTCAACAAAATACTAGTCTGGAATAAGTCTCTCCTGTTGATGCTAGTAGTTAAACTTAATGCATTAACATTACAAAAGGCCCATTAACGACAGTCTTTTTACAGAAGTATTACATTTGTTATCGGGGTAAATTTCAACTGACCGCATGAATGCTTGTCGAGCGGATTCACTGTCTCCTAACAACTGTAAAGCTATTCCAAGAATGTTGTAGGCTCCAGAATATAAAATTCTATCTTTTTCAATTAAAAACTTTTCTGCTACAACAATTTGTAAAGTCTGCAGACAATCCTGACAGCCTATGACATTGTTGAGATGATAATGCCATAACATATTTAGAAAATAAACATAAACTATAGAAGAAATACGATAAAAACCATTTTCCACTTCCATTTGTAGTTCATTTGGTATTAGCCAAGACTCTTTTGTAAACTTCAAAAAATCTACAAGTATAACTTTCCACATTTGGACAATACTTTTTCTTTTAAATAATTGGTAATCGAGCAATCGGACATGAATATCCATAATATCCATGAAGCAGTGTATTTTTTCGGAAGTACATTTTGATATAGAATATGCAATGATGTGTAACGCATTTCTATATTGTTTAGACTGATAGAAAAACGATGCTAACATCAGCCATCCAGAAACAGCGTCATGATGCATATTATGTAGCAGAGTACAAAGATAATATTTGTACTGTTTGTATTGGTGTTTATTATTGCTTTTTGTATAGTCGAATTGTTTACACCTCGCAGATGAGGCACACATCACTGAAATAAAGTAAACGTATATAAATGTGTTAATGGATTTCTCACGGGAAAGTATATGATGTATTCCTCTTTTGTATGCATTCCATTTTAATTCACGTTGATACATTGAGGCATTTGACAAACATGATAATTTAGAATTCAGTGTTTTTCTAACATCTGTAGTATGCAAAATATGTGGTTCCATATTGATACATGAAATTTGGATACTTGATCTGAAAAAAATATGCATCGCCATCCGTAATTATTCAGGTTATAAAGTTTCTCTAACAGTATTTCACGTGCGCTTCCCTCTATTTTATTTTCAAACATGTTGTTCTCTGGTATAAAATAATGTAAACACACTGAATAGTCAACAGAATATATCAGTCTGTTTAAACATCGCATGAAACAAGGTATAAGATTGTTTGGTTTCCATACTGATTGTGGTACTTCTTCTGATATCCAGAAAATAATTGTTTTCAAGAAATATGAACAGAGTAAATCTTCACAGTCGGTGAAGGTTGATATAACATCTTTCAAAAGAATTTTCAGGAGGGCATAACATGTTAGTTGAGTGTGTGTAAAAGTATTTATTAGAAATTTTTCACCAATAGAAAAAGATATTCGCCATTCTATATCCTCTTTTGGCGATCCCTTAACTCCGATTGGTACAAACAGTACTCCGTGCTTTAGAATACTTTGTTTGACATTATAACTTGGCCATGAGTTATTTGATCTTGTTATCCACGGGTATGCTTGTGATATCCATGTTGTGCAATGTAGGCATATGACTTGGTCAAATGTTCCTTTTTTGTTAGATACACATGGCCCATGAACTACACTATTTGGTGTAACCAAGAGCTTTTGTTTAACTAATGCTCCTGATAAATAGTGTTTTCCATTAAATTCCTCGAAATATTCACATGGATTTTGACGATTCGTGTGTTCCACTAGTAACTGAGTAAAGCCAGGTTTTACATCATCTGTTTCAATCGAAAAATATAAAACATTTGAATTTATATGAGCCGTGTTAATGTCTTCATAAACCTCCATGTATTTCATTACATACATTACATCTAAATCACTTCCTCTCATATCAAGCCCTTCTCCAAAACTTCCGCTTGTGATAATGGTAAATTTGTCGTTGCTGTTTATATTATTCCTGATTGTATTCATGAGTCTAAGTGTTTTAACATGGTTCTCTGTTCCAACGATGTTCTGACACATATAACGATACAGCGCTAATGATAGATTTGTTGTGTCTGTGTCTAAAATAACATGAAATAGATCACATAATAAAGGAAAAAAACCATCTTAGTGTAAACACTGCACTAGTATTGTAATTAAGCTTCAACGAGTTGTTGCAATATCAATTAATCTTAAAAATGTAAGCGTTTTTTTATATTACTCTAATGATTGTAATGAAGAAAAACTGTTTTAAACCATTTAAAAAGAGCAGAAGATACCAAAGGCATAGTCAAACTCACAATTCGAAGTTAAATGACAAAACAAAAGTCAAAAGCGTTCAAAAGATAAACAACAAACTACAATTCACGACATATACACAAAATCCTGAGCATCAAGCCATGCACTAATATTTTTTGGGGGATCTTAGGTGATCCAGTAGCGTAGGTAGGTCTTGCTGGCACCTGTTCAGCTATTTACTATTTGACTTTGTTAATTTCTTAAATACTATTTTATTTCATGATGTTGCACCAGGGTAATGTGAACAAATAGTTTCTTTAGAAATTCATTAATATATATTTTAAGGTGGTATGAGTGTCTTCCGGCATCTTGGATTGTAAAAAACCTAAGGTCCAGATTTTCTATAAAGTTAGCAAAATTTGATGCAGAAATGCAGATATTCATTCAAAGGAACCATTTATAAGAAAATAACTCATAGATATTAATATTTTCACAGGTGACTCTAAAAAAAAAGTGCATTTCCTGAAGGATTCTAGATGGAATTTTCCTATTTTGTATTCTAGCTGGAAAAAAGCGTACGGTGACCCTATCTTCTCTTTTTATGTTCACAAAGCATTGTCTGCAGGCTTTCTTTTCCTATTCTCTTTTTACAATTCTATCATTTTGTTTAGTTTATAATCACAAAAGAGTGTTTTTTCCTGTATAATCCATACAAACTGTGTCATTTTGTCAGAACCTGTAGCTTGAGAAAATGTGGGGTTACCTATCATTTTTATTATATTTTTGAACAAATATCAATAGATACTACGTTTTGGCAAAGTATGAACAAATTCTATAATTTTAATTTAGACTCCCATACCACCTTAATCAGTACAACAAAAAAATATACAGTGTACTGGTAGTACACAAGAAATGCTTGCAAAGTTGTTTTTTTAATAAAATTTGAGTTGGAAACATCACAAAATATATGATCGATTGACAATGATCATTTGGGATACTGATTTAGCTGTAAAATTTGATACAATAAAATTGAGAAAGGAAATGGGGAATATGTCAAAGCGACAACAACCCGACCATAGAGCAGACGACTAAATAATAGAACTCAACTTAGAGCAAACGGCTAAACAATAAAACTCAACTTAAAGATTAACATATATTCTCGTATGAAGTCAAACATATGAACTATCAAAGAACAGAATAGCATTCTTTCTGTGCAAGACCAAGTAGTAGTATCTTCGACTGACACTTTTATATATCGTTTTGGGTCGTAGTTTTCTTACAACCTTTAATTGCTTTTAAATGTCCTTATACGATAGGTTATCTTGTATTCTAACATGACGTCCTTCAAACGCTTTGAGTACACACCCGTGGTAAAATATGAATATATTGCCAGTGCTGTTCCGATTGTACTCCCACGTCATATGCTTTTTTATGAATGAGATACCCGACGTCATAGAACAATGGCAATAGAATGTAAGCATTTTACGGGAAAATACACGCTTGTGAATCCGAAAATCATCACAAGGAAACATACACAAATGATGCTAAAATGTGGCAAAAGCCCTTTATTGTACATCATATAAGACATATAAATAAATTATCATTCAAATTCATCCAAAACTGTCTAAATACATTATTTTAAATAGTTTAAGCATGTCACTAATGCAGTTTGCTCCGTTCTTTTACGATAGTTTATTAGTGCGTTTATTTATGGGAACGGCAAATATTTGCCTACACCTAGAGCGCTTCGATCCAACAGAATTGCCGTATGTGTCCTATCAGAATCGAAATAATTCATGGGGGCTTGAATATATCTAGATTTTACCACGGGTTGTCCCTTTATGCCGATATTTTACCCCTCGCTATCGCTCAGGGGTAAAATATTTGTCATAAAGGGCCAACCCGTGGTAAAATCACGATATATTCAAGCCCCCATGAATTATTTCTTAAGTGCAGAGTATCAAACATGAACATGATGAAGAGTGTGTGTAACCTATGCAACATGTCCACTAAGATATTTATATATAAAAATTAATCAACTATCAACTTGAACAACTGATAAAAATGTGAATATTAGAAGTGCTTAAATATTGATCATTTGTGCGCTAAATCGAAAGTTTTACCATTGATATTGAGGTTCTACAAAAAGAAATCACATATTAAACAACATTCCAACTGACTCCATTTTCAGAAAACGACATCTGTAACAAACATAAACGTTTAGCTACCGCTTTACAAGCAGAACAAAAAACAATGAAAGTCCCAACTATGTATTGGCTTCTGAAACAACACAAAACACCTTATAAATATAGATTTATTTCGTCTTAAAGCCATTGTTCAACTACTAAATTATCTATTCTTCTTACCAGTACACTTGGTACAATCAAAAACCTCATAATAAATTGTTCAAATAAGGCCTTCGAAAATAGTGGAATTAATTACTTTTGGAGTGTCAAAAACTCGTTGGAAGTACTTGATAAATTGCATGCTTATATTGGTGACTTTGAATCTGTTCAAAGTTTTGATTTTTCTACCCTATATACCACATTGCCTTACATTCTCATTAAGAAAAAATTCACACACCTAATTAAATGGGCATTTAAAAAGTCAGAATGTGAATATATATGTTCAAACTCTTTTAGGTCATTTTTTAGTAGCAATACACAAAAAAAAATATGTCAATTGAACATGCTTTGATACTATATCTGCCCTTGAATTTTTACTAGATAACATTTTTGTTCGCTTTGGAGATTCCGTATATCGTCAGGTTATTGGAATTCCAATGGGGACTAACTGTGAACCACTTATTGCGGACCTGTTTTTGTATTGCTATGAGTTACAATTTATGACAAAAATCAGCAAAGAGCCATCGAAACAACATATGATAAACAAATTTAATAATACTTTTAGATATTTGGATGATATTTTGGCTCTCAATAATGACGACTTCAGTATGTATACTAAAGAAATTTATCCTGTTGAACTTACTTTAAATAAAGCTAATACTAACAATGACCACTGCCCTTTCCTCGATCTTGATATATATATATCATTAACGGAAAGCTTATTACTAAAATTTATGATAAAAGAGATGATTTCTCATTTCCTATCGTTAATTATCAATTTTTAGATGGTGACGTTCCCTTGTCACCATCTTACGGTGTTTATATATCTCAACTTGTACGACTCGCTCGTGTATGTAACAATGTTTAAGATTTTAACGAGAGAAATTTATGTATTACTGAAAAATTATTACACCAGGGTTTTCGATATCACAAACTAGTCGAAACATTTACTAAATTTTATCATCGGTATAAGGACATCATTCGAAAATATAGCTCAACATGCAGACTTCTTGTACGTTCAGGTATTTCACATCCAATATTTTATGGAAATATTCTTTATAAAGCACAAAAATGTCAGTATTCACCTCAGAATCTAACAAAACCTTTAAATAGACTTATTAAGAAGGGATATAGTTACGATACTGTTGTCAGGTCATTAAAAATTGCATATTTTGGCGTCAATATTGATTCACTTAGGGACCGTTCAATATTTATCAGATGGATGGGCCGGTGCAAAATGGGGCGGGGCAAGCACTTTTTTTGTGGAAATATTTGGATGGGCGAGAACTTTTTTTTTAAATATTTAGTGGATGGGCCAGAACATATTTTATAGGAAAATTTTCTATCAATTTTATCTGTGTGTAGGAAATTTCTTTTGCGGGCTCTCAAAACATGTCTCAAAAACTGGTAGCTTGGTTCATTTCTGTCAACTTTAAGGATTTAATTAAGGAATAAAAAAGCTAGAATTTTCTGTTCGGACTATCTTATAAATTATTTTGACCTTATAGAATACCAAGTTGTTTGATAGTTTGGTGTTTTGCTGTTAAATTTGAGGATTTAATTAATAGGTAAGAAAAAAAGCTCAAATTTTTAGTTAGGGATAAATTCAGATAGTCAACTTTATTTTTTTTTGTAACTTTTTCAAATCAACTTGGATTTTCATAAAACTCTACAGCTAACTCATTAATATATTGATCTTATAGGAAACCAGGTTGTTTGGTAGTTAGGTGTTTTGCTGTTAAATTTATGGATTTAACTAATAGGTAAGAAAAAAAGCTCAAATTTTCATTTTAGGCTAAATTCAGATAGTCAACTTTAATTTTTAGCTCACCTGGCCCGAAGGGCCAAGTGAGCTTTTCCCATCATTTGGCGTCCGGCGTCCGGCCGGCGTCTGGCCGCCATGGCTAAAAATAGAACATAGGGGTAAAATGCAGTTTTTGGCTTATAACTCAAAAACCAAAGCATTTAGAGCAAATCTGACAGGGATAAAATTGTTTATCAGGTCAAGATCTATCTGCCCTCAAATTTTCAGATGAATCCGACAACCTGTTATTGGGTTGCTGCCCTGAACTGGTATTTTTAGGGAATTTTTGCTGTTTTTGGCTATTATCTTGAATATTATTATAGATAGAGATAAACTGTAAACAGCAATAATGTTCAGCAAAGTAAGATTTACAAATAAGTCAACATGACCAAAATGGTCAGTTGACCCCTTTAGGAGTTATTGACCTTTATAGTCAATTTTTAACCATTTTTCGTAAATCTTAGTAATCTTTTACTAAAATCTTCTTCTCTGAAACAACTGGGCCAAATTAATCCAAACTTGGCCACAATCATCTTTGGGATATCTAGTTTAAAAAATGTGTGGCGTGACCCGGCCAACCAACCAAGATGGCCGCCATGGCTAAAAATAGAACATAGAGGTAAAATGCAGTTTTTGGCTTATAACTCAAAAACCAAAGCATTTAGAGCAAATCTGACATGTGGTAAAAGTGTTTATCAGGTCAAGATCTACCTGACCTGAAATTTTCAGATGAATCGGACAACCTGTTGTTGGGTTGCTGCCCCTGAAATGGTAATTTTAGGGAATTTTTGCTGTTTTTGGCTATTATCTTGAATATTATTATAGATAGAGATAAACTGTAAACAGCAATAATGTTCAGCAAAGTAAGATTTACAAATAAGTCAACATGACCAAAATGGTCAGTTGACCCCTTTAGGAGTTATTGACCTTTATAGTCAATTTTTAACCATTTTTCGTAAATCTTAGTAATCTTTTACAAAAATCTTCTCCTCTGAAACAACTGGGCCAAATTAATCCAAACTTGGCCACAATCATCTTTGGGATATGTAGTTTAAAAAATGTGTGGCAAGACCCGGCCAACCAACCAAGGTGGCCGCCATGGCTAAAAATAGAACATAGGGGTAAAATGCAGTTTTTGGCTTATAACTCAAAAACCAAAGCATTTAGAGCAAATCTGACATGTGGTAAAAGTGTTTATCAGGTCAAGATCTATCTGTTCTGAAATTTTCAGATGAATCAGACAACCTGTTGTTGGGTTGCTGCCCCTGAATTGGTCATTTTAAGGAAATTTTGCTGTTTTTGGCTATTATCTTGAATATTATTATAGATAGAGATAAACTGTAAACAGCAATAATGTTCAGCAAAGTAAGATTTACAAATAAGTCAAAATGACCAAAATGGTCAGTTGACCCCTGAAGGAGTTATTGTCCTTTATAGTCAATTTTTAACCATTTTTTCATAAATCTTAGTTATCTTTTACAAAAATCTTCTTCTCTGAAACTACTGGGCCAAATTAAACTAAACTTGGCCACAATCATCATAGGGGTAACTTGTTTAAAAAATGTGTGGCGTGACCTGGCCAACCAACCAAGATAGCCGCCATGGCTAAAAATAGAACATAGGGGTAAAATGCAGTTTTTGGCTTATAACTCGAAAACCAAAGCATTTAGAGCAAATCTGACAAGGATAAAATTGTTTATCAGGTCAAGATCTATCTGCCCTCAAATTTTCAGATGAATCCGACAACCTGTTATTGGGTTGCTGCCATGAACTGGTATTTTTAGGGAATTTTTGCTGTTTTTGGCTATTATCTTGAATATTATTATAGATAGAGATAAACTGTAAACAGCAATAATGTTCAGCAAAGTAAGATTTACAAATAAGTCAACATGACCAAAATGGTCAGTTGACCCCTTTAGGAGTTATTGACCTTTATCGTCAATTTTTAACCATTTTTCGTAAATCTTAGTAATCTTTTACTAAAATCTTCTTCTCTGAAACAACTGGGCCAAATTAATCCAAACTTGGCCACAATCATCTTTGGGATATCTAGTTTAAAAAATGTGTGGCGTGACCCGGCCAACCAACCAAGATGGCCGCCATGGCTAAAAATAGAACATAGAGGTAAAATGCAGTTTTTGGCTTATAACTCAAAAACCAAAGCATTTAGAGCAAATCTGACAGTGGTAAAAGTGTTTATCAGGTCAAGATCTACCTGACCTGAAATTTTCAGATGAATCGGACAACCTGTTGTTGGGTTGCTGCCCCTGAAATGGTAATTTTAGGGAATTTTTGCTGTTTTTGGCTATTATCTTGAATATTATTATAGATAGAGATAAACTGTAAACAGCAATAATGTTCAGCAAAGTAAGATTTACAAATAAGTCAACATGACCAATATGGTCAGTTGACCCCTTTAGGAGTTATTGACCTTTATAGTCAATTTTTAACCATTTTTCGTAAATCTTAGTAATCTTTTACAAAAATCTTCTCCTCTGAAACAACTGGGCCAAATTAATCCAAACTTGGCCACAATCATCTTTGGGATATGTAGTTTAAAAAATGTGTGGCAAGACCCGGCCAACCAACCAAGATGGCCGCCATGGCTAAAAATAGAACATAGGGGTAAAATGCAGTTTTTGGCTTATAACTCAAAAACCAAAGCATTTAGAGCAAATCTGACATGTGGTAAAAGTGTTTATCAGGTCAAGATCTATCTGTTCTGAAATTTTCAGATGAATCAGACAACCTGTTGTTGGGTTGCTGCCCCTGAAATGGTAATTTTAAGGAAATTTTGCTGTTTTTGGCTATTATCTTGAATATTATTATAGATAGAGATAAACTGTAAACAGCAATAATGTTCAGCAAAGTAAGATTTACAAATAAGTCAAAATGACCAAAATGGTCAGTTGACCCCTGAAGGAGTTATTGTCCTTTATAGTCAATTTTTAACCATTTTTTCATAAATCTTAGTTATCTTTTACAAAAATCTTCTTCTCTGAAACTACTGGGCCAAATTAAACTAAACTTGGCCACAATCATCATAGGGGTAACTTGTTTAAAAAATGTGTGGCGTGACCTGGCCAACCAACCAAGATAGCCGCCATGGCTAAAAATAGAACATAGGGGTAAAATGCAGTTTTTGGCTTATAACTCGAAAACCAAAGCATTTAGAGCAAATCTGACAGGGATAAAATTGTTTATCAGGTCAAGATCTATCTGCCCTCAAATTTTCAGATGAATCCGACAACCTGTTATTGGGTTGCTGCCATGAACTGGTATTTTTAGGGAATTTTTGCTGTTTTTGGCTATTATCTTGAATATTATTATAGATAGAGATAAACTGTAAACAGCAATAATGTTCAGCAAAGTAAGATTTACAAATAAGTCAACATGACCAAAATGGTCAGTTGACCCCTTTAGGAGTTATTGACCTTTATCGTCAATTTTTAACCATTTTTCGTAAATCTTAGTAATCTTTTACTAAAATCTTCTTCTCTGAAACAACTGGGCCAAATTAATCCAAACTTGGCCACAATCATCTTTGGGATATCTAGTTTAAAAAATGTGTGGCGTGACCCGGCCAACCAACCAAGATGGCCGCCATGGCTAAAAATAGAACATAGAGGTAAAATGCAGTTTTTGGCTTATAACTCAAAAACCAAAGCATTTAGAGCAAATCTGACATGTGGTAAAAGTGTTTATCAGGTCAAGATCTACCTGACCTGAAATTTTCAGATGAATCGGACAACCTGTTGTTGGGTTGCTGCCCCTGAAATGGTAATTTTAGGGAATTTTTGCTGTTTTTGGCTATTATCTTGAATATTATTATAGATAGAGATAAACTGTAAACAGCAATAATGTTCAGCAAAGTAAGATTTACAAATAAGTCAACATGACCAAAATGGTCAGTTGACCCCTTTAGGAGTTATTGACCTTTATAGTCAATTTTTAACCATTTTTCGTAAATCTTAGTAATCTTTTACAAAAATCTTCTCCTCTGAAACAACTGGGCCAAATTAATCCAAACTTGGCCACAATCATCTTTGGGATATGTAGTTTAAAAAATGTGTGGCAAGACCCGGCCAACCAACCAAGATGGCCGCCATGGCTAAAAATAGAACATAGGGGTAAAATGCAGTTTTTGGCTTATAACTCAAAAACCAAAGCATTTAGAGCAAATCTGACATGTGGTAAAAGTGTTTATCAGGTCAAGATCTATCTGTTCTGAAATTTGCAGATGAATCCGACAACCCGTTGTTGGGTTGCTGCCCCTAAATTGGTAATTTTAAGGAAATTTTACTGTTTTTGGTTATTATCTTGAATATTATTATAGAAAGAGATAAACTGTGAACAGCAATAATGTTCAGCAAAGTAAGATTTACAAATAAGTGAACTTGACCGAAATGGTCAGTTGACCCCTTTAGGAGTTATTGCCCTTTACAGTCAATTTTTAACCATTTTTCGTAAATCTTAGTAATCTTTTACTAAAATCTTCTTCTCTAAAACTACTGGGCCAAATTAATCCAAACTTGGCCACAATCATCTTTGGGGTATCTAGTTTAAAAAATGTGTCCGGTGACCCGGCCATCCAACCAAGATGGCTGCCATGGCTAAAAATAAAACATAGGGGTAAAATGCTGTTTTTGGCTTATAACTCAAAAACCAAAGCATTTAGAGCAAATCTGACATGGGTTAAATTGTTTATCAGGTCAAAATCTATCTGCCCTGAAATTTTAGGATGAATCGGACAACCCGTTGTTGGGTTGCTGCCCCTAAATTGGTAATTTTAAGGAAATTTTACTGTTTTGGGTTATTATCTTGAATATTATTATAGATAGAGATAAACTTTAAACAGCAGTAATGTACAGCAAAGTAAGATTTACAAATAAGTCAACATGACTGAAATGGTCAATTGACCCCCTAAGGAGTTATTGTCCTTTAAAGTCAATTTTTAACAACTTTCATAAAATTTGTAAATTTTTACAAACATTTTTTACTGAAACTACTGGGCCAAGTTCATTATAGATAGAGATAATTGTTAACAGCAAGAATGTTCAGTAAAGTAAGATGTACAAACACATTATCATCACCAAAACACAATTTTGTCATGAATCCATCTTCTTCCTTTGTTTAATATTCACATAGAACAAGGTGAGCGACACAGGCTCTTTAGAGTCTCTAGTTTTTATAACTTTTTCAAATCAACTTGGATTTTCATAAAACTGAAGAGCTATTTCAATTATATATTGATCTTACAGAAAGCCAGTTTGTTTGATACTTTGGTGTATTGCTGTCATTTTTATGGATTTTATAAATAGGTAAAAAAATCTAGAGTTTTAAGTTAAGGCTGAATCTAGATAGTCATCTTTAATTTTTTTTATAACTTTTTTAAATCAACATGGATTTTCATAAAACTATACATCTATTTCATTTATATATTGACCTTACAGAAAGCCAGTTTGTTTGGTACTTTGGTGTATTGCTGTCATTTTTATTGATTTTATAAATAGGTAAAAAAAAATCTAGAATTTTAAGTTTAGGCTTAATCTAGATAGTCATATTTAATTTATTTTATAACTTTTTCAAATCAACATTGATTTCCATAAAGCTTTACAGCTTTTTCATTTATATATTGATCTAATAAAATGCCAAGTTGTTTGGTAGTTTGGTGCGTTGCTGTCATTCTTATGGATTTAATAAAAAGGTTTAAGAAAAAGCTAAAATTTTCAGTTTTAGGTTATTTCAAGATAGTCATCTTTAAATTTGTTCATAACTTTTTCAAATCAACTTGCATTTTCATAAAACTCTACTGCTATATCATTTTTATATTGATCTTACTGAATGCCAGGCTGTTTAGTACTTTGTTTTTTTGCTTTCATTTTTATGGATTTAGTTAATAGCTTAAAAAAAGCTGCAATTTTAAGTTTAGACCAAATTTGGATGGTCACCTTTAATTTTTTTTTAACTTTTTCAAATCAACTTAGATTTTCATATAACTATACAGCTTTCTCATTTATATATTAATCTTACAGAATGCCAGGTTGTTTGATAGTTTGGTGTTCAGTTGTCAAATTTAGGAATTAGTTCATAGGCGAAAAAGGCTGCATCAAATTCAAAAACATGCCTGCCTATATTTGCTTAAAAGGACCATAATTTCTTTTTCCAAAAGTAGAACAGATAATTCATATTTGAACTAAATGTATACATATATATATGGAATTAACTAGCACATTTTAAATTTTGTATTAACACCAAAGTCTATTCTTCGATTTCAAGACATAAAATTTTAAAAACTTTAAAATAGAAAAAGAACCTCAATCATTTTTGATTGTCTTATAGTTTTAGAGGGGCAAGGACTTTTTTTATAGTAATTTTTAGATGGGCAAGGACTTTTTTTCAGAATTTAAAAGGATGGGCGTTAACTTTTTTAATGAAACAATATTAAGAATGCACCGGCCCATCCATCTGGTAAATATTGAACGGTCCCTTATAGGGTCTTTGCATCGGAACTAAACACATTTATTATTAATAAACCAGTTGTTGGCATGACACGGGTTATGTTCTTCTCATATATGTTATGATGGTATGATATTAAACCCCTCACGGCGAGGATTGTGCCTGATATTCATATAATGAAGCCATACTTTTTCAATCAGTTTAATTGAAGTCCGGAGCTGGCATGTCAGTTAACTGCTAGTAGTCTGATGTTATTTATGTATTATTGTCATTTTGTTTATTTTCTTTGGTTACATCTTCTGACATCAGACTCGGACTTCTCTCGAGCTGAATTTTAATGTGCGTATTGTTATGCGTTTACTTTTCTGCATTGGCTAGAGGGTTGAGATCTCACAAACATGTTTAACCCCGCCGCATTTTTGCGCCTGTCCCAAGTCAGGAGCCTCTGGCCTTTGTTAGTCTTGTATTATTTTAACTTTTAGTTTCTTGTGTACAATTTGGAGTTTAGTATGGCGTTCATTATCACTGAACTAGTATATATTTGTTTAGGGGCCCTGAAGGACGCCTCCGGGTGCGGGAATTTCTCGTTGCATTGAAGACCTGTTGGTGACCTTCTGCTGTTGTCTGCTCTATGGTCAGGTTGTTGTCTCTTTGGCACATTCCCCATTTCCATTCTCAATTTTATCATTATAATAAATATACACTACTATAACGATATCGTTTAGTAAACTAGTATAAATAAGTATAAGTATCAACAAAAATAAACTACACAAATTGAATATAATTAAGGTACTATACACACTGCTATACCGATATCTTAAAGTAAGCTTAACATGGTCTAGTTTGACAAAAAGGGGAGTAAATCAGAAGAGAACAGATTGATCGTCAACTACTGAATTACAGACTCCTTGATTTTCGTAAAGTAATACGATGGCGTGGTTGATTTAAACATGTGTGTCAGTTTTTGCCTCACCTGGACTAGAATCAATTATTGGTAATGAATATTTCATGTACTAGTCACGCTAACCTGAGGTGATAATGTTACAATATAACAAACAAAAAACTTGTGAAATCAAGTGAAAAAGGTTGGGCTAAAACGTAACTATAATCAGCACAAAAGCAAATACTAGTAATGAACATACAAAATAAATAAATTACCGATGTAACAGTAGTTACAGTTACTGAAGGTCTTATCTCAACTTAAAAGTCTGGTCAACCAAAGTTTTTCCAAGTAAAATAGATTGACAAGGTGAACTATAGTAAATATTTCGTCATAAGCGTTACTTACACATGCACGTAAGGATAGGCATTTAATCCTTAATTGAAACTTAAAATAAACATGAGCAATTGTTATTGAATATAACTTATTTTTGGTTAACGTCAATAAGATAATTTGTTTTGAAAATTTCATTTACACAGTCTTTGTCATGTTTGATACAGTGATCAAACCTTTGTTTAGTAAGTTGATATAAACGTGCATTTTATATAGAAAAATAATATTGCTTTCAAAGTAGATGAGATAGAAACTCGGCAACAAATGATGAAGAATTAAAAAAAAACGTATTTTAGAATATATATACAAATTAAAAAACTATCCAAAATTACGTACCTGCCATTTTTTTGTGCAATCAGTTGCCAATTGGTATTTTCATTACGTTTTAAATCCTCTTTCGTTTCTATTTTTAACAGTGATCAATAGAAAATGTTTTGTTCCCTAATCAATAGGTTATTACGGAAATATACATATGTAAAAGGACTCACAAATACACAAATATTTAAAAGGACAAAAATATATTGAATCCAAATACATATCTGTGAAATATGTCTTTTACGAGTTATTCAACTAAATTCATTAATATTAAACGTGTTTATTAGTGACATTCTCTTTACAGAAGTGTTTTTATCTTTGATGTATTTTAACAGACTGCATACAAGACTACAAAGAACGTAACAGAGTTAAACATAGTTCTGAGTCTGTTATTTGGGAATTATACAAAATATTGTTAATAGGTAATGCATGCACTAGTCCCATTATTTGATAATGGCGTAACAAAAGAAAACAAACACAACCTATCAAATCAGGTTAAAATAACTTGGTTAAGAATACTCAGCATAAAAGCCCAAAAAAAAATAATATATAAAATACAAAAATGATAAACAATGTCAAAATGATAAGGCTTTACATTAATTTGTATGTTGGTAGGTTGATGCAATCATACGATCTGTATTGAGTCTTATAATATAGAGTCAATGAATACGTAACAACTGTATTATATAAGTGAGTAAACACGTTAATAGTTACCTCTAATAGTCAAGTTGTTCGTATGGAAAGCCAACGGGGTCAAATTCTTAATGCGTAAATTGTCAATTTGTAAATTGTCAATGTGTAAATTGTCAATGTGTAAGTTTACAATGTGTCAACTGTCAATTGGTAAATTGTCAATTTGTAACTTGTAACTGTGTAATTTCAAAATACTTAATTGGTAAATTGTCAATTTGTAACTTGTACCTCTATAAGTTTCAAAATTCAAAATTTAAAAATGATCAATTTGCAACTTGTGTTGTGTCATTTCAAAATTCTTTATTGGTAAATTGTCAATTTATATATTGATGTCTTTTAACTTTTTACTTGTAGATTCGTTAAATGTTAATCTGTGTAATGTCGATGTGTGAAATATAATCGTTGTATTGTGCTAACAATCATTATGACGACAGATTGCGCTTGGTTTCTTCGTCGGTGTATAAGCCTCCTGTAAGTAGGGGCACCTCCATATGGAATAAACACCTATGAAATTTTAATCAATTAAGTACAGCAAATGCGTCTAAAGAAAAGCAAAACTAACAAATTGCATATTTACATGATCCCAGTTTTGTTTTGTTTACTGACGTAGCGTTACGTTCGAGAACGGAAATTATATACCAATACACCCCGAATAGTTCAGTCCCTCCTCGTAATCGATCTATCCGTATTGCGAGATTAATGAAATAGTCGTTGGTTGGCAAAATATAATGACTTATTCAGGTAAATACAATAGGGAGGTGATAAACCGTATGATTTCCTATGAGACTGCTATCCACCAAACCGTAGTTCAAATAAAGTCGATTTAAGCAAGTATATGCAACTAACGACCTTCAACAATGAGTTAAACTAATACCATATACTCGGCTATAAAAGGCTACATCATTACTGGAAAACCCAGGTACTAGTTATAAACGATTTCTTTTAATCCTAAAATGCTCTTATCGGTCCATTTTGTTTTGAAAGGGGGGAAAGGGCAGACACATATATCGTTGAAATATATACATCAAGGATTTGCATATAATTTGTCCTGTGATAATTGATCACATCCATCAATTGTTCATCTATTGGAAAATGAAAATGGGGTTCTGAACTAAATGTGTATTTCCATCTATAAATGTTATAAATTTTAAAAAAAATATACTTGTCAAACTCAAATATTATTTGCGTAATGTTTTCTTTCGAGTCATAAGTCATTTTTAAGTGGGTTTTTTTTTCAGTTACTAGTAGTCGAAAACAATAAGAACATTTCTTAGTTAATTGTATGTTTTAATTTTCTCACCTTTCATTTTCTCTTGTCTGTTAATCTTTGATGTGCTTAGGTCGGGATAAAGTATTTATGCTATTTTTTCAGGAATTAAAAAATCACAACATTTCATTGTCCTGGTTATAATTCCTAATTTAGAAAATACAGATTAGTATTAATAAAATTTAGTTTCAGTATCATATTTTGATATGTATGGCTTTTTTGTTCCTTAAACGTTTCTATCTTCTACAATTTGAAACCTTATTATGTTTACATACGTTAAAGTAATTAAAAACTAAGAAATGAAAACTAAATTTCTGAGTAATGCATGCCTATTTTATTTAATGTAGACTGGTTTAAATATCATTTTCCATGATGTAATTAAAAAAAATAATGATAGATATATCAATATTTTAATCGATAAATATACTAATAACTCGTTTTCTCTAAATCTTCGTCAATTTATCCCTTTCTGCACCCATTGTATAAAAAAATTTAATCAACGTGTGGTTCGTTTGATCTCAGTAGTTCATTGGTTAAACTCTGATTATGACGTCGAATTTTCTTGCTTTCCTCTGAATTTCCCATTGTGACGGCATGAAAAAGGCGACCATGCCTGATGACGTCTCATAGAAAGCACACATCTTTTTGCAGATCATTCGAAAAGAAAAAATAAGTTTGCCTGCATAATGTTAGAAAATCATTAGAGAAACAGATTCCATCACCAAATCTCGTGTAATACGATATTTATCCACTCTCGACAGTTAAATTTTAAATATTTAAAACGCTCGGCCAAGCCTCGCGTTCTAAATTTGAAAATTTAACTGTTTCGAGTGGATAAATATCGTATTACACTCGATGCAGTGGTAGAATCCATATATATATTGTATTAAATGAATACAGAATGATAATACGGAATACTTCATAATCTTATATAAATGTCATTGACCTGGCTTGATTTTATAGACTGATCATTCTACTTCGAAATTCATATTAAAACTTTATATTATCTGTATGATGTTTTTACGTAAGCTTGAGATAGTCAAACATACTTCAGAGCTGTAGACAAAACATGAGAGAAAGAAAGAGGATAACAGATAATAAAGTTTTATTGGCTGCACATGTGCATTTTTGGTAAAAAAAATTGACAAGTGCAAAAAAGAAATGCTATGTAAAATTGATGCAAGTTGATTCAAGTAAATTTCATAAGATATATTCCGTGTGTCTTGTGATCATTGATCACGTCTGATCATTGTTAATAAAGGACAAGTAAAATGGGATTTTCAACTATGATATATTTCCATTTATTGATGTTACAAATAAAATGCTAGTCATATTGAATTATTTCAATTCAAAACTAGTTATCGGAGTGTTTTTTCAATAATAATTTTGTCGACTGCAGTTGCGTTTGGTCATGTTGGTAATAGCAAAGTATCCGTGTTGCAAAATTTACAACGTCTCGTTTCAGTTCTTAATTTGAATAATTTGGATAAATTTGGTTCACACATGTTTGTAGTTTGTAATCTAGGAATGGAATATGTTTAGGAAAATTCCCCATTCTACCCCGAAATAAAGATTGAACTTCCGCCTTTTTGCCTAGATTTCATTTTTACCTTAACTTTATACAGAAAACTGAGTAATGAATAACTAAAACATTCAACCTTATACCAAATCACCTTTTAGTTTCATATATAACTCTTTTAAAAACTAAACAGCTTTTGAAAATTGAGAGACATGATTAAGATTTGTTTCTGTAAAATCTTTTATATTACCTCATTGAATAACTTTTTTCATAAAATCTGAGACATTTCAGGTCAATTCAACAATGTAGTTAAAATGACTACTTGGTATACATATTGGCTTGATATAAGATGATATGGTATGAGTACCAATGAGACAACCCTCCATCCAAGTCATAATTTGTTAACGTATACCATAATAGGTCAAAGTACGGTCCTCAACACGGGCCTTGGCTCAAAACAAACAATAAGATATGAAAGGCCCCATAAAATGACTAGTGTAAAATCATTTAAACGGGAAAACTACCGAGTTAATCTATAAAAACAAACGAAACACGAGACACAGTATGAATTACATCAACAAGCAACAACCACTGAACATCACGTTCCTGACTTACTGATCAGTTTTTCTGACTTTTTCTTAAAATTCGTGGATGCTGATAGTTTTTTAAATGTTTTTCTAAGCTTTCTCTTATTCATTGTTATCGTTATCGTTAATTCATTAGGTGTGTATGTTATTGTGAATATTTGTTCATCAGAAGACGGCAGTATGCAAGTTTTTATTAAAATTCTGTTCCTACCTTTTGGGAATGTTGGATTCTGAATGCCGTATTTGGCCAATCCCTTTTTGAATTTTGGATCCTCAATGCTCTTCAACTTTGTACTTGTTTGGCTTTATATATATTTTGATATGATCATTACTGATGAGTCTTATGTAGACGAAACGCGCGTCTGGCGTACTAAATTATAACCCTGGTACCTTAGATAACTATTTATAAGACTGCAACTATCTTCAAAAGTAAAATCACAAAAATAATGAACTCCGAGGAAAATTAAAAACGGAAAGTCCCTAATCAAATGGCAAAATCAAATAGCTCATACACATCAAACGAGTTGATAACAACTGTCATATTTCTGACTTATTATATGCATTTCTTTATGAAGAAAAGGGAGGATTAAAACTGGTTGTAAAGCTAGCTAAACCTCTCACTTTTATGACAGGTGCATCCAGTTTCATTGCATTGACAACGATGTGAGCACAAAACAAACAGACATAATAGGTAAAAATTTCACAAATAGTGGTACAGCAGTCAATATTGTGTAATTATCTGAAACTATTACAACCAGCATATATGTAACAGAGAAACACAAAAAGGCATAGAGACAGAGCATATTGACAAGAATGAAGGATAAGAATATAAAATTTACAATTATAGCACAATAACAAAATGACAGGATGTAAAGGTAAAAAGCCACGTCATATATTTCAAAGAAACACAACAAGGCATAGAGACACAGCTCATTAGCAAAAATCAAAGACAGATTTTATACTGTTTGTATTGGAGTTTATTATTTATTTCTATATTGTTTAATGGTAAATACTAAGCACGTGATGTACACTTCATGGACATGGAGTATGCATACATGTATGTGGATTGTATTGAATTTTTTTTGTTAGAAGAAACTATCGATTGTATTCCTCTATGGAATGTTGTCCTGTCACTGTCAACTCTGAAATAATTGTCATTGAACTATTTTTTTAAAGACTATCCATTCTTCTTCAAATTTGAAATATAAGCTGACGCAAATATAACCAAAATCTAATTAGATACTTTAGAACATCAGCAACAGATAGTCAAACATGCTTTTGAAAGGTTTTGCACTAGTCATTGTCGGGTCCTTTGTTATGACTTGTGACCTTTGAAGTTTTGCGACGATTTATATTCGTGTTATGATATACTCGCAAAAGTGGAGAATATCAATTATTCGTGAAAATTAGTTGGTTAAAGTACTTAACATTTTTTTCATGGTTATACTATAAAGTAGTTATCGCATTTCCCGTTATAAAATAATTAAAAAATATTTTATCAAAATTATTCTTTTGTTTTTATACACACAATCAACTTTATGTATCGGAATACCACTTTTAAATTGGATTATATCCCTACTATCTGCATTCAAACTGCAAATCTGAATATACATATATCACAACAAGATTGAGGTCGTTCAGGGAAGTCGCTTTCCAGCGGTGTTGCATCTGTCGAATCGAGAGAAAAAATCAAGTACTACATGAAAGCCTTGTCGGGCGAATGTTATGTCCCCTAACATCTGTAAAATTATACCAAGGAGATTGTAAGCTTTAGCTGGATCTAAACCGTTCATAGATTAATTTCGCGTGATGACCGATCTTAAATATTTAATGCAATTATGGCATTGTATGATATCATTTTGATGATAATGACAAAGACATTTGAGGAAATAAGCATACACTGAACACGGAAAACAGATTTCATTTCCTAATTCTACATCCATTGGTAATTCATGTGGTATTAACTCAGATTCGAATTTCAATTTAAAGACTCTACAAGCATTATTTTGCCATATTTAAACCAAACTTTTCTTCTGAAATGATTTCAGTTGGAGCGATTGGTCATGCATATCCTGCATATCTATGAAGCTGCATAGTTTTTTCGGAGTTATTTTTGATAAAGAATACTTGATCATCTGTTATGCTTTATTTCAATGTTTTGTAATATAGAAAAGCGAGGCTAACATCAGCCATCCAGAAACAGCGTCAAAATGAATATTTTGTAAAGAAGACATGATGTATACAGTTTGTATTTTGTGTTATTACTTTTTCTTGTACTGTTCAGTTGAAATAATTGTGCGAATTGCGCACATCATATTGACATGTAGTATGTATATAAGACCATTGATTTTCCTGTTTGAATGGTTTTACACTAGTAATTTTATAGCCTTTATAGCTTGTTGTTCGTTGTGAACATTGACCTATAATGGTTTACTTTTATAAATTATTTTTTGGATGGAGAGTTGTCTCATTGGCACTCACACCACATCTTCCTATATCTATACAAATATTTTAGCAAGGCTTGGTCACAGGAAACTATCTAGTGTATTCCTCTTTTGTATCAATAATTATACAATTCCGAAGCACAAAGAGTCGCACTTGCCAAAAATAATTATACAGCATTAAGTGTTTTTGAAACAACAATAGTATACAATGTATGTGGTTCACACTGTACGGCCTTTAACAATGAGCAACGCCCATACCGAATAGTCAGCTATAAGAGTCCCCGAAATGGCATTGTAAAAACAATTCACACGAGAAAACTAATGGCCTAGTTTATGTACAAAAATTAACGTAAAACTAATATGTACCACATAAACAAACGCAAACTACTGAATAAACGGCTCCTAATATGCTTTATATATATATATATATCTTTTTGTGTGTCTATCTGACATGTACATATGACGATGCTCTGTACTTATACATCCTGTCATTGTGTAGTTGTGCCATGGTAGACAATTTGTTGACATATGTGTTTGTTTTTATAGAGGTGAAGATACACAATGTTGACTGCTGAATGCCTTTTTGACATTTTTACTTATTATATAAAATTGAGAATGGATATAATATGTCTGTTTGTTTAGACACACATTGTTGTCAAAAACTGAAATTTTAGGTAACTGTCATAAAAATGAGAAGTTAAGCTAGCTAAAAAGGAAGATTTAACCCACCATTTTCTACTTAAAATGCCTGTACCAAGTCAGGAATATGACAGTTATTTCCATTCGTTTGATTTGCTTGACCTGTTGATTTTGACTTTCCCGTTTACAACCGCGTTGACGTGAAAAAAAAGGGGCGTCTTCTATTTTTGCAAAAACGTAGATGCACATTTACTGTTTGTAGTGAACGCGGGTTAACGCAGATTTTCTTTGTATCATGGATACACTGACCTATCATACCACATGATTACATGTAGGTACAGCATAATGACCAACTGACCATTTTCGATTGACATATTGACGAATACAGGTAGTTATATTACACCTCTTTAATTAATTAAAAACAAATCATAGTATATAAGTACAAAATTGATAGAGTATATCCTGGAACTGTAAAATCTACAAGACATTCAGTTTAATTCGTGAGATATTCTCAGATATTACTGAAGTTAGAGATGAGTTGATACGATCAGATTATTTTCAAGTTCCTAGATAGAGTTTGAATGCATTTCTCATTTTCTTCGACTTTTTGTGAGTCTGCATTTGTACAAAAGTCATGTCACTTTTAAAAAGAAAATATAGAAAATCAGGTTTTTAAAGTTTATATTGAAACTGATTTTTTGCAACTAATAAAAGTTAATATCAATAGTGTTTTTGAGTTGTAACGGTTGTTAACACATGTACGTAAAATATTTTAAAAAGTCGTTTTAACAAAATAACAAAAAGTGCGAATGTACACGAAGTTTATTTTATTATTTACACAATCATTAAACGCGAGTACTAGACGCCAATTTACTTTCAAGTGCACGTAAAAATCACTTGTGAAATCTGTGGTTAACGCCCGTTTACTTTAAAGTGCACGTAAAATACACTTGTGACATTTGAAGTAAACGCCCGTTTACTACTGACTAAACGTCATCAGTATATATATTTTTTTTAGGTCAATGTATCGACCTCATACAAAAGCTACAATTGTTAGCAACTCTTAACAAGTTCTATGACATCCTTGGTCATTACATATTCGGCGTTGTGCGTTTCTGATGAAAGCAAACAAAGAAAATCACTTCAGACGTATCCAGTTTATAGAGTGTTGTTTTCATTTTTATACATCAAATATGTCTTCAAATTAAATGAGATAATTAAGTAATTTTTATTACAATCAGTTGAAAAGGATGACCTTATCCATTCAAAAACAAATGTTACTAATGAAATCACTAGTGGCGTTTCAATTTAAGATGCACCAGTTCTTTTGGGTCAAACCATAGAGCTAAGTGGAGTATTTTACACATGTACATGCCTCGGCATTATAAGACTTTTAACTAATACTGATATTTCGTACTACTCCACCATTCACTTCTCCAGAATTCATTTTGGCCATTATCCGTGTGTATTTATACTGGTAAAATGTTCAAGAGGTGTCTCTACGAGATGAAGCATAAAGATCATATCTTTGAACAAGCAGGCAAACACGACAAAATATCTATGAACAAACATTCTCACCAAAAGAGGCGTGATTTGTGAAAAAGCAGGTTTTACTACATTTTGTGAGTGCAACCTACAGGCAAACGATCTGCAAACCGTTTTGACGGAAAGAAATTTTTGAAATCTCAAAATCAATGAAATCAGAACATGCAGTTATGAACAGGCAAATTCTGAAACAATGCTTTTCAATCGATCTATGTAAAACCTGAATAGTTTCTAGTAAAATCAGGTCAGTTTTTTATGAAATATCACATCCTGAAACACAGCTTTTCAGTCGATCCGTTTAAAACCGGATAAATTTCATGTACAAATCAGGTCAACTTATTAAAATAAATCAAATTTTAACTGTTATGAAATAATGCAATTAAACACATTTTATTGTATTAAACAACAAATATCAATATAGACAACCATACACAAATTTAATGTCAGCTGCAACATTTCAAGACTTCAAATATTGTATAAATTCACATAAAAATTATAGTGCAGAATTTTGTAATTTCCTTAACAATCATCTGCCAAAAAGGTTTAGTATCACCCTGGCATTTTTTGGTTAGCATTCAAAACTTTAACACTTTAATGCTTTGAATTACATAGATTTGCTACACTGTTTCAAAAATGCAATCACACTCACCTCTGAATATTTACTCAATTATCAGCGGACCAATTTCGAAATTAACGATGCTTCATTTGTAAATGATAAAAGATTTTGCTTTAAATTCAGTGCAAACCCAACTAAATCATACAATAAATTTGAATGGTATTTCTGACAGAAAATATCATAATGAACATGTTCTTAAAAACAAGTACGTTGAATGAAAACAAAAGTTTCGGTGCTATTCCTCTCTAAGTAACACTTTGAAATCACGCACATGCTTGAAGGCCTTCTGTTCCTACATAGGTCCACGCACCTGAAAATAATTTCCAGAAGTTGTTCACAGCACCAGCTTACTATTCCAGGAACATTCACCGAGTTATCTGATTACGCCAAAAAAAATTATATGTTTTGAATGCATATTGAGAAGGTTGTTATCGCACTTAGAATAATCCAAAACAAATCATCAAAATGATAAAATGTCCAATTGTTATTGCATTTCACAGTGGTTAAAATATTGTTTTATAGTTCCGTTATTTTGAAAAAAATTGGGTCACTTATTAACGAGTTTAATAAACCGTTAGAGTGTGATCCATAATTTTGCTAACATAGGATCTACATAAATAAGGGACTTTATATTAATGTATTTGGTTATCCCTTTATAATACCAAGTAAGTAAAAGTCGCTTACTTAAGGAGTTTAATCGTCATTCGGACTATACGGCTATAAATCACAGTATTGGTAGTTCGAAGGTTACACTTCACATTTAGACTTATCGTCAAAAAATCGTACGGTGCAATTTTTGTAAAATGGGCTTTGAAGTACGTTCCCTTACGTTAAAGAAAAAAATACGTTCAGGTCTACATTATAAAAGAACATTCGTGAAATGTTATTATATACATTGTTGTTACACCTTATTTTAACAATTTCTAACATAGTTTGGTAAAACTAATCCGTTATTGAAGAGTTTTGTAAAAACTGAACACTACGAATATTTTGCTTTTAACAGAGTATGTTTCAATTCATTTTTATCATTTTTTTTTATGCAAAATGTAAAATAATCAACATTCATATGATATTTCAAACCCTTATTAAACAACAATATCAAAACCATTTATCTCAGAAGCATTATTTCGACTTGGGCATTGATACACAATATACACAACAAAATCGAAGATACAGGTTTTCCTCTGGAAATTGGACTTGTACAAAAATATTATTTTAATATCTAAATGATATTTCGTACCACGACGATTTTTCATTGCTAAACTTTGTTCACTTCGATCTATATTGTTTGTTCATGGTCCCATTTCGTGTGGGATGTCGTGATTTTTTTTAGGCATTTTAAAAAGATTACTTATTTTATTTAATGTGGTTTTTTTTTCTTTTTATATATTTCAAAAATTAAGAACCAAATCTGAATTTGGACCTGTAATTAAATGAAAAATGTTTGAATAAGAAAGTCCTTTACGATTAGGTCCTAGTAGTTCAAAAAGACCAAACATGTGTTTTAACTTTGAAAAGTGTGTCGTTTGCCAGAGAAGAAGTACATAGGTCGTTTGTTGAAATTCCTGCTGAAGTCTCTTGTGCACTTTCCCAATCTTCCTTCTGCCTATCACTCACAACTTATATCAGTCTGAGAGAGGATATGGCATTGGTTCAATGAATTGATTATTACAAAAAAGTAAAACATTTGGTGACCTTGCAGATGAATATTATAAAAAAAATATGACCCAATGCTTTTCTCTAGCGCACACAGTAGCAAACGTTTCTGACCGCTACGACGTAAAAAAACCTCAACAAAGTTTTCTGCTGAAAAGGAACGCCACACAAAGACTACAGCTTTCACCAAAGTGTATCAGATTATTGAAGGGAGAATGATGCTTGACTGGAAGAAGTTTCTTTCGGTTAAAGAAAACAACAGGCTCTCCCTAATTTCTTTTTTGTATTTTTTTCTTCTTCAAAACTATGACAAATCCCCTATGATTCCACTATATAGTGAGCTTTACTTAGCCGGAACGTTTGTAAATCACGAAATTGTCAAAGTAACTTCAGACAATAATGTTAATGACTGTCGTAACTTATTGAGCACTCAACAAGGGCCAATACTCGTATGATAATTAATGCCTTATACTTTGACTTATTGTTTATAGAAATGGGAAAAAGCGGTATAACAATCATACGTTCCTCTGTTACGGGTGTGATTGTTCTGTGTCTTTACTTCAACAAACAGGTGACACATCATGCGAGTTGTGGGTGCAGATGGGGAACATTAGCAGTGTAAAGAATGGGCGAGGATTTTTACCCATTCACCAAATATGTGCTTGCTTTTCCCCAGCATTTTGCAAACTGCTGCCTGCTGTACATACTCTTACCGGATGCAACACAACTTCTTCTCTGTTTGGAGAAAGTAAGAAATCAGTCTACAAGACTTTGACGGACACGCACGAATATTTTAGTTGCAGAGCTTCGGGAGTACTAACGAAGATGAAGCCCTTGATTGTGTAAGAAATTTAGTTTCAAAGATGTACGATCTGAAGAATCTCTTTTAATCATTCAATCATGATATGAATAAAATGCGCGTCAGGCTTGCCACCAGTAAAGATGTAGGTTAAGTCAGGTTACCTTCCGGTGAAACGGCAATTTAGGCCGCATCACACATTGCTAAATCACCTATTTCGTCACCTTCAGAATACGGTTGGCGAAAATTAAATAATTCACCTGTGTATTTTGAAGGGCATATGTCAGCAGAATTCTTGCAGGATCTTGTGTGTTCATGTAAGTGAAAATCAATATGTAAAACGTAATGTGTTTGTTCACAACAAAACCTTACGTGTACGGAGCTTTGCTATTGTCAAGGGTCAGAATTATGTAGAAATCCTTGACAGATGAATCAAAAGATACTCCTAGATAAAATATATTTTTAGGATAATTTTTATTTCATAAGCACAGTGTAGATACTATTCTGTACGCTATCCGGAAGTCGCGATTTTCGAAGCGATGACTACCAACTGGCTAACAGGACGGTTTTGCCTACGGTGACTTTTCTCACTATTTGTTTACACCTATACTTATAAAGTGCTTTGAACATCTTCAAGGTATGTAAAGCATCATAAATATGTGTAACTTTAACAAAAACATGCATTAGAATATAAAATATACGTGTGCATCATACCAACTTGATAGAAAAAAGTGAAATCGATGGACAATTTTGCTCTCGTAGTACAAAACAAATAACCTTTTATTGCAAATATTTGCATCAGTTTAAAGTTCAATATACTGTTTCAATATTCGTTTCGTATTTAAGTAGAACATTCGTATTTCCCATAAAAAATATGTTTTCCTTGAGGATCCCAAAATAAATTACTGTACGATCAGTCCATAACTGACTGTATTCTAGTAGCGATTTCAAATTTTTTTACTGTATGACCAGTCGTGATTTTGAAGAAAAAAACAAAGGCAATTTGAAGGTATCTACGTATTTATATGATATTATGAACTGTCAAGGGAACTTTACAGTGTAATATCGTTCATCAGACAATATAAATATAGATATGATGATTTTTGTAGACTGCAAAATAATTGTATTTTTGTTCCGTCAGTCTTGTTTAAAATCAAACGCCTAAAAAGCAATACTTGATTTGATTGTGGACTTTGTAATAGTGTATAGTTGCAATTATCTATTTAGCTATAACATTTTAAAAAACTATTTACATCGTCCGCCGAAACATTCAGATTAAAAGTTGATATTAGTCTACCCTGAGAATAACTTTGGGATGGGGTGAAAAGGAGGCACATTATAAATATCTACTGACTTTGTTATTTGAAAATTGTTAATGAAATGAACATGTTAAATTCAAATCAATATAGATTCTAAATGCTGTAATGCATTCAAGTATACGAAAGATATATTTCTTTTTCATGATAATCCAATGACAGAGTTTCAATGACAGAGTTTCGCTGTTTTTATTCATCTTTTTACGGTCAAGAGATTTTGCAGAACTGGTAGATCATTGCATAATTCGTCATGATTCAGAAGAATTAAAGTTGAAAGTGGCAATGCATAGTCCGTATCTTATACAAAGAACCCCCATAAAAGATGTTTACTTAAATTCGAAATAGACGGTGCACAATACAGTCATTATAATTTATGATAAGGAATCCGGAGAGATTAATTAAGTCATATAAGTGACGGATAAAAAAAGGAGATCCGGCGGATTGAAACCCTTTTTAACTATCAATGCATTTGTATGGGAACATATATTTGGAATCCCCTTTTCTCCTGGATTGGACCCTCTCTCCATTTAAAAATGGCTGGAAACCCCATTGTATATTAAGTGGTAAATGAGGAGATGCACTTACAAAACCGGCCAAACATAGTATAACTGTCCAACGAACGAACGGAAAGACGGCCTTCATTATCATTATAAACCCCCGCAGTGTTGTACAATTGGGTGTCACAGAAATAGCTCTACTCCCAAAACAAAGTGAAGTAACTGTGATCAATTATAGGCTACAGTGCGGCCTCGAATGTGTGTAAATACATGCATTTTTGTATTACAATTAAATCTGTGCGTTTGTACAATTTAAGTATAACGGAGGACAATTCTGAAACTTATACATACAACAAACCTTCCTCTTGTTTTAACAACATTTAAACACCCTTATACTGAATGTAGTAAGTCGAGTACACCCTATTAAGCTAAACATGTTTCATATAAGTTTTCAGGATGTTAATTTATCGAAATATATTTGTGTTATTTCGAAAAATGACACCTTCTAAATGTATCGTAAATAACTTTGCAATCACTACTAGAATACAGTGAAATAAAGATTTTAACAACATTTAACATCCTTATACTGAATGTAGTAAGTCGAGTACACCCTATTAAGCTAAACATGTTTCATATAAGTTTTCAGGATGTTAATTTATTGAAATATATTTGTGTTATTTCGAAAAATGACACCTTCTAAATGTATCGTAAATAACTTTGCAATCACTACTAGAATACAGTGAAATAAAGATTTTAACAACATTTAACATCCTTATACTGAATGTAGTAAGTCGAGTACACCCTATTAAGGGAGCTACCATTCGATTTATATGGGGGGGGGGGCTAGGATGAAATTTGAAAAAAATAGGCAGGACAGGTGTTTTGAGTAAAAAAAAAGGCAGGATGAGACACTTGCAAAAAAAAAAGTCAGGATGACAATTTATGTAAAAAAAGTCAGGATAAACTAAAAAAAAAAAGCAGGACCGAATAGAGTGAAAAATAAAAAGGCAGGACAGAGATTGCAACTAAAAAAAAAGGCAGGACAAAATTTTTCATCCTAGCCCCCCCCATAAAAATCAAATGGTAGCTCCCTAAGCTAAACATGTTTCATATAAGTTTTCAGGATGTGAATTTATTGAAATATATTTGTGTTATTTAGAAAAATGACACCTTCTAAATGTATCGTAAATAACTTTGAAATCACTACTAGAATACAGTGAAATAACGACTGATCATACAGTTTCAAAATATACAAGCGAGACTGATCGTACAGTGAGAAATTCAAACAAGTGTTATTTTCTTATTTCTGGCTTCAAAGATCTGGTTGAAACTTTTACCACCACTTGAAATATATTTCATTTAGTTAATTAAGTCTGGTATTTACGTTAATTTGTACACTAAGAGGGTAAAAAGATTGTTTTTAGGTTCACAGACTGATTGTCCTTAGTGATGCACTTGAAAATCTATTGATTAAGACAGAGATACGAATAATGAATGTGCTAAATTTAATTCTAAACCATTTGAGAATATCGATGTCAGCTGAATTAATCATTCAGCAATGTACAGATGATCCACTTACCGTTTAATTCAGTATATCCATCAAATTTCACATGCTATCCAAAAAGTTCTCGCTTCGAAAATCGCGACTTCCGGATAGCGTACAGAATAGTATCTACACTGTGATAAGTGTAACTGTTTTTGAGGTTATAAGTGGTTTTTGGTTGTAATAAATAACATGCATGAGCTTTTGGAAAATTAACGTTCGGGATAGTAGCTTTATGCTTTAATTGAAAACAACATTTATCATATATTGCTAAGGTTGAATATCACTCGGCAAGGCTACTACTGTAACTTTAACGGAATTTGTATTGATCTTGTATAATAGAACAAGTGTTTGAAAAACGCCAATTTTCAGTATTTATCGATAACTAAGAAATAATTTCCCTTTTTTTTTTTACATTTTCGAGTATTCATTGTTAATAAATTTGAGAAATGTCTGTAGCAATTTTAAAAATTTAAAAGGAAAAAAAAGAATGCAGTTTGTTAATCTTTGACTTGAATTTATGCAAAACTGTTACCACATTTATTTTTGACGACATCGATATTCCAAAAGTACTCATTTTGCCGAGTACAATGATATATGATATAGCCATATAGTATGTTTGACGATTAAATTTAAAAAAGAATTGGTCTGGTCACCGTACTATTAACCAAACACAAGCAGATCTTTCAATTGCCCTAACTTTTTCACAGTCAATGCTGATTTGCATTTGTTGTTAGTACATGGGCGATTTGCTATCACAGTTGAAGACTTATTATGTGCTGCTATATATTCGTCTGTTGAACGATTGTGTTTTGAATTGTTGAAAACTTTTAAGAAGATACAGAACTTGACAAACTAAAACTTATCTGTATGGTGACGTCTATATATTTTCTTGTAATATGTTCGTTTAGTTTCTGTCTCGTGAACGATGCCTCAAATCGCATAAATTTATGCAGAAAAACAGATGAACACTGGTTGATTTGGTGCAACAGATTGCATTAAAAACGAAAGATATTACTTAAGAATAGGCATACAAAAGAATTGTCCTCAAACACTATATATAGATTAAGACTAATAATCTCGAATCACGCATGTATATTGACTGAGTTATGAAATATTGATATTTAACGCAACTTTCAGCGCAGTGAGTTTTTTGTATAGCGGAAATTTTTTATTTGTAGATGACGTCAGAGGAAACAACCAAACAGGAAAAAGCAATCCTTATTAATTGAGATTGAAGTCGAACGTAGCTGCCGTGACTATGGTCAAACTCACGGCATCGGTTTATCTAGGCTAGCGATGCAGAAGTTGTGTAACAAAGCACCGTCAGTAACAATATAACTACACACCGGTAGTGTGCCTAAATACAAGTAGTCTAAGGCGTCTTGATCCAGGATGAACTTCTTGATCCATTAAATGAATCACTGGTAACAACAATATCAGCATATGTGTATATCCCACTGTAAATAGAATTTCTTGTTTTAAGGATTGTATTAAAACAGTTCTAAAAAATAAGCATATTGAAATATGTTTGCCAGTCTTCTACAAGTTGTTTAACTAAATGCATAAATATCACAATGAGCTCATCATCAAAAGTCTCTTTTCAGAAGTATTATATGTTTGGTCTGGGTTTGTTTTAATGGACTGCATGAATGCTTGACGGGCGGATTCATTGTCTCCTAATAATTGAAAAGCAATTCTAAGAATATTGTAGGCTCTAGAGAGAAGAAACCTTTTTTTTCAATAAAACAGTTTTCAGCTATTACACGTTGTAAAGTGTGGAGACAGTCCTGACATTTTCTGACATTATTAAGTTGATAATGACATAAAATATTTAAAAAATAGGCATAGACTATAGATGAAATGTAATATGGTTTATTTTCTACTTCCCTTTGTAGTTCATTTGGTATTAGCCAAGAGTTTTTTGTGAATTTCATAATATCTACAAGTATTAATTTCCACGATTGATGTACACTTTTCTTCTGGAATAAAATTCAGTTTGAGCAATTGGTAATGAATATCCGACATATCAACGTTACGGTGTATTTTTACAGGAGTATACTTCGATAAAGAATATAAGAGGATGTGTAACGCTTTACTATATTGTTTAGAATTATAAAATAATGATACTAACATCAGCCATCCAGTAACAGCGTCATGATGAATATTCTGTAGCAGAGTACAAAGACGTGATTTGTACTGTGTGTATAAGTCTTTATTATTACTTTTTGTATTGTTTAATGAGATAGACTGCACAACTGAGA